>NW_021604674.1:2876262-2882680 GCF_004785775.1 Grammomys surdaster | reverse complement strand
CATGTGTAAGTGTTTTGCCTGAAGTATGGTCTGTTCACCAAGTATGTGACTGCTGCCCAAAGAAGCCAGAAGAGGGCATCAGATCCCCTGAAACTGAACTTAGAGATGGTTGGGAGCCACCACCTCAGACATTGAACCTGGCGTTTCTGTAAGAGCAGCTGGTGCTCCTAACCACTGAGCCATCTTTCCAGCGCCCCTTCCTTCCATCTTAACGCTCGTTTATTCACTTACTTATTGCAGTTCTGTGTATTGAACCCAGGGCCATACATGCAAGTACCCAACCACTGAGCTGGCTTGTTTGTTTAAGAGAGAAGGCCCCATTTTTCTCAGGTTGGTCTTAAACTTATTCCATAAGCAGAGCACTTGGATGGCAGGCATCTGTCCCCACATCCAGTCTTACTCAGTGCTGGGAATAGAGCACATGGCTTCATGCAAACTCTACCAACCAAGCTATATCTCTGACCTATGGCATTTTTTTTTCTGACCAGTTTTCTTGGATTCCATCTTACACCTATAAAATGTAATACAATATACAACTCCGATTAGAGAATAAATGGACGTTATGATATTGCCCTAAATATTAAATATTAGTGAATATGATTTTTAAAAGGGACACCTCTCTCCCCTGAATGTCATGCAACCAAAATAAAACTTTCATAACTACAAGCCTCTGAGTTCTGGGATGCCCCACTATAGATGAAACAGTTTCTTTTGTTTCCTTCCTTCTTTCTCTTTTTTATTGTGTATTCGTGTTTGGCCTGAATGTATGTCTGTGTACCATGTGCATCCTTGCTACCTATAGAGGTAGGAAGATGGCATCAGATCCCATGAGACTAGACTTACAGATGACATGGGTGCTGGGAATGAAAGCTGGGTCCTTTGGAAGAGCAGCCAGTGCTCTTAACCTGTGAGCCCTCTCTCCAGCTCAACAACTCCTTCTAAAATACCAACTTCTGAGCTGAAAGATGGCTCTGCGGCTGAGTGTTTGCTCTTCCAAAAGAACTGAGATCAGGTCCCCAGCACCCACATTGGGCAGCTCACAAACTGTGTGCAAACCCAGCTCTCCAGTGTTTGATACCTTTGTTTGGTTTCTGTGGGTACCCACACTCATGTGGTATATGCAGATACACACATGTACACATTAAAAAAATAAAAGAAAGTCTTAAAAAATAAAAACTTCAGAAATTCAAGGAAGCCAAATATATCTGTGACTTTCTGAGCCTGATAATGCTCATAAGGTCACTTCAGAATATCAAGATGGCAATGTTCAAGGTACCCTGCCTTGTGACTAAAACTTTTTAAGAACTACAAAATTCTTTTTTGAAATTCTCATGACTTGGGGCTGGAGAGATAGCTTGCTCAGAGGTTAAGAACACTTGTTCTTGCAGAGGACCTGGATTCCATTCCCAGCACCTACATAACTGTTCACAATTACTGTCTGTAACTCCAGTCCCGGGGGATCTGATGCCCACCTCTGACCTCTGCAGGAACCAGGAATGTACAAGATGCACAGACATACATGCAAACAAAATACTCATACACATAAAAATTAAATAAATGAATCTTTAAAACTTATTTTTTAAATACTGATGGTTTAATATTTCCCAAGTACTCAGAGTTTTAGGATGTTTTTGTTTACTGTGACTCTAACTTACATATTAAAATAAAGCATATATGTTACACAGCTATAATATATAGTCGTGTGTGTGTGTGTATGTATGTGTGTGTGTATGTGTGTGTGTATGTGTGTGTGTGTATGTGTGTATGTGTGTATGTGTGTATGTGTGTGTGTATGTGTGTATGTGAGTGTGTATGTGTGTGTGTATGTGTGTGTATGTGTGTGTGTGTGTGTAAGCATATTGCACTAAACTCAATAGTTGATAATCACTTTCAACAGACTGCATTATATACTTTCTCAGTTCCAGAAATTAAAGCCAAAATCATACAAGCAGTGAGGGTATATGGTCCAGACTAGAACCTAAATCTTAACCTAGATCAACATACTTAATAATAAAGTAGAAATCTTACATTTTTGAAAATAGGAACAGCAAGAACATTCTGAAGTTGACCTTAATTAGTTAACTTTTTATGTTATGATTTAGGAATATATTTAACTTGATTTTTTTAAAAAAAAAAACCTCTCCTTTCCTTCTCTAAAATCATATTTGTTATCTTTATTCCTAAAAACATTAAAGCCAAAGAAATATGATATCCTGTTTGCTCTCAAACTGGTAAAACTTCACGGTCAGCTTTTGGAAACGTGCCCAAGGGAGTCTGTGAATACAAGTGCGAAACAATTATGTTATCACAAAACAATTACAAAAATTTCTTCTGGTACGTCATTCTGTACAATTCCCTTTTCCTCCTATTTTTCCCCAGCCTTCTGCAGGCCCTTTTGTGGCTATGCCTGCACCTCCACCCTCCAGCTCCCCCCGACTCTCTTATCAGCGAGGCTCCGTTCCAGCACCAAAAACATAGGCTGACTTCTGAACCAAATTGGCTCAGACCTATTTTCAGAGTGTGTACTAAAGGGCTAAGAACACACCTGCAGGACCACAGGAGGTTTAAGGAACCCCAGGGAACATCTAGTCCATGCAGGGCGTGTCTAGCAGATAAGGCCTGGTGTCAAGAAGTTCTGGTGTGAATATGGGTGAATATGGATCGTAGATAGATGTTGGAAACAGTGCAGTTGTTCTTTCCTAAAACCATAATCACCTTCTTTTTTTTTTTTTAATTAGTCTCAAGATGAGGATTTAGACAACCATTGGCACAAATGATATGCTAGTTGAAATCTACTGATTGTTAAGGCTTAGAAAAACAGGTACTAAGTTTTCTTAACATAGCAAAGACTTCATATGGTTAAGCCTCTAAGGGACAGCTATGAAGCCTCCTGGGGGCAGGGGCTCATGTCTCCTAGAGGATGAAAATGGCATGGAACCAGGTGGTTCTAAGCCTAGTAGAGAAATAGGCGTAAAAATCAAGGAACCTGACATAATGAAAATATCCTGTAAAAATAAGTGCCTGGCTGTACGTGGTATAGTGTGCCCAGATCAAAGGGACAGGGACAGCAAAATGAGTTGGAGGCCCCACCTTGTGCTGATCTGGACACCATGCTGCCATAAATCCTGGTTGGAGATGTTCTGTGCTTGGACAATACTTCAGTGGCAGCGGGTTTTCTTTCCCATCTCTCCCATCTCTCTTCAGTTTAGTCACTATCCCTGTGGCTGTTGTTGTTGATGCTGCTGCTGTTATTGCTGTTGTTTTGATGTTTTGTTGTCTTTTTTTAAAGTTTTGTTTCTATTGCACTAACAAAAATACCTTAGCACAAACAGCCCTGGGAGAAGGGGCTTCACTTAGCTTACAGTGCTAAGTTGCAGTCTATCATATTGGATTGTTACAGTGGCAGAAGCTTGAAGCCGCTAGCCAAGCTCACGGTCAAGAGCAAAGAGAAATGAGTGTGTGCGTGCTTAGGGTTCAGCTAACTTTCTCTATTCTTATATGGTCCAGGGCCCCAAACCAGGGAACAGAACCACATGCTTTTAGTGTGGGTGCGTCCCACATCAATTGAGGCAGCCAAGACAATCCCCTACTGACAGGGCCACGGCACAGGCTGATCTAGACAGTCCCTTACTGAGACTCTCTTCCCAGGTGATTCTTCATTGTGTCAAGTTGACAATTAAATTAACCACCACAGTGGCTAATAGTGGCTAATTCCCACCCTGGAATTTAATTCTCTGACTCAATTTGTACAGCTTTAATGGGTGTTTCACAGGTAACTCAAATCCTGGGAGAAAACACAGTATCTCAATTCTCTCCTTAAACCCTCTCTCTCCTTCAAACAGTACAACAGCCAGTGGTACCTTATTTCACACATGGAAATTAACCGTGTGGTTCCTGTCCATTCTTCCAAAATGAAAGCTAAAGGTGCTGGCACAAGGGTCTATGGAGGGCAGCAGGCAAGGAAGGTGCTTGACCGGGGAACAGTTTGAAGTCCAGAGGCAGGGGTAATACAGGCTTGGCAGGGTACAAGGGACTACGAGTCATCAAGGATTTCTGCCTACATTACATGTCTCCTGGCGTCTAGGACCCACTCATGACTCCCCAGATAGACCAGACTCGTTCTCCCATATGATGTGGTGGGGGAAGAGAGCATGCCAGGACTCTTTGCTTGCTTTGAGTCATCCCTAAGTGACATTGCTAGAAATCACGTGAGCCACAAGCAAGCCGACGAGATCTCTCAATTCACCCTGCTAGAGAATCAAATCTCACCAAGGCACAGCTCTTCAACAAGGCACCCCAAATTCCTGCCTGAAAAATAAAGTCTGCAGGGAGAGGCCTGAGGTAGAGTCTATGATGTTTGCTGAGTTTGCCTTCCCTCTCCTGTGGTAGGGAAAGGCAGTAGGAGAGCTCTCGGCTGTTGTCCCTGACTCAACACTCACACACAGGCATTTGCCCAGGAAGGTGTCTTGATCCCTGGCAGCAACAGCTCAACGTTCTAACCCTGACCTCACTGTCCATTCCAGAACCTCATAGCAAGACCTTTTGCTCTCTTCCAGGCCATCTGCTTCCATTTAAATCCTTCCTTTCTGCCCTTAGAGCTTGTAACTTTAAAGTAGTTTGGCCTCCCTCGCTTGGTTTTGAGGATTTTTTTGTACTTGTTTTGAGTTTTTGTTTATTATTATTATTGTTGTTGTTGTTATTAGGTTGTTTTGTTTTGTTTTGTTTGAGACAAGTTCTTACTATGTAGCCCAGATTGGCCTAGAACCTGTAATCCTCTAGGCTTAGCCTCCTGAATGTAGAGATTATAGGCATTTGCTACCATGGTGACACTTGCTTCCTCCTTTCATTGAAATAATGATGTTTTCTTTCAACTGCCTATTTTCTTTTGATTCACAAGGACGAGCACGGTCTGCAGATTTGGCCCAGAACTGTGATACTACAGAAGAGGCAGACAGAATCAGGGGTTGGAGGTCAAGGAGTCTGAGCAGATTTGGCAGCAGAGCCCACAGTAGCTGACCATGCTTAGTGTCTCCATGAGCAAAGGTACACATTTCAGAAGGCACTGGCCAGTTCAGGGCATAGTATGATCCACATGGAGAAAGTTCTTTTGCAACTATACGTTGCTGATCCAAGAACCAGTACCTCCAATCCAAGGGAGTAAAACACAGTCGTTTCTGTGTGCCCTGAACTTTTCAAAGAGATGCAAACTACATAGTGCTAAATAAAATATAAACAAACAGCAGAAATGTACACAAGTTTAATCAATAGATTATTTTGGAGAATAAAGAGAAGACATTAAAAGGTGTCCTCCCATTTACTCTCTAAACATTTGTCAACAAATATTTACTGACTGTCACTATCACATGCAGCAACTGACATCTCGTTCCCACACTGATAAGTGTCATAGACAAGCAGACAGGCAGAGATGATAAAATGCTTAAAGCTAACCCTTTTAACACAGAGGCATTTGGGTTTTCCATCTTAATCCCGGGCTTAAACTGTGCAAGTGAATGCCCACATTTACAAAGAAGCTATTTTTAGGTCTTACATGGAAATAAAAAGCGTGTAGCTAAGAGACCACCAGACACCCAAGAGAACAATACAAAACAAACATTCTACTGTGTTGTTCTGTAACTCAGATCCACTCGAATACCAACTGGTTCCAATGATATGTCTAGTTTCCTGGTCTTCTTCCTTTTTTCCCCCACTGAGATATTTTAGAGAAAACAATTGAATGGAAATGAAATATCTATTAGAAGATGATATTAGGGTCACAAGTGATAACTTAAGGGTCTTCCATTTCTATCTTTGTGGTCATGGATGAGGAAACAAACACAATACAAAGAAAAAGTACATTGATTCTTATAATATCTCAGTAAGAAAACTTTGGGGCTGGAGAGATGGCTCAGCAGTTAAGAGCACTGACTGCACTTCTAGAGGTCCTGAGTTCAAATCCCAGCAACCACATGGTGGCTCACAACCATCCGTAATGAGATTCAATGCCCTCTTCTGGTGTGTCTGAAGACAGCTACAGTGTACTCATAAATAAAATAAATAAATCTTTTTTTAAAAAAAGAATTAAAATCACTTCTAAAAAAAAGAAAACTTTGATACCAAGTATGTAGAGAACTATGATTGTTTTTCAAAAATATTTTTATTCTGTTATTTTAAGAAAATATACAAGAAGCCACTTATTCTACTGTTTATTCATCTCAAAGCCGCTTAGAGCTCACACCTTTAATTCTAGCACTAAGGGAGACAGAGGCAGGCAGATCTCTGTGAGTTCCAGACCAGCCTGGTCTACAAAACCAGTTCCAGGACAGTCGGGGCTGTTACACAGAGAAACCGTGTCTCAAAAAACTTGAACAAATGAGAGAGAGAGAGAGAGAGAGAGAGAGAGAGAGAGAGAGAGAGAGAG
>NW_021604674.1:2859794-2876252 GCF_004785775.1 Grammomys surdaster | reverse complement strand
GAGAGAGAGAGAGAGAGAGAGAGAGAGAGAGAGAGAGAGAGAGAGAGAGAGAGAGAAATACAAGGAAGGTATACACAGCTCATCTCAAAGCCACAAAATATCTACAAACTTTAAAGCCGAGTTATGCAGGTTGGAAATCCTAGCATTCAGGAGGCTGAGGCAAAGGATAGCTGTAAATTAATTGAGGCCAACTTGATTACAGAGTGAGATGGTCTCTGGACACCAAAAAAAAAAAAAAAGAAAAAAAAGAAAAAAAAAGAAAGTTAAAACGGAAAAGAGAAACGAAGATAAAATAAATAAACTGCAAGATATAAAAACATCCTACCTTAAAGTAGCTTCAATGGGCAGCTCAAAAGACTGAATCTCCGCTAGAACATTCTCATAGGCTTGCTCTGTGTCTTCTTCCAACATGGTTCCGCACACCCCTGACTTCCCAGCTGTAGACATTTGATTTTATACAGGAATGATTATGATTTATACAATGAATGATGTTTTCTCTTCTATTGTTGTAAGCTGCCTCTGCTCACCCCAAGGAGCAACAAAAAGCAAGCTCACTGTCTGTCCCCATGCCGGCAATGTCCTTGCCGCCAAGAATGCTGCACAGCTGTTACTGTCTCGTCTCTACTTACAACATTTTACTTATTATTAACCTTGACCCAGTTCAGCGAGCTCCTGCCCACTGCCTACTCTCTTTGCTCACTTACTTCTCACAGACAGCAGCAGCGCAGAGATGGAATCAGAGCCATTACACCATAAAATTAATTATATGCACTTAATTTGGCATGACATGTTTTAATACTATGTATGCTAATAGATAATACTATTTGTGATAATGTTTATGTTAACATATGTTCTTGGCTAGTCATGAAAACTCTGCCCTGGCTGATGAGCCCCAGGAGGCAGCTTGTCTAGGGAGAATGTGATGTCTCAGGAAGTATGAATTTTGAGGTCTTTGGGTAAGTCAGTTTCTTGCTCCTCTACTTTACTCTCTATATGCTAATTGTCTCCCTTCTAGAAGTATCTATTCTTTCCCCTCATGTTCCAGCACAGATTACGCCTAAGCATGCTTAGACTTAAATCTTCTAATGCTTACTCCCCTGTGGGTGAGCGGGCCAGATCCTTCCTCCAGAATTTGTTATAATAAGGAGAAGACAGAAGATGAAGATATCAGGATTTAGGACGTTTGGCATCACAGAAAGGAAGAAAGAGTACTGGAACTAGAACGAATGTGAAAACTAGAAATTACTTCTGCTCTGTAGGGAAGTGTTGTTAGTCTAAGTTATGCAAACATCTGACAACTTCAAATTAAATTTATTAAAACCCGAAAGCACATATGATGAGAAGCCATTTTTATCATACATGAACATGGTATATCAGATATCAAAAAACACATATGTAGATAAAGCCGCAAACACACACCTGAAAGGGCAGGTCCTGCCTTAAACACCACGAGGTTTTAAAACTGCTTCTTCTCCCATATATAGTCGGAATTTTATTTTGACCAGCCATGATGAGGCAGCATCCCAGCACTTGGGGGCGGGGTAGAAGCAAAAGTTTGATTTTTAGTTTGGCTACATAGTAAGACTTGTCTAAAATACACTTATCTAAAATGTTCAAGCTTACAGAAAAGTCCTGAGAAGAAACAGGAACAGCCACATGCCCTTCACTTGTTACACGTTGCTACATTCACCAGAGGGGATTTTAGGACATTGGCGTGAGTCCTTAATACAAACTCCTACTGATTTAAATAGAGTACTTGGGAAAACAATGTGTCAAGCAGTTTATTTAATGGACTGCTTTCTGTAATAACTACAGCCTTGAATTATACTATGGGGCAACCCTGGGCCTGGTGCTCAGTTCCACCAGTCTCTTCCAGAGCAGCCAGTCCCACACAAACAGTCAAGGTCTTCTAAGCTACTGGCTTGCTCACCACTTGCTCTGGAGTGCTCCCCACCATTCCTCCTCCCCTACTCTACTCTTCACTCTTCCCACTTGTCAAGTGAATGTCCTCCACCTCTTACTTTCCTCCACTCTATGGAAGACATAAGCAACAACTTCCTGTTTCCACCAGCTCAGTCAGAATCTTCTTTTTATTTAGAACTTTCTTTGAGTTCACTTCCTGCCAGTGCCTGCGTGTACACACACACTCACACACTGAAACAATAGAAGAGGCTCTCCTCCCACAAGTCAGACAGAAAAACAATCTCTTATGTGAGTGAGGTGCTGACGGCAAATTCACCAAATAAGGAAAGGAAAAGAAGAAAATGGAAAGTTTTCAGCAGCCGTATTCCAATACATCCACTAAAAACAAAAGGTATGGGGCTGGAATGTTCTGTCTCCAACACACACACACACACACACACACACACACACACACACCATGTGTGACTGTTACAGAGCTCAATTGTTTATTACATTTCTTTTTTTTTAAAAAAGATTATTTAAAGGCTTATCTGTTTCTGCATATGGATGCTTTGTTTGCACACCAGAAGAGGGCATTGGATCCCATTACAGACATTTGTGAGCCACCATGTGGTTGCTGGGAATTGAACTCAGGACCTTTGGAAGAGCAGCCCCTGCTCTTAGCCACTGGGCTATCTCTCCAGCCTCAGTATATTCTTTTTAATATAACTTTAATATTTATTAAAATAATAGATTTTTTCATACAACATATTCTGATCATGGTTTCCCCCTCCCCCAACTCCTTCCAGATCCTACCCACCTACCCACTTACCCAAAATACACAAATCCACATACCTTTTCTTTCTCTCTTATTAGAAAACAAACAGGGAAAAAAAACAGACAAGGATAAAACAATCAGAAGAAAGAGACAGAGAGAATATGAACCAGAGAAAAAGCAGAAGAAAGAAGAAACACATACAAATGCAGAGATGCACACATAGAAATCTTCTAAAAACACAAAATTGAAACTGTAAGATATAAGCAGAAGATGTATAAGGTTACAGAGAGTGACCAGATAAAGCATTATGAGACAAAGTCTCCAGAAGGACCACTGAGCTCATTTTGCTCTGGCCATCTACATCTCGGTGTGGGGACTGCCCTAGAGTGTTATTTGTATTCTCAGCAGGACTCTGTCTCCACCCTCGATGCTTTCCCATGAGGAAGCCCAGTACTTGATGGAAGCTCATGTGGTCCTATGATCAGGGCATGAGATTCTGGATCCATGTCTGTTCCTGAGGCTGCTTTGGGATTTTTCTTCAGTCTCTGTAACTAAGCCTCTGTCTTGTTGGTTGACTAGGAGCTCTCAGTCCTCTAGATCCTAAAACAAAGTAACAACCTCTTCAAATAAAATCCCACTGGCCCTTTGTCCCCATCAGGACCAGACTCAGCTGTCACAGTTTCACTGGCACAGGGGCTGTACCCACAGTTTGCAGTCTTTAGGGGACATCTGGGAACATCTGGGGACATAGAAAGGGTGCCCCAGATGGAAGAAGAAGGGTTCCTGAAGAAGTTAACCCAACTTTAGCTTATATCACCCGCAATTTAGTTCCATTCAGTCATGTGGAGTTTTATTCTGTGTAATTCTGACCTTTACATGTTTTTTATGAATTCATAAAAGGAAGTAGAAATTCAGCTGTTTTACAAATAAAAGTCTATGCAAAAGCCCGTGCTGATGTGTTTGCTGAATAAATGTCAAACAATGGCTTCTCTGTTCACAAAAACAATAATTACTAGTTCTATTCAAAATTGTCCCAGTTCAATATGGCAAGAAGACAAACTATGTGGAATGGTAAGAAAAAATTACATTATATGGAGAACAAATGGGTCTCTATATTAAAAAAAAAAACTAGATAAATGTTCAAATAATGAATGAATCAGGATGATTTTTAGATAAATTTCAAATATAATATTTGTATATTAGTAGTAATTAAAAAATGAAATACAAAGCCAGGTAGTAGTGGCTCTTGTTTTTAGTCCCAGCACTTGGGAGGCAGAGATAGGTAAATCTCTGTGAGTTTGAGGTCAGCCTTGTCTACAGAGTGAGTTCCAGACAGCCAAGGCTACACAGAAAACCTATCTCAAAAATCCAAAAAAAGAAAAGAAAAAGAAATGAAATACAAAATCAATGCCCTATGCAATAGCATTCAACTACACCAAATCTCTGGGCATATGATATACTACTTGGCTAAAATCGGGATACTTTGGACTATAACTGAAAGAGCTCTTAGAATCCTAAAAACAATAGGAAGTGACAAGTTCCCTTCTGAAGGGCATGGTGAGGGTTTTTAGGTCCAGCTGACCAGCACTCAGAACTCAGAGCTCAGCACTGAGGTGAGGGCATGCATATCAAGCAAGAAAAAGTTCAAGAAAATCTAGAACAAGGGGAGTTTCAGAGCCCTGGATCTAGCATGACTCTTAGCTTTTCTAAACATTTGGTAGGTATGTGGGTGACTGGCCTAGCTTTAAGGGTGGGGGTCACGTTACAGCTAACAGCAGCTGTTCATATGTCACAAAGCGTCATTTATGTCTTACCTCTGCCATGCGGTCACACTGTGCCCACCAGACACTACCCTGACACACACGTGTCAGCACGTGCTCTGTTGTTCTCAATTTCCTCCTGGTAAAACTCAGTGTATGAGCTTCTGATACCATGAACAGCCACCCAGCCGCTCTCCTGCACCCTGGCATCTTCTCCGGCTAACAAGTAAGCTCTCTTCGATCGGGCTCAACTCTCCACCTCCTCCTTTCTCCTCTGTCTCCTTTCTTCTCCAGGCTCATCCGGTATTTGTCATCCATACCTGCCTTTATTGTCCTCTATCCATGACACACAGGCCCGTGTAAACATGTGTACACACCTTCCCTAAAACTGTAGATTGTTGTTTTGCTTTGCTTTTTTTTTTTTATTTTTTATTGATTCTTTGTGAATTTCACATCATACACTCCAATCTCATTTCCCTATCCTTCCGTAGCCACCCCCTGCCCTTGTAGCCTCCTCTCCCAAAGAAAACAAATAAAACATAAAATAATAAAATAAATAAAGAATAATTTTTTAATATATTTTTATTTATTTATTAAATCAAATCATAATTTTTAAAGAATAATTTTTTAAAAGTCTTGCTGTAGAAGCTGCCGTGTGTCATGATGTGACATAGAATACATCATGCTGCCCAAACAGCTTTACGTGCAAACATCCCTGGCAGCGAGTCATTGATCTGGTTGGAGGCCTCTTGTAGTTTCTGCTACGATATCAATACTGGATCCTCACCGGGGCTCCTCTCAGATATCCTGTTGTTGCCCTGTGTCATAGAGATCCTGCAGCTTTGGATCTGCAGGGCCATGCAGAACTGTGCTCCAGTAGTTCATAGATGGTGTAGACGTTGGGATGGATCAACTCAAGCTCTTAGATCTGGATCTGGGTGGTAGCTGAGTTGGTCCTCCCACCAGCTCTCACTCACTCACACCATGAGGGTCGGCTCTCCAGCACTGCCCCATCAAGGGGTAGAGGCAGCTTACCCAAGTGCCCTTAGCCCACAAGGGGCAGGGCCAGTTCTTCTACTCTTATGCCCTCTGCCAGGCTCTTCCTCACCCACATCGTCAGAGCCAGCACTACCGTGCTGTCCAGGCTAGGGGGAGGGGGAAGATCTTCCGAGTGCCTCGGTTGGTAAGGGGCGGGGCCAGCTCTGCACAGCCCTTAAACCTCAACATGGCCCCAACCAAGGACATCTGCATGCCTTTCGGTGGTAACATGGGCCACAGGCATCAACACAGACCCTAACTGCTGCCTGGTCTTGGACCCAGACATGGTCCTCAGGGGCAGCACAGGTCTGAGCCTCACCATGGCCTCAGGTGGCCGTGCAGGCTGCTCACACCAGGCTGCTCCTCTCCACCCGAGTCTCCAGTTCTGCCTCTCTTCATTGTGCACACGCTACTCTGCTTCTCTTTATCTCCCGTCTCTCCATCATTTACCTGTTCATCTTAGTGGCATCCAGGCCTCTTCCAACCCACCCTCGCATCACCAGAGCAGGCCGATTTGTTTTGCTTTTTAATAGTGTGATCTTTCTTTGCTTAAAAAAATTGTTTTTAGATTTATTTATTTTGTGTGTATGGATGTTTCTTCTGCATGCATGGAAGTGCACCATGTGCATGTCTGAATCCTTATCTGATGCCCTTAGGGGTCAAAAAAGGGCACTGGATTCCCCCTGGAACTGGAGTTACACAGGGTTGTGAAAACAGTTGTCCTCTGCAAAAGCAACAAGTGCTCTTAACTGCTGAGCCATCTCTCTAGGCCCAGGAGGTAGATAGCACTAACTTCATTTTAAAGTACTTGAAATATTGAACAAAGAGAAACTGAGTAACTTGTCCCCGGCTACCGAGTCAGTAAGTGGCAAAAATGGCTTCAGAAGTCATCTTAGTCATATTTTAATTCACTTCTAAGAATCAGGAATATTGGCCAGTGAAAAAAGAAAACTCTAACCCATTAACGTTTAGAAGGGAAAAATAGGAAGTCCCCTAGTTTAACTAAAACCTGAGAACATTCATTATTTCTAGTATCAAATACCTACTTGGGGACAGTTACATATTAATAGATGCTTTTCCCCTGAGAACTTTCAGTCCCTTCTGGAAGTCATATTGTTTTATACAGCATAATCAGTTGTCCCCAGCTTCTTCTGTGGGAGCTAAGGAGTGTACCTAAGCAGCCTTGAGAGCAGATAAGGGAAAGAATAACATCTCAGAGCTGCAAAAACAGACAAGCAGACATCTTGCCAAGTAAAGGAGGGAAAGGGCGAGACGTTTCAGAGAGAATGGCGTGGACAGAGATACACAGCAAAGCTCGTGACTGGAAGCTTCAAAGAAACTTGTACGCCTCCACCTCTACTCTATGCTCCGTCATATTGGGCATAGAACAGAGAGCCCCCTGTGGGGCTCACACCTGCAATCCTAGCCTAGAGAGACAACAGAGGCAGGAGGATTGACATGAGTTCCAGAACCTGGGCTACAGAGTGAGACTCTACCTGACAAAATAATAGACTGTGAGTGTAGCTCACTTGGTAGATGGATCTAGCATGTGCATGACCTGAGTTCAATTCTCAGCACAGCACAAACCAAGTGTGGTGATACACACCGTTAATCCCAGCTCTCAGGGGTGTGGTGGCAGGAGGATCAGAAGCTCAAGCTCATTTTTGAGCTACATAAAGACTTTAAGGACAGCCTGGGAATATGAAGCCTTGTCCATCATCATCATCATCACCATCATCATCATCACCATCATCATCATCGTCATCGTCACAACAGCAAGCAGTACAGAGGTCAGAGAAGGAAAGCACTATATTTTTAGGGTTGACAAAACTCAACATGGCAAGCTTTTCTTAGTATCATCCTTTAAGAGAGATACAACACACAAATTCATTAGAGGAGACTAGTACTTGTTCAAATGGTATTTCAAGTGGTATTTCTGAATGAAACGGCTATGGTGCTTTGCAGAATGACAACAGACCTCCCTGCTGCTTGCCTGGCCTGACTCCTCTTCTTCCTCCACCCCTATCTCACCTCTATCCTCCCTCACCCCTACCTCTCCCCCAACCTCGGTGCCTGCTGTCCTCTGCAGTCCCGTCCCCTTGGCCTCTATACTTAGCTTCCTAGTTTTCATGTGGGTCCGACTTGCCCCACTCCCTGGCTTTTGGCTTCTGCTCCTTCTCGAAGCTTCTGTCTGATGTTCCATTGGCTCACTCAGAAGGGACAGATCCCACGCCCACGGGCATGTGAATCTCAGGTAAAACGTGCTTCAAGCAAGCAGTGAAGTAACATTCTTCAGCCTCAGGAGGGACGTAATCCTCCTAAATGAAACACCTTGAGGTTTTATTCTAAACAAAATGAATAGTCACAAATCCTGTACCTTCCCACTTAGATGAGGTATCCTAAGGCAAATACTAGAAACATAAGGAAGGATAGCAGGTGCCCCAGGCAAGACAGGAAGCCCGGGTAGAGGAAGGTGTTTAATGGAGGCACAAGTTTGATTTTTCCGCAGGAAAACCTTCTGGAGGTCTGTGGCAAAACTTGGGCTTCACTTAGCCCTCTGAGCCATACACTCGGAATCGGCTAAGTTAGGGGTTTGTTTCAGTGCCTGTTGAGCTCAAGGAAGACAGACAGTGTGTGCAAAGTACTGGCCACTAGGCCTGCAGGTTACTGAGTAGCTTCTTTTGGAAACAACAGGAGGTTACAGTCAAATCCCATCCAAAGAAGCAGATGGGCACAGAGATCCTTAAGGTGCAAGACGGTGTGTCCTGGGAAGCAAATGTGTCCGCAGAGACAACCAAGGGGATGCCTGCTTGAGACAAGGGTAGCCATGGAGATCGGGCCCTGCTGCTGTTTTGCTGTTTCAGTGGAGTGACCAGCACAAGTCAGGTTCTCAATAAATATTTGGTCAATAAATAATCTTGACACAGAAGCATGGTGCTTTGTAAGTAATGGATAACTAATAAATATTTAATTGTGATATCACGGTTTGTCTTACAAAGGCTATCTAACATAAAATAGTTAAAAGCTACATTGTACTGATATGATTTCAACATGAGGAGATCTTCCAAGATATTAATTAGATATTAATTGGGTTTTAAAAAACCCGCAGAGCATTATTACTTTTAGAAGATAGGGTTCGATATTTATTTGGCTTGGTATTTGGAAGTCTGTCCTTTAAGCAAAGAGCTATGGCATAAATCTATGTGTTCCCACAGAGCTATTATATATTTTTCTTCATCAGCATATAATATTTCACTATGAGAGGTTTGTGATGGTTCAATGGATCTGTTTTCTCAATTAGATATGTGCCTGCAGTCCTTTAAAAGATAAAATACTTCAAAAATATCCCATAGTACCTCAAAACTGCATACACATAGGTTAAAATAAACAAAATGTCTAACCGATAAGAATTTTGGAAAATCTTCTCCTGAACTTCTGACATAATTACGCAGATTTTTCTGTTCATAAAATCACAGAAGACACAGCATTTCTGTGAATACTCTCATGTTCCTGATAGTTCAGCCCACCTGCTCCTTTGAGCAGGCTATGGTTTTGTGTCTCTCTGAGTCTTTATACACACAGCTTCCTTTGTCTAGCCCCCCTTTCCCAAACAGCTTTTCTTATCTATAATGTGGGTACCCTAACAGCAAAACACTTCACTCTCACAGTTGTGAGGGCCACTCTGCACTCAAGCATCTAATTAGAAATGCATCTAGGAGAGAGTTATACATGTAAGAATCAGTGCTAACTGGTACTACTTCTCATCATTTTTTAAAGGGTGATGTTGGTTTTAGTTATGTACCTATGTGAGTGTGTGCTGAGTATGTTAGAGTGCCTGAGGAGGCCAGAAGAGGGCACCCATTGTATTCCCTGGAACTAGAGGGTGCTGGAGTTTGTAAGCCCCCAGATATGGATGCTGGAAACAACTTGGATTCTTCTAGAATTGAAGAGCTCTTACTCACTGAGCCTTCTCTCCGGCCCCTTAACCATCTTATAAGACTGTTAAAGGCTTATGTTTTGCAGAGAAATTGGTTGCCATCTTCCTTAGTCGGCTGTGAGTTTGAGGCTGATCTGATCTACAGAGCAAGTTCCAGGACAGCCAGAGCTGTTACACAGAGAAACCATGTCTCATGGGGGAAAACAAAGAGCACTTACTGCTCTTACAGAGGACCAGGACCAGAGTTTGGTTACCAGTACCCAGGCCATATGGTTCATAACCACCTATAGCCCCAGCTCCAGAAGATCTAAACCCTTCTTATGGACACACACACACACACACACACAACACATACACACAAAACTTTTTAAAAGACGGCTCAAATCTTTTCTACAATAGCCTTCCCTCAATCTGAATTCTCAGTGAGAGAAATTGCTGGAGTATAAATAGCTTCACCAAATAAATATTCGAGCCCTATTACAGCTTCAGTTTATCTTAGGGTCTTTTCATTGAAAATTTCAAGCCAGACTTGGTGGTCTCCTCCAAGTCTGTGGTCACAGAGCTTGGTTACAGCACCACCTAGTGGTCATCTTTCAGCACTTAAAAAAACTACAATTTAATTTATTTTAAATTAAAACTTTTCATACATGCATATAATGCAATGATTAACTTTTCTAATGCTGCGACTCCTTAATAAAGTTTCTTCAAGTTGTGGTGACCCTCAACCTTAAATTTATTTTCTTATTTTTTTATTGATTCTTTGTGAATTTCACATCATGCACCCCAAGCCTACGCATCTCCTCTCCCTTTGTTTCTGCCCTTGCAAACCGCCCCCAGCCCTGCAAAAGAATAAAAACAAATCCCATTGTGGAAGCTGTAGTGTGTCACAGTGTGTCACAGTGTGTCCCACAGTATATCCTCATAAAATTATTTTTGTTCCTACCTCATAACGAATGTCTCCACTGTTATGAATCATAATGTAAATATCTGTGTTTTCCAGTGTTCTCAGGTGACCGCAAAGGGGTCGCAACCCACAGGCTGAGAACCACTGATATAATGTGTTTTGTTCAAATCCATCCTTGAACTCCTCCCCTTTCCACCATTCCCTCCTAATTTCATGTTCTCTGAGTCCACACAGTGCACCCAGTATGGGCCTAAAGTCATCGACTAGAACCACAGCAGCCTCTCAGGGCTGCCCTGAAGGATGCTGACTCTCCCAGCAGCCAATGGCTCCTTAGCCCAGGGCAGGCTCAGCATACTCCCGGAACTAGCGCCTGTTCTTAATGAAGTTTCATCTTTCTCTTTTATTTGTTTATTTTATGTGTATGAATGTTTTGCCTGTGTGTATGTCTGTGTACCACATGCGTGCCTAGGTCAAAAGAGGGCTTCGGCTCCACAGGGAAGGTACAGATCATTGTTGGCAGCCATGTGGGTGCTGCAAATCAAACCAGAGTCTTCTGCAAGAGCAGCGAGTGCTCCCTAGCCATGTCTCTAGGCTGATACGTATTTATACTGAGAATGATCATGTCTCTTGTATCTGAGAATGGCAGAACTTGCTATGTCGCCAAGAATAGCCTGGAATTTCAGAGAATCCTTCTGCCTCAGGGTCCCAACGCTAGGATTACTGATATGCCTTACTGTGGGCCACTGTCTATTGTTCACATTTGCAATGGTAAAATATTACTAGAAATCACGTCAGACCATTTTAGTCTTTTAAGCAATGGTTGTCTGCATCTCACAGCTCTCTGTGAGATCTCCTCCACAGGGCTGGGAAGTTAAGGACGTGCAACAAGACCTATAATAACACAAAGTGCCAAAGACTCTCTTCCTCCCGCAAGATCAGAGGGACCTCTACACGGAGGCCACAGCTCAGGACACCTGCTTCTTTGGGCCGTTTGCCCAGGGCCGTGGTACCCCTCCTTTATACCCTTCTTCTAAACAATCATTTTCTTTCCCATCTTTTGAAACCAAACAATTCCATCGAAAATAGTTTCAAGCACTGAATCAGGAAATAGTTCTAAACAAACGGAAATGTTTTCCTTTTAATACCAAAGCCATTTGTTTACATTTAGAGATCGTTTCCATCCAAAGCCCCTTATTGAAAAGAAGTCCAAGTCATCAATCAAAAGGAGACTTTATAGATAAGAAATAAGCCCTGACCTAACAATCGTATTCAACACCAACAGCTCTTCTTGGCAGTTTTGCTGAGTCATTTTTCAGGAAACGGGCTGCCCAGGGAGATTTCTTCAGAAGAAACAATCAACACTATTTTCATATTAATAACCTCCAGTTGCCTTATTGTTCTCAAAACTTTTGTTAATAAATGTTTTCCTGCTGGGTGGAAAAAAAAACATTAATCAAAAGACAAAGCCTCATCAGGTTTATTTTTATGTATTTGGAATTCTTTTCTACCGTAAGTGATACTGAATATAATTAAATATGAGTGGTTTAATTCTAAAATATCCTCATTCAGAGAGTATAACCTGGGGAAAGATTTTTGGACTTTTTTTTACAGTAACCTTGCTACCATTTAACTATAACCCCGCCCTGAACTTTAAATATACATGTATCTATACTTACACTCACCTTTACATAGGTAGATAGAGAGATAGATATTATATATGCTATATGCGATAACATAATATACAATACAAAGCATGACATTCCTTAGAATGACTGTAAACTACTATTTTGAATTCCCGTTTCCTTCAAAAGAGCAGCCATGTTTGTAGTCCTTAGTCTATAGCCCCTTCTGCTTGACTCATTGCTTTTCATTTGTGGGGATGTTACAGGATTTATAATTATTGTACATAGAAAACCTATTTGTTAGCAAAGTATAAAAACTTAGATAGATAATGCATTTGTCAGATGCATTCAGGTGTGTTTTGTAGAGATGCGGTGTATGTGCCTCCAACAGCCTCCTTAGATAAGAGTGCTGAAGAATGGAAAGTCCCCGCCTATTTTAAGGCAAGTTGCTTGGGAGAGGTCTTGTGGTCTTTGCTCTATGACCCAAGGCAAAGGCAGCTGGCTGGCCTCAAGCTACCTCACCATAAAAGTGAAACAGTTCTGCCCCTAATGCATTGACCTGGAGCACACCACTGCCACCGCCGCCACCACCACCACCACCACCACCAGCCTGCCAATGGTGTAGGAGAGGAGATGGAGACTTCTTTTTATAAACAATTGGACTTTTTTTGATAGAGCCCTCGCTCTATCGGCTTGGAAGAGCCTTTACGGAAGGAGGAAAGAGACAAGGATTTTCTTTTGGGGTTTGTAGGCTTTTATGGAAGGAGCTCCAGGTAAATCCCTTCATAAGGAATTTTTTTTTGGGGGGGGGGGCTTCAGGAGCAACAGAGAAAGAAGCAGCTGGCAGGACACAAGTACAACTGTATTCTAGGACAGAGAGCTCAGGAGCCCTCCTGGGTTTGGAGGAGCTCAAGAGAAAGGGAGACTAGCTCTGTAGAATGACACAGATAGAAAGAGATTTCTAGAGAGCTAGCAGTGTAGTTGTAGACTCAGACTCTTAAATAGATATTTTGTATATGGTTGAAAAAATAAAGTTCCCTCACTGCACCAGCAGGTTTCTACCTTCCGTTTACATCTCTCATGCCTTTATTGGTAAATGGTTACATGGGAATTTATTGTTGCTTTATATTTTATTTTGTTTCATTTTTTAATTTTGTAACAGGATTTCTTGTAACCCAGGATGACCTCACACCTGCATTATAGCTATGGATTATGTTGGACTCCTGATCCCCCTGCCTCCACCTCCCAAGTACTGAAATCACAATTGTGTGCCACCATGCCAGGCTTTCAAATCACTTTAGCTGTTTCTCAGTTACCCGTGACATAAGACAGTTGGTGTGGCCTACTAGGGTATGGACTGTCTACACAATAGCCCCATGGGAAACTCCCCAGAAGGACAAGTGAGGCCAGAGTCAATGAGTTCCTGGATGCTCCCCTTCGGCCTTGCCCACAAGCACTGAGCCCCCCTCAGCTTATGAATGGAGGATTGTGACAAGTTTGTGAAGTTACCTGTCCATGAGGCTGAGGAAGTGGAATGTGAATCTGACCCCTGTGTGGTTTTGAGCTCTATTAGTGTAAAGAAGTATCAAGCTTATTGTCGGATTTAGCAACACAGACTCAAACTCAAGTGTCTTGGCCTGGTAGCAAGCAGGCTTGCCTGGGGAAACATCTCCCTGGCCTTAGTTGTTGAGTCAGAGTCTCTTACTGAACCTGGAGCTCACTGGTAGACCAATGACCTCCAGGGATCCTCCTGTCTCCATACACACATCCCCAGTGCTGGGATGTTAGATGCACATCTCTGAGCCCGACTTTTAGGCTTTTACGTGGGTGTAGGGGATCCAGACTTAGGTTCTACTTGCATCTCACTTTACTGACTGATTCATCTGATTCATCCTCAAGGACCAATTTTATTTTTGTTCCGGTGAGTAGCGTTATTCTCTTGGTTTTTTTTCTGAAATGAGTACCGTAGATTTTTTTTAAAAACCTTAGGTCTGAGTTTTTAAAAACTCAATGACTCATAGGAACATGAGAGAAGTATAAAACCCAGGTATAATTATTCCTATGTTCAGTTCTCTAGTTTTCAAACTACCTACTTACGACTTTAGGGTTATAATGGCATACTCCTATATTGCCAATATTCCATGGGCCAAGGCAGGAGGATCACCACAAGTTCAAGACTAGCCTGGACTACTCAGCAAGACTTTGTCACAAAATAACAAAAATGTATAAAAACAATAGAAAACTCCACTGTGCTCCAAGCCCTTGAGAAGCCCAGAGGTCAGTAGACACATTTCTCCTTTGTTTCAGCTTGACTTAGGGGGGTGGGGTCCAGTTGCAGTCAACATCAGTGCTATACACACACACACACACACAGGCACGCACACATGCATGCACACACACACACACACACACACTAGCTGGAAGGATCCATCTCTAAACCCCAGAAGCAGAATTTGAAAACAGATCTGCCTAATACTCTGCTCATAACTACTGTATTCTGTATAGGACCCTGCTTCTCTGGCTCATAGGAGGATTACAACTTAGAATCTTTCTTTTCAAACCGCTTTTATTGCCATATAGTGATTGTGCATAATACTAATGAGTTTATGTCATCTTCATACATACGTATAACATGTTTAGATTATGCTCACCCCTCCATTTACCGATGCTGTCCCCTTTTCCGCTCTCACTGATCTAATCTCTTTCTTCTCAACTAGTTCTGCCCACTTCTACTTCCATGTGTTTCTTCCACGTGTGCGTGTGTTCCTACACCATTTCACTGGAGTTATTTACAGAAGTGTGGATAAAGATTTGCTTACAGGACTTCAACACAGATCCCTTACCAGTGGCTACACCATTCAAGAAAATGTCCCTCTGTTCCCAGTCAACCATTAATTGCATATAAATGCTCACTGGGTGGGGGTATCCGTGGAGCCTCTCTCTCTCCTCCTCTTAGTATGTTGATGGGTCCACACTCATGGAGATCTCATGCAAGTGATCTCAGCTACTTCTGAGTTCAAGAGGGCAAGAGGGCAACCTGTCATCCCCAGAGTTCCACCACTCTTTTCTGCTCCACACTTCCTCTGGCTCTTCACCACAGCTTCCAGAGTGTCCCCCGAGCCTTGGAGGGAACAATATAGAAGGCTTATGGTCGGGCATTCAACAGTTATTTCTTCTCTATACTTTGATCGCTGTGGGTCTCCATGGTTACTGTTGATTGCTGCAAAAAAAGATGCTTTTCCAAACATAGCTGACAGCAGTACTGTCGGCTTGGCAGGGCGTAAGCAAAGGGCAATCCCTTGTCACCTGGCTCATGGGAACTTTCATTATGTAATCCAGAGGTAATCACCCATTTTCTCTGCTAGACTCTAGAATTTATTTTTGGGAACAAAGGGTAGGAAAAACATTAGAAAGATAGCCACAAAGTCTAGGGGAAAGCCATGAGTGGAAAAAGGGTCTGGTTAACAGTTCCTTTAGTGTCTCCTGATCCTTTTCTCTCAACAACCACTTAAGGACCATGCCATGGCAAAGAAGGCTGCTGTTTGCATGTGGCTTGCGTAGGGGCTCCCTGGCTTCCTCTTAGTTTTCTCCTCTTGTTATTTCTTGATAGCTTGTTTTATAAATGTAGCTGTTTTCCTAAGAATTTAAGAATCCTTTCTTGAATTTTCTTTTCTCCTTGCTGTAGATACCTGCATGTTCATGCTCCCTGTGCACAAGTCCTGAAGCTAGATTTCTCAGCCACATTTCTTTCTCACTTCAGCTCCGAACTTCATTTCTGAAAAACTATATCATATTTCCATTATCACATCCCACAGAATTAAAGTTGAAAAGTTAATTGAACTCATTAATTTTCCTCACAGAGCTCCACCTGCCTCTGCCTCCCGAATGCTGGGATTAAAGGTGAGCGCCACCACCACACTAAGCCACCTCTCCTCGCTTTTTAAAGACCTCTCCATGCACTGGACACTCACTTGCTAAAGGTAATATCCCCAAAATGCAGATTCTCCCTGGACTCTACCTCTCCAAGTCGGTCTCCACCAAGCTCTGGTCTCCAGGGGTTTTTTTGTTTTTTGTTTTTGTTGTTGTTTTTTCAAGACAGGGTTTCTTTATATAGCCCTGGCTGTCCTGGAACTCACTCTGTAGACCAGGCTGGCCTCGAACTCAGAAATCTGCCTGCCTCTGCCTCCCAAGTGCTGGGATTAAAGGCGTTCGCCACCACTGCCCAGCTGGTCTCCAGCTTTGACCTGTGTATCTATAGGCATTGGTAGATCCAGTTCCTGTTATTCAGAATGGGCTTCTAGATGTCTACTTAAGTCAATGAATTTCTCTGTGTTCAAGGCTCATCACACACAGCCCTGACCCCACCTCAAACCCATTATAGGTTCCAAATTGTATAAGGAAGACTATTGGGCAGTACTATTGTATTGGAAAAGACTCAGAGGCTGTATCTGCAATACTAAACTAAGATTTTTTTCTTTTTCTTTCTTTCTTTCTTTTTTTTTTTTTTTTTTTTTTTT
>NW_021604674.1:2813645-2859694 GCF_004785775.1 Grammomys surdaster | reverse complement strand
TCTTTTTCTTTCTTTCTTTCTTTTTTTTTTTTTTTTTTTTTTTTTTAGTACAAGTTTTCTCTGTGTAGCTTTGACTGTCATGGGACTCATTCTGTAGACCAGGCTGGTCTCCAGCTCACAGAGATCTGCCTGTCTCTGTCTCCTGAGTGCTGGGATTAAGGGTGTGTACCATCATGCCCAGCTACATTTTTTTCATGTCTAGGTGTTTTCACCTTTGTTCTCAGAGCATTTAGTACAGGACTTCATACACAGAAGTCTTTGTGACTGATCGTTGATATCATTAATTAATGAAATGTTTAAATAGTGAGTTATTTCTTCCTGCACCACGCTGTTGTCTTTCAGTTGGTTGGTCAACTGGGTACTTATTTAGCTGATTTTTTTTTGATAGCTCTCACAATACCTCAGGCTAGTTTTGAATATGATATTTTTTCTTCGGCGCTATGCATGCTGGGATTGCAGGCATGCCTTACCACACTGGGTTTCACTACCCTTTATCTCTTCAAGTTTCCCATTACCCATTGTCGCTTTCTCCAGATCAGCCACTGCTCAGAAATGTTGACGCTGCGGACAGCTTATCCTACAGAACCTGTGGAAGTTAAGTTTGGTTTGCAGTCTCTGACACAGTCTCGTCCCTCCCAAGGACAACAATTGAAGAGTAAAACTTAGAGAATGACAGTTGTGAATTATTTCGTCTCAAACACATGACGATAGAAAGAAAAGTTTCCATTTATACCGCACTCTACAGGGCTGCGGTTCAATAGGTGATCTGTATGCTTCCTTTTTGCTTCCAAACACATGTGTTCTTTTGTTTCTCAGGAAGCAATCATCGTGTCGCCATGGAAATCAATGAGTGCGGAGGAAACGTTGCAGGGAATAATGAAGCCAACGAGCTCAACTCCACAAAAGTTAGCCACATCCTAAAACAATTAGAGCTCGGGCATCCAGGGGCTCGCGGAGGAAGTGCGGTATTTTGACAGTAACCTTTGCAGAAAGTGAGCACGTTTCAAAATGCTCAAGTGTTTGTAGGATGTGAGCTAAGCCTGTTGCTCATGCCTTAGTCTTTCCTCTCAGCAGCCCTGACGCCCGCCCTCCGTAATATTCTCATTCTACCAGTAACTTCTGAGTTTAAGTGTCTTTCCAAAACCAATGTGACACTCCAGTGGATGGCCCCACCCCCAGAAGGATATATGAACGGCACGTGATTGAGTTGATGGATTGTTAAATAAATAAATATGCACACATCAACAAGGACACATATTGAGACGGGGGGTTTTGAAGGAGTTAATAAGGAGCTGGTTGAATATGATCAATATACATTGTATGAAACTCTCAAATAGTTAATAAAAACACATATATTATTTAAGCTGGTGTGAGTGGCAGCAATGGAAAGAACACGATCTTTCCACCAATCAGAAGTTATCTTAAAGGTAACCTGTATCCACATGTCCTGGCTTGAATTTCACAGAATATCTTGCTACTAACTTTTCACACCTATAACTAGTTTCTCTTTATAACCAGGCTCACAGCTGATAACCTTGGAAGTGGAAGTGAAATTTAAGGTTTAAGATTGTATTTCAGGGCTGAGAATGGCTCATCAGCTAAGAGCACGTATCGCTCTTGTAGAGAAAGAACCCTTGAGTCCAATCCTGCAGCTCAGAGTAGCCTCTCATTTCCAGCTCCAGGGGATCCAATGCCCTCTTTTGGCTTCTGTGAGCACCTGCACTCACGTGCATACCCCTCCACACAAATGTGAATGCATACATACAATTTAAAAAAATAAATCACTGGGCAGTGGTGGCACATGCCTTTAATCCTAGCACTTGAGAGGCAGAGGCAGGCAGATTTCTGAGTTTGAGGCCAGCCTGGTCTACAGAGTGAGTTCCAGGACAGCCAGTGCTACACAGAGAAACCCTGTCTCGAAAAACCAAAAAATAAAAAAATCTAAAAGTCCAAATATAAGAAAAAATTAAGATTAAACGTATATCATTTACTTTGAAGTCAGCATTGGCCAAATTCTGATTCCTCAGAAAACCTTCTGGTTCACTTGCTCTTGTAGTAGAGTTGGTAATGGCCTTCTAAGTTTTTGTAGAGATCTGAAGTTTGTGTTGCACAGACATGTATCTGATGATGATGGGGAAGATGATGATGGGGAAGATGATGATGGTGATGGTGATGTCATCTTAGTAAATAAAACTGAGCATACAGTAACAATGTTTTCATTCTCAGACTCTGGATATAATGAAGTTTATCTTTAGTGAACACCTATGCATTTAGTCTCATTACTTTTATACCAAATTTTCTGTTCAGCAGAAATTATACTGTTAATTGAAGACTCACAAACAGCTCTAGATATGACTAATGCAGTCTAGGGCTTGTGTGGGGGCCGCAGTTATCAGACAGCCAGGCTACGGCTGTCCTTTCACTTCCTATCCTAATGGTGGCTTCAAATCTCAGGTTACCTCAGGATGAAAAACTGCAGTGACTGCCTTACAAGAGCAGCTTCTGCAGATGAGGGGAATAAAAGGAGACAAAATAAGAAGAGAAATAGACAGAGACAGATAGACAGACATGGATTTTTTATTTTCATTTATTTATTATTATATATTTATTTATATCTATTCTATTATCTAATTTATTTTATTATATACTACATAATTATAATATATACTTCTGTATTGTATATTTACATATTTATTATTATAAGTATTTTATTTGTATTTAATACTATTTGTGAGAAATGTCTGGTAAGCTAGAAGAGAGGGTGGGTTAATAGAGTCATATATTGTGTTTGGTTTTTTATGGTGAGAGATGCTTTGTGGTTCTGACAAAGACTGGCAGTGCAGGAGAGTGCCAAGGAGCTGTGGCATCGTGCTTGACTGGCTAGGTGGGGTGGGGTCTGAATCAAGTTGTCTTCTGACCTCCACGTTTGTGCTGTGGTACATGCAGACAGACACACACACACACACACACTAAATAAGTGTAGTTTAAAACTTTAAAAAGAGAGGATGGGCCGGGTGGTGGTGGTGCACACCTTTAATCCCAGCACTTGGGAGGCAGAGGCAGGTGGATTTCTGAGTTCGAGGCCAGCCTGGTCTACAGAGTGAGTTCCAGGACAGCCAAGGCTATACAGAGAAACCCTGTCTCGAAAAACCAAAAAAAAAAAGAGGATGGGGAGAGATAGTAGAGATAGAGAGAGCAAGAGAGAGAAAGGAGATTGATAGGGGAGGAGAGAGAGAGGAGAGATAGGAGAGATAGGAGAGAGGAGAGAGAGAGAAAGAGAGAGAGAGAGAGAGAGAGAGAGAGAGAGAGAGAGAGAGAGAGAGAGAGAGAATGCAGTTTGTGAACCCAAATGTTGGTCAGTAGATCTATAAGATTGTGAGAACTTATGGAAGTTTCCTTCTGCTGACTTATTTCCTCAGTAGACAGGAAGCAAGGTCATTGTGTCAATGAGGTGGGAAGAGAAGAAAATAAAGGTATAAAATAATCCCCTCCCGACAGAACAACAAATAAGGGCCTAGAGAAATATACAAGGCGAGTGCTGAGCAGCCAGAAGGGCCGTGGAGATAAGCGCTCCAGGATGAGGCAGACATGCAGTGCTCGCCTGTAAGCTCTGCGTTTGGGAGATGGAGGCAGGAGTGTAGAGTTTGAAGCTGACCTCACCTGCATGAGACCCTGTCAATGACAGAAAAGAGAGGCAGAGATAGAGACAGAGACACAGACACAGAGAAAGAACAAAAGAAAAAAAATCGAACAAAGCCAGACCAGCTTGGCTCTGTGCAATGTCCCAGCTTTGTTCAGCTGTGGAAATGGGGTAGAAAGAGTTCACCTGAACAAAGGCTCTGTCTAGTTCAACAAAATGAGCAGAGTCATGGGCCAAGGGGGTGACTTGGGCTAGGAAAGGAGTATCGGTGAGTGACTGTGACACCAGAGTTGAGTCAATGAATGTGGGGTTCTGAAGTTGGAAGTCTGTTACTGTCCCCCAAACCATCCCTCCCCGTATCAAATCTACCCCTTACCAATAGCCTATCAGTGTGAGTTCAAAGTTTATATGCAAATAAGCATGTCACCTTCATCGGAGACTTCCCACTGCTGCCCTGAAGGGTAAAGCCATATTCCTGGACTCAGGACATTGGTCAACTTCCTGCCATTTCTTAATCCACAAAGTGAAGATTCCAGAGGGCTTCCTGGGATGGCTAAGTGCCAGGCCAGCCAGAATATCCTCATTACCTGTGGAGAGTGGAACATCAGCACTCTGCAGCCCACAGCATAGCCCTGCTTTCAGGCCCAGTATCTTAGAAGTTCAGTGGGTGACAAGGCTGAGCCTTCCTGATTACTTCTATGCCCAGGATGGGGAGTGGGGGAATAGCCCAAACCTCCTTGGTCAGGCTTTTAAACCAGGGTGGAGGAAGAGCACAAAGCCAAGCATCTTAGCTGAAGCAGTGAGTGGGAGGCCAGGCCTGGCTTCTCCAGCCAACGGCATTGTAACCGGCATCCCCAGAAGCTCTGGAGGACCAAAAGACCATTTGTTCAAATCATGCTTAATTCTCCTTTCTCTCTTCTCTCCCCTCTCCCTCTCCATCTCCCTCCCCCCTCTCTCTCCCTCTTCCTCCCCCTCTCCCTCTCTCTCTTTTCCTCCCTCCCTCTCACCATGGAAAACTCAAAATTTCTTGTAGTATCTAAATTGATGTCTCTGTAGGCAGATATTCACAACCTGTCTTCTTCAAAACATCTGACCAGGATTTTTAAACTTTTCTCCTTTGTTAGGTAATATGGACCATTAGGTTAATTCATATCCTTTTAGTCCAGCCTCTTTTTATGAATCTCCAAGCAACAAACAAAGTACTAACATCCAAGAATTCTAAACAAATAGAAACTTGCTTGCTTGACTAAGAGAAATGAAACGAGAAAGTAAGGTGTTTTGCTTTTGTGAAAGAGAAATGTTCCTGTCAAGTTTTAAACTGTCAAAGACTGTTGAGGTCATTCATACAATAGTTAAATCGCCGTCACCCTTCCCAAGCCCAGGTCCTAGAAATCATTGAACATGGATGATAAAGACCCGTCTTCAGAGAACAAACTGCAATCAGGATTCTTTTCTGGGAATTAAAGGGAGAAGCTTTAATGGGCCTTTCGGTGCAGGGTGGTTTGAGTTTAAGCACTAACCTGTCTCTCTAGTATTTGAAGGGATTAAGTTTGGAGTTCATTGTGTTAGCTGTCTTTTCAAAGATTAGATAGTTTAGCTAGGCTCCTACCGGCATGTAAATGTCTCCACGTTTATTGACTGTCTGTAGTCTTTATCAAAGACTGAACACAATCAGCAGCTTGTAAACACGGATCCCATTATTTGGGGACTGATAAGATTTACTGAGAGTTGAAATGTTTTTATGATTGACTGGCCAGTTAAAGATACTAATACAGTACAGAAAAGGATGATAAACGCCTATGAATTCAGTCAGTGAACTTGCCGTTTTTGTTTGGGGGCTACAATCTGTTTTGTGCCTGTAGATTGTAGAAGTAATTATCTGACTAGCACTCAGTTAAAAATACGCTCGTCTGTTTGAATATGTCATCCACATTTCTACGCTCTTTCAATCACCTGCAAAGGGGTTTATGCATCCCCAGGAAGACATGTTAAACCTTTCAAGACACAGACAAAATCTGTGGATGTGTATCTCCTTTGGAACACTGTCAGGATTCGCTAAAGGACTTAGATCTGAATTTTTTTTATTTGTGTGTTTGTTTTGTTTTGTTGCTGAAGATCAAATCAAGATCCTCCTCCATGCTTGGCAAGCACTGCCTCCAACCTTATAGGTCCACGTTCTAAAATGCTGGGGTCAAGGTGGAAATTTGGTAGAGACAGTCAATCAGTGAGTTTGATCCGTGGGATCCCCATTATATTGTATTGATTGTGACTTTGGTGATCTCGGCTGCAGGGCCAGGGAGCTGCCATTCAACGTCCTTCTCTGAGTGACAAATTGGAGAAAGTATTCCTTCCTTCTGGACCTCCAAGGCCAAGATTCAAGGAAACATGGCTTACACAGCCTCACAGTTCAATCAAAGCAAGAAGGGGCTTTGTGGCAGGGAGTGACAGGAATTCCTCTGCAAGCCCCACATGTCAGCTCTCTATGGTCCTTTGCAAACTCCTTCATCCAAATTTCATTAAATACAGGGATTCCTGGGAATTTTTGTGTGTCCAACCCCCAACAGCTGTAAGCTCCTACAGGGCTGGACTTAATCTTGTGGAGATTTTTGTCTTTTCAGGCAGGGTCTCATGATGTAGCTCTGGTTGTCTTGAAATTCAATACATAGCCCAGGCTAGCCTGGAACTCCTAGAGACCTACCTGCTTCTATTTCCCAGGTGCTGGGATTAAAGGCATGTATCACCACACCTGGCTCAATCTTAATGCTTAAAGAGATACCCCAGAGTTTAGCATATGATATATGCTTAATGCCCAGAGCAGGAAGAAGGAAAGCCCATTTCCAGCCTTTGTGAACACCTCCCATCCCCATCCCCCCATCAACCAAAAGTTTTCATACCCTCAAAGGCCAATTGTTTTTGGAAGACTTCCCAACCAATGGTCTCCCACTTCTGTAAACTCTGTCACCACCCAACTGAGGGCTATACATACGAACACTTATCAGGCTTGTGCCATGTCTCGTTTTTTGCTTTTATATCTACGTGCTATGTCCCCCAAGTGTCTGTGGATTAGGAGAGGAGGGAAGGGGATTTGCCCTACCATTTGAAGAGCAGCATATTCTGGATAGTCCAGGCTCAAACAGAGGCCAAACCGTAAGAAACAGGAGGCAGACAGCCCCCAAATCTCCAAACATCTCAAAAGAATGCAAAGCAGGCCCACTAAATGTTTAACAAGGGCAGGCAGAGGAGAACGGTTGAGTTTTAGTCAGGACATCCTAAGAAGGAACAAATGTCCAATTGTCACTGGACAAACCAGGCAAGGGAGGCAAAGTCATCGACAAGAATTGGTTAATGATGGATGAAACATTTGAGAATCATTCTGCTCCTTAACCATTTTATTGAGCTGTAATTCATATACCACATATTTCACCCAATTATAGTGGATGCTTCCATGGACTTTAGCAGATACACAGAACTGTACAGCTAACAGCCCATAATAGTCTGCTCATCACCTCCACCCCCCAATTAGCAGCCCTACCTCCAACTAACCAACCACTCTCCCACTTTCTGATTTTACTGGTTATTCCTATTTGGAAAACTTGATATGAAATGGAATAAGACATGGCCCTTTGTGTCTAGCTTCTCTTATTTGGCATATCATCGAGGCTCATACATACTGTAGCCTGCAGCATAACTTATTTCTTTTACCATCAGATAATATTCCATCATATAGATATATCATGTCCCATATCGACACTTATCAGTGGATGGGTATTTTGGGCAGATTTTAATTTTTTTTATTAGCATGTATTAGTTATACAGAATCATATCATTTTTATACACATATAAAAGCATTTTGACAGTCAGTTTCCCACATACTCTTCCTCTGCCTTCCTAAAGGTCTTTTCCTCTTCCCAAACAGGTAGGATGCGGTTTTGGGTTTTGTTTTTGAAACTGGGCCTCATGTATCCAAGGCCACCTTCTGATACTGGCCTTGAACTCCTTATCCTCCTGCCTCTACTTTCTGAGTGTTGGAGTTACAAGGGTTATACAGCCACATCTGACTACTTGGGTTGATTCCTGACAAATGGTATTTCTTTCCAATACTCCTGAGAGGAAGGTGTATTCGTCTTCACTCTACAAACGGCTAATCCTCCTCCTACTTTGTTGAACATGCAGTGGGAGAGAGCCCAGGTCTGCTGAATCCAAAGCTTTCACATTTGGTCACCACTTATCGTAGGCAAACCTTGTCTAGAAAAATAAATCCCACCAAACGCCAGACTCATAGCGATAACTGCTGCCCCTACCCACATCGTTCACAAAATTTAACTGTGAATAAAAGTATTTTGGTAGTTGTGAACGTAAAGGAAAGCACACGAGCTTTGGGATAGACAGTCAGAGTCTATCTACTTAGTAGTTTGTGTAATATAGGGCAAGCTGTTGAATTTCCTCATGTCTCCGTTTCCTGTCCTGTAAAAGTACAAACGATTCCCGTTGTGCAATATTGTCTTGAGGATTAATTGAGCCAGTGATGTGATGTGTCTGACACCTAGTAGGTAGTTACAATGTGGCATTGCTGTTTGCACTGGAAGTAAGGGCAAGTCTCACATAGGCATGCGCAGACTCTATGTGTCTTGGGCGTTTGGTGTGCTCTACGTTTTTACATGCACACAGTCACACACACACACACACACACACACACACACACACACACACACCCCTTCCTCATAGGCAGGAGTCTGGAAAGCCAGCTCTGGGCGTGTGGTGGTGGGAAATCCAGGCAGAACTCTCCAGCGGTGACAGACAGAGATAAGAGGCAGGAACTTCGGAGAGAGGTCAGGGCCAGAGATATGGAACCCAGGGTTATCAGCATGAAGGTGAAGGTTGATACTGTGACAGTGTTTCAGGTAAAACCAGGCAGAAAATAAAGAAATTAGTCCAAGGTCCAAACCCTGGAGGAGACACAGTGAAAGCCAGGGGAAAGAATATGTAGCAACAGAAAGGAATGTGAGTGGCCGTGATTGGACAGGAATAGCATCTAGTTATGAAAGCCAAGGAGAAAAGATATTGGAGACAGAGATGAGGTATGGGAGAAAACTGAAAAAGTAGATTGCAAAAAGGCAGACAATGAAGAACTGAGATGAGCAGCTCCTGTCACCCCAGGAAGTCCATGGTGGCCTCCATACTGAGTAACAATCCATCCCTTCCACTGGACACTTGGAAAAAGTTTAAGCAACCCTGCTCTATGTAAACAATGTAGTAAGTAGCCAGTCTTTAAAATGTAGATTTCAGAAAAGTGAATGCATTTTAATGGGGCCTTAAAATCGTTCCAAGGATACGATTTCATATTCCACAATGCCATTGTCCCATCTGAAGCTGCTACTTACCCAGTTTTGATTTAAAAAAAAAAAAATGTTCTCTTCCTCAAATCACAACAGCCATTCAGACAACATTCTTGGGGCTGGAAAGATGGCTCAGTGGTTAGAAGCACTAGCTGTTCTTCCGGAAGATCTAGGTTCAATTCCCAACACTCACATGGCAGCTCACGACTGTCTGCAGCTCTAGTTCCTGGGGATCCTACACCCTCACATAGACATACATACAGGCAAAACACCAATACAAATAAAAGTAGATAGATCTTTTAAAAATCCAATTTTTTTCTAACTTTGTATTTGTCTGGAAGTGGACTTCCTGCCAAAAGAGCCTATCACCGAAGGCTCAATGCAGTGCCAACAAGAGGGCCACCTGTTGTCTGTTAGGACAGATACTAAGGATACTAGTAAAAATATATAAATAACACAATTCTCACAACTTGTTATTTTGGAAAATATATCTTTTTTCATAAGATATCTGCGTTAACATGTAATAATCTTACTGTTACTATTTTAAAACACAATAAATAATATTTTTAAACTAAATGAATTATAATAAATATTTGTTTAAATTATAGATCATACTTTAAAAATTAAAATACAGATTCTGAGCCCACTCACTCCCCTGCCTCCATCCTCAGTCCTGGTAGGAGTCAGCTTAGCCCTGGAAGTGTTTGGTTTTATTTTCATTTCTTGGTTTTACCACAGTGGAGTCCTCAGACTATACTTGGTTCAAACTGTCCAGGGTCTCATGTAGCCCAAGCTGGCCTTAAATTCACTGTATAGCCAAGGTTGATCTTGAACTCCTGATCTTCTTTCTGTCCCATGTGCTTGGATTACAGGCTTACACCACCACGGCCAGTTTACATGGTGCTGGGGATCCAAACCCCCGGCTTTGTGCATGCTACCAAAGTCCTCCACAAACTGAGCCTCCCCACCAGCCCTCAGAACGCACTTTGGATGGGAGCTTTCTATCTCTACAGTCTGTCCCACATCCTAGATTATAAACTGAAAAGAGAAAGAGAAACGCATTGTTTTAGGGCCTGGGAGGGGAGAGTCCCACTGGTGTCTTATTTTCCCCTGGATATCTGTCAGAGCCAGTCATTCGGCCTCACCAGAGATAAATGCTGTGAGTTTATCCCCCAAAGTATCAAGGCCTCCTACCTGTCTTGAAGCCTCCATTCTGGCCAATGCATTTACCTATGTTTAGAGTTCATGTTTCCTTTGGCGAGCCTTTTCCCATTAGAGTCATTTATCAAAGGATTTATAACCCTCAAGGTAAAGTTCTCCGCAACAAGGCCTGAAGGATGATCCCCACCATGAACACATTAAGAGCACTTCAGGTGCATTAATGTCCCCAGCCCCTGGATTTATTGCAACACAGTAAAGTCTCTCTTTAGAGAGCACACTCTCGGTCCCATTTATCCAGCAGCTATTTCTAGAAAGAGATTAGAAGTCAAATGATTTGGGAGGGAGTCAAAGAATGCCATCTTTCTAATTAGTGTGTTAAACACAGGAACACCTAATACAAATATTTGGCTATGTGGTCAAGCAGTGGCTCTTGGGTCACCAGCAGAAATTTACAGGGGACCCTAAGGGCCCTGCACAATCATCTTCTTGGTTATGACTACTCAATAGCTCTTCATTGCCAGTACACTGCATTCGGACATAAAGAAGAATCTGCTGAATTAGGGCACTGCCCTGGCTAAAATGTTTACTCTCTCCTTGAAATGAGTTGTGGTCATGGAAGCCTTTCTGTTTTGCTGGCGGGAGCAGCTTTACACAAGATTAGCCCTCTTAACACAGCCTAATGACTCACTAATTTAAACTGCATTCTGGGTAGGTGCCAGGCTTGTGTGGTCAACATGAGAGAGGAAGAAGGGGAAATCTATTTTAAAATATCCCTGGATAGAATGATGCCACACCACCTACTTTGTTACAAGGTATATTCCCCACATGGTTTTACTAAACCTTGTAGACAGGAAGTCGTCAAATGCTCTCTGCTCTGCTCCAGCCCTGGCTCACAAATAAGATGCTGTGAGTCTCTGACTCGCTGGGGTTGTTTCTGGGCTGAAGTGAAAGGCAGCAGTGAGAGGCTCAGGAGCCTGAGGCAGGAGGATCATGAGTTTGAGGCCAACCTGGGTGACAGAATAAGACCTTTTCTTTCTCTCTTTTTTTTCTTTTTTTCTTTCTTTTCTTTCCTTTCCTTTCCTCTTCTCTTCTCTTCTCTTCTCTTCTCTTCTCTTCTCTTCTCTTCTTTTCTTTTCTGAAACAGGGTTTCTCTGTGTATCCCTGGCTGTCCTGGAACTCACTCTATAGACCAGGCTGGCCTCGAACTCAGAAATCCACCTGCCTCTGCCTCCTAAGTGCTGGGGTTAAAGGCATGTGCCACCACTGCCCGGAGACCTTCTCTTAAAAAGTAAGTAAATAAATAAATGAATAAATGCTAATTGTTTAATTTAAAAGCCTTAGGAATAAGCTTTGGGGAAGACGTTCGTTTCATATCCTATCACCTTTAAGTGGACTCGCACCTTTTCTGTAAGATTTTACTCAGGACTGTCTATAAATGCTGTATTAAGTAACCCTGAAATGTCTCCTCTTTACAATGCTTTCTCTCATTATCACCCCAACAACTACTGTCATGCCTGCACAATAGCTGAAAAGATGGACTTTGTAAATCCTTCTAGAATAATCCTCAGCCATTCTAAGCTTAACTTCATCTTGGCATGCCCAGAGCCTAATCCCGTGTATGGCTTACAGTACATATTCATTAAATTTATTTTTAATTTTATTTATCAGTGCATCTGTGTGTGTGTGTGTGTGTGTGTGTGTGTGTGTGTGTACAGGCATGCAGGTGTCATGGTGTTCATGTGGAAGTCAGAAGTCGGTTTAACTCCTCTATCGTAGGACGTGGGAGTTGAACTCATGTCTTTAAGCTTGTACACTGAGCTATCTCAGTGGTCCAGGTAATGAATGTATTAAATGATTTCTAAATGCATGGACACAGAGGATAGAGAATTATCAGTTTAATATATGTTTTAAAGTAAAGATCTTCCCTATGAGGATTGGGACTACTGGTTACAGTCATTAATGGGTACAGTGGCCTAAATATGAGTTGGATCCCCAAAAGATTTTGAAAGTTTGATCTCCGGGTATCCTAGTTAGCTTTAACTGTCAACTTAATATAATGTAGCATTACCTGAGAGTCTCAGTTGAAGGATTGCCCAGGGCAGATCGGTCTGTTGAGTGAGAGTGTTGTCTTGATTGTCAATTGATACAGAAAATTCCAGCCCACTGTAGGTAGTACCATTCCCTAGGAAGGTGGTCCTGGGCTGTATAAGGAGGCTGGCTGAGCCAGTGCCTGAGCAAACCACCAAGCACCATTGTTACATGGTTTATGCTGTACTTACTTGGATGTGAGGATGTGAGAGAGTTTCTAGATCATGGATTTTGCTGTGTGAAATAGCAAGGCACACTTCTTGTTCCTGCCTTGCCATCCTTCAATGGTGGACTGTGACCCGAAACTAGAAGCCAAATTAACAACTGTTACCCAAGTCAGAGTGTTTTATGACAGCAACACAAATGAAACTAGAGCAACAGAGTAATGCTACTGGGGCATGCTGTGGACCTTTAAGAGGTGGGGATTACCATGAAATCCTCAGCTGATAGGAGCCTGCCCCCAAAGGGGATTATGGGACTCTCCCTCTTTACTTCTTAGCTCTTGACTTAGGTAGTTTATTCTACCATACACTTCTACTATAATATGTAGGCTTCCAGAGGCAGAACTGCAACAGGCAGTCCTAGGTCAAGATCTAGTCTCTGAAGCATGGATTTTTTCTAAGTTAAAATGATATTATTTTAGTATAGTGCTCCAGAGTGGACTAATACAGTGATTATGAGTTATCAGCTTTCCCCTGTGAAGGACTGAAGTGCGGAGCAATTCTGCAGCTGAGTGAAGCCAGAAATAATAATAATAATAATAATAATAATAATATCAATTACATGTAATTATAAGGTTATATATAATTATAAACTATAGACTTATAAATTATTATTATTATTATTAATTTCCCTCTCTCATCTCATTCTTATGTAGCCTAGGCTGGTCTCGAACTCACTCTTTAGCCAGATGTTGAACTTGTGATTCTCCTGCTTCTGCTTCCCAAAACTGTGATAATTAGCATAGTCCACTCTGCCCAGTTTATGCAGTGCAGGGTACTGGACTCAGGGCTTCAAGTCTGCTGGGCAAGCAGCAAGCACTCTACCATGAGAGCTACCTCTCCACCCCCATGTCAGTGAAGCTCATTCTTTTATCTCTCTCCTGAGCCACAGAAAACCGTTCTTTTTTTTTTTTTCCTATTCTGCCTCCACTCTAGTTTCAACCCCATGAAAAGCCAACGTGTCCTCTAGCAAATAACACTTGTGACAACTTACTTTGAGAACCACTGGGGATTTGGTGTAGATCAGAGGAAATCAGAGAGACAGGCAGTTTAAACCACTTGTTTAATTTTCCAAACTCTGGCAGGTATGCCATCTCCTTTCTAAAAACAATATAATTTTCATCATTAGAAAAAGACTTTCTTAGTCTGTTTCCTCACAATCATGGTCCTAAATTTAAAACATCCTAAATCTTCATCAGTGAGATGGCTAAATAAACTAAGGGCAATATTAAAAAGTGAGGCTGATAAATCTGTCCACGAAGTCATAATTTGGCAGACTGAAAAAAATATGTCACTGATTTGTTGTTGTTGTTGCTGCTGCTGTTGTTTTTCTGCACCATTGGGAATGGAACCCGTGACCCTAAGTATTCAAGGTAAACTCTGTCCCACTGAGCTCCATCCCTTACTGTACTGGTTTTGAAAGATCAAAGTTGTCATTGTCTTTCTGGATATGCATAGTCTTATACATATAAAGCAGCCAACCAGATCTAGGACCACTACTACACTGATAACAGTAGCTATTTCAAAGGAGGAGAGTAAAGACAAAGTGGTTGTCTTAGTTAGGGTTTTCCTGCTGTGAACAGACGCCATGACCAAGGCAAGTCTTATAAAGGACAACATTTTTTTTTGTTTTTGTTTTTGTTTTTTGGTTTTTTTTTTTTTTTGGTTTTTTGAGACAGGGTTTCTCTGTATAGCTCTGGCTGTCCTGGAACTCACTCTGTAGACCAGGCTGGCCTCAAACTCAGAAATCCGCCTGCCTCTGCCTCCCAAGTGCTGGAACTAAAGGCGTGTGCCACCACCTCCCGGCAGTACTGCTTTCAATCTAGGCCAGAGAAGCTTCTCCAACAGAGGCCAGCAATTGCTCCTCCCTGCCCTTCAATAGCCCTAGGGAAGGCCAGCAAATGTCCCCACCCTCCTCTTCCTCAATTCAACACCAAGAAAGACAAGCACTTAACTGTCAACTGCTCAAGCCAATTTAAATGACTTTTTCCATGTTATCTATTGAGAATACGGTATTCACTTCTTTTTTTTTAAACCTTTATTTGGACTTCTAAAGTCCCTTGTTCTCTTTTAAAATTAACACCAGAGGCCTCCTCCCTGTGCCTGCCCTCCTCTCCGCCCCCTTATTATGTTCTCTGCAAATGCCAGCTTCCTAGAAAACCATCTCATATAGCACTGGTGATTTGGATATCAAACCATTTCCTCCTGTACTCTGATTTCATTTTCAAGTTCTCTGTCCTAGGTTATTCCGGTGCTCTGATTTGTTCCAAAAAAGAAAGTGAAAATAATCTGAACAACACCAGTCCTTGATTGCACAAGTTCTGGAAACTCCTGACTCGGAAATGATCAGATCCTACGGGCAAATTCTTCCTCAAATTTTTAATAAATATAAATAAATAAGCCAGATTCTCCTCTACTTTCTTTAAAAAACAAACAAACAAAACAAAAAAAACCCACTTTTTTTCCCTCTCTGGTCCTCTTAATATCCTAAACAATGAACTTTAATAAGACAGAACCTAATATTTATTTACTGTGTGCCTGATACAAACCAAGCACTGTGCCAGCATTTGGCATTTAATAGTTTTAATGATAACTCCTGAGCCCTGCTTCGGGGACACCAGCAGTTCCGTCTCTTATGTTTGTGGGTTTTTTTTCCCTCTGGTGTACCCAGGTTCCCATCCCCAGTTTTGAATATTCGCACTCCAATTCTCTCATCTTTTTGTTAACACCTTGTAGTTTGGCCCTTATTTATTTCGTTCAGTGATTAGCGCCTCTACAATAAGTGTTGATCTCTCTTTTAAAATACCTCAAAGCTCCATCAGCCCTTTCCTAAGTGCTGCTACCCCAATCAGGGTATTCCAGAGAGGATATCCCTAGTGTGAGCCCTATCTACAAGGCATTTCCTTTATACACTACCGGCTCAGGAAAGGCCTGTTTCGAATCTTGTGACACAGTTAAAATTTAGTATTCGAAGTCCAGGTCTCACCCACAACCTACAGTAGACAAACTATTGTGGGTAGCTTGTCACTGCTGAAGGCAGAGCCTGATGCAACAAGAGTAGCAAGTCGACCTCTAGAGGGCGCCCTCGGCAGTTGCATCCAGGAAGAGTGGATCCAGATCTGAGAAGGCCAAGATAGCACATTGCTGGGTTTAAGGCACCCTGTGTTCAGTGGCACTAGTGTAAGAGCTGGAACCTTCTCTAAAGCAGCCAGAGCAGCTGCCAACGCTCTGCCGACCAGTGTGAGAGCACCACCAGCACTCTGTATCCAGTTTTCTCCTATAGTGTACATGAACTAGTGCGTGAACAAAGTTGGGTCTCTAATGCAGGCTAGAACAGCGGTTCTCAACCTGTGGCTCGCACAGGGGTCACTGAAGACCACCGGGAAAGCACAAATATTTACATTGCGACTCATAACAGTAGCAAAAATCACAGTTATGAAGTAGCAACAAAAATAGTTTTATGGTTGGGGATTACCACAACATGAGGAACTGCATTAAAGGGTCGCAGCGTTAGGAAGGTTGAGAACCGCTGATCTAGTGGCGAGCCCTTAACAAGCACCCCACATGAGGAAGGACTAACAGGAGAAGCTAACTTTCCCTTTTATATTTAAGAGAATGGCTTTCATCTTCTGTGGCAGGTGGTCACTTTCCATTGGACTATGGAAATTTTAACACTTTGAAAAATTTCTTCCAACAAAGACTGTCTTTCCCATCTGCCCCTTCTCTACAGGTAGACTTCTTATTGGGGAGGGTCTTATCTCCTTATAAAAAGTACTCAAATCTTATCAATTGTGTCATTATTGCAATTAATTTTATTATTTCTCTCTATAGCACACACCTTTAAAGTGAGATCCACATTTGTATCACCATGCGTCCCATTCATCTACTCTTTGGTATTCATACAGCAAACATTCCCAACCCATTTTACAGGTCAAAAAATGGAGGTCCAAAGAGACTTAAATTACACAGCCACGTACTGAGTAAAGTTAAGAATTCAAGGTCACTAAGTCTGGTGGAGTGGCACACACTTTTAATTCCAGCACCCAGGAGGCAGAGAGGCAGGGGAATCTCTGAGTTCAAGGCCAGCCTGGTCTATTTAGTGAATTTCAGGACACCCATGGCTACACAGAGAGACTTCCTGTCTGAAAACCAAAAGATAAATAAATTAATAATAATAGAATAAATAAAATAATTTAATGACACATCACTCAACTTCCACAGCTAAGAGCACACCCACCAACTTCTATGGGTCTCCTCCACTGTACAGTCATGATTGGTGTGAGTCAAGTCATAGTAACAGAGAAAGAACTAGAAACAATAGGCACGTATCACTGCTGCATGGGGCTGAGGAAAGCGTGTCCATCGTCAAGACAAATTCGAGGAGAACCCCAGAACCAGACATAGTAGTAACTAGTTGTGAATCATGGAACTGGGGCAGAGGAACAAGAATTCCAAAGACGGAGTCAGGGACAACCATGGGGGAACACGTAGTTTTGATATTCTTCACTCTCACACTCACCTAGACCAGGTAAATCTGGACCAGTGAACAGTCCCCTGAGATATCAAGTATGTGAAATCAAGTATGTCAGGAGAAGTCTACAGGGGCCAAGTCAGCTCCATTTGCTCCAGCTTTTAACTAGTGAGAACCGGTGAGCAAGAGGAAGCTTTCTGGAGAGCTGAAACAGAAAGAGAAAGCCTTATTTAAAAAGAATGTGTAGTTGAGCTTTGTGGCTCCTGCCTTTCATCCCAGCATCCCAGGAGGCAGAGGTACAGTCATCCTGTGAGTCTGAGGCCAATCTGGGCTACAGAAGGCATTCCAGCCCAGCAGAGGTTGTATAGTAAGACCCTGTCTCAATACAGACTGTAATTGGATTGTGTTGATGTACCTATAAGAAGGAGAAAAGTCACCAGAGAGCTGTCCTGGCAGAGAATAAGGTATTTGAAGCAAGAAACCACCAAAAGACACCAAGTCAGGAACCGGTGAGTCCCTGGCTTTGGACTTTTAGCTTCTAAAACTGTGAGAAAATCAGTTCTGTTAATTAGGACTCCCTGCCTGTGGGTTTTTACACTCTGCAGCAGACTAGCACCTGTTTCTAAGCCTCAGATCCTCTATCTGCAAATTTGGGACAATGTTGCCCTTGCCATAGGGTTGAGAAAATTAAATGAAATGAAATTGTGTGTGTGTGTGTGTGTGTATAGTATAGTATAGTATAGTATAGTATAGTATAGTATAGTATAGTGTTTAGAAGGATAACCATCATACAATAAGAGCTAATTATTATGGTCTGTGTAATAGAATTGTGGCATGAGATAATTAAGAACTCTTGACATAAGAAAAAAAAAAGAAAAGAAAGGAAAAAAAAGAACTCTTGACATAAACCCTGTCTCGAAAAACCAAAAAAGAACTCTTAACATAACGCCTACTGCTGCTTAATAAATGATAATATCAACATTATTATAAAATTTTAGATAATTTTAATTCAATAAGTATCATGACTATATAAAACTTATTCTCCCAAAATGTTTTCAAATTCAGGACAATTTTTTTTAAAGCCATGTGGTAATCCTGTCACAAAAGAAAGATTAAAATCCAATAGGCTAAAGTTTTGTTCTCAGCAAAATATCATGGACAGAAATTAGTACCACCAGTTTTCAAATCCATGAAAAAACAGAGTCCATGACCTCATTAGGAAGAACCCGGGGAAGGCAGGGAAGGTGGACTACCCAGCACACAACTGCAGGTCAGAACGGGCCTCGCTGGTTGTAAGTGAAACTCCTTGTCCCACATCCTTGAGCTTTCTAAAAGGTCAGGAAACAGGTGCTCGGTGCCATTGTTCTTGGCTCCGCTCCTCCATTTAAAGATTCTCATTAAATCAAGGAACTGAGGAAGGCTAGGGAGGTCAGTCACAGGTTCAGTAGCACTTAAGGGATCCAGTGGGGGAGGGATCAGGAAGAAAGGAGGGTGCTGCCAAGGCTGTGGAGAGGTCAGAGGGAACGAGCCAGAGGGAAGGGCTCATGCCAACAGGTATCCCACCTGACCCAATGCCCATCAGGAGTTCTTTTGGGAACCTCGCTCCTCCCGTCAGCCAGAGGGCTACTCATCTGCTGTGCTCCAGCCTTACAGAAACAGCAGCGGGGGGGAACAGCAGGAACGAAGCCTCGAATGCGAAGCCCCAATCCAGTCACTTTTCTCCATTGACATGCATTGTCAGAAGCTGGGGTCTGTGCTAGCTTAACCCGAAGGAGGAACAAACTGCATAGGTCTGTGTCATAGAAACGTTTACAAGCAGAGCAGCCAATACGAGCCAAGGCACACCCAACTTAGTGTACTACAGACAACTGCAAGAATCCCAGGGAAGTGGAATGTCGTGATACTTGCCTGTAGTTCCAGGACTCGGGAGGTAGAAGCAGAAGGATCAGAATTTTAAAGTCAGCCTGTGCTGCATAGAAAATTTCAGGCTAGCCTTAGCTAAAATTATAGCTACATAATGAGAACATATTTAATGTTTTCAAGTTCCTAGGGAAAGCTTACAGAAGCTCTGAGTTGGACCAACAGAAGGAAAAGGAGTGGCATGGTCTTTAGCTATGTTGTCTAGCACATGCTCATCAGCAGATAGATAGATAGATAGATAGATAGATAGATAGATAGATAGATAGATAGATGATAGATGGGTGGAAAGACGGATGGATGGACAGATGGACAGAGACAGACATACATATATATAGATAGATAGTCTGGAGATTTGTTTGTTCACTTGAGACAGGGTCTAAACATATAGCCCTGGTAGGCCTGGAACTTGCTATATAGACTAGGTTAGCCTGGAAGTCACAGAGACCCACTTGCATCCAACCTCCCCCTCCAGTGCTAATTAAATCAAGGAACCACCACACTCAACTTGTTTGGAGATTTGAGACAGGTTTAACATAGTCCCAGATAGCCTTGAGTTCACCTTGTAGCCAAGAGTGACCTTAAACACCCGGCCCTCCTGCCTCCACCTCCCAAGTGCAAGAATTACACAAATATGCTGCCACATGCAGCTTAATTTTAATTTTTATACTTATCTATTTACTTGGGAGAAGCATTGTGCTGTGGCATCCTCATGGAGGGCAGAGGACAACTGGGTGGAAGCTGCCTCTCTCCTCCTAACATGTGTATTCTAGGGACTGAACTCAGACCATCAGACTTGGGGCAGGCCTCCTGACCTACTGAGCCATCTTACTGGCCCAATTTTTATTTTTTTAAATAATGCTTTCTTCTCCCTACAAAGCCACAGGAAATGAGTTCTCTTTTACGCATGGACATCTTTGTTATAAAATTTGGAGCGGCGATTTTATGTATTGTCTTGAGGATGGAACCTAGGTTCAGTGCTTGGTCCTCACACGTTAGGTAAGCTGTATCATCTGACCTATGTGCCCAGCCCTTTCCTGGTTTTTCATAAGACTTTAAGAGATTGGGTGTGCATGCGTGCATGTGTGTGCCTGTGTGTGCCTGTGTGTGCCTGTGTGTGTGTGCGCGCGCGTGCTCACATGGGTGTGTGTCCCTCATGTGGAGCTCAAGGGAACTTCCTGTTATCTCTGTATATAAACACCTAAACACATCACTATTTTTTTAAAGATTTATTTATGTATATGAGTACACTGTAGCTGTCTCCAGACACACCAGAAGAGGGCATCTGATCCCATTACTGATGGTTGTGAGCCACCATGTGGTTGCTGGGAATTGAACTCAGGATCTCTGGAAGAGCAGTCAGTGCCCTTAACCAGTGAGCCATCTCTCCAGCCCTAAACACATCACTATAAAGCCAAAACTATTTCCTTGTCCCCAAGGTCTTATATTAATGTCACAACATAAAACACAGCCCAGCTGGGTGTGGTGATGTACACCTTTAATGCTAGCACTCAGGAGCCTGAGGGTGGAAGATCTCTGAGTTTGAGGTCAGCATAGTGAATATAATCTCATTCATGATCTTCTGAGCTCCAAAGATCTTAGGTAAGCCCACCTCTCCAGCTCTGTGATCCAAAGCACACAGCTTAGCTGCTAGGCTCAGGTCGGCTCCAAACCACACTTGCCTTTGTCCTTGATGGCTAGTCCACAGTACTGGCATCTCCAATATTCTTGTCTCCTCGACTACAGAGGCTGCATGTTCACCAATGGCCTCCTGGCCTCTCTTTAGGGACCCTGCCTCTGCCAAACCACACAAAGCCTCACCTGTCCTCAGTTATCCCAGCATCCCTTCAAAGCGAGCACCACGTGGGTCAGTCATACGCATTACCGAGTCCACAGCCAAGTGGGATGCAGGCTTAGCCCCATTGGAGCACAGCTTTTGGGACTGATCCCGAAAAAATAAGATCCTAGATTTCACCTCAATGATGCTGGTCTCTTATCAATCACTGATTTCTTTCAGTTCCAACTAACCGGCATCAATTGTCTCAGGAAAGCAAAGGTTTCACTTTTAAAGATTCTTCACTCAAATATAGCATACAAATGGCCCTGAAGGAGTCTTTGCTTCTGTCTGAAACTTCACAGGCCTCCATCAACGGTATCTCTCTCAACGTTCTCTTCTTCCTGGCCCCCACAAAACCCCCATTGAGCTCTGAGTACTCAGTGGCTTCTCTTGTCCAAAGTTTGTTTGTTTGTTTGTTTGTTTGGTTGGTTGGTTGGTTTTGTTTTTTCAAGACAGGGTTTCTCTCTGTAGTCCTGGCTGTCCTGGAACTCACTCTGTAGACCAGGCTAGCCTCGAACTCAGGAATCCTCCTGCCTCTGCTGGGATTAAAGGCCTGTGCCACCACTGCCCGGCTCAGTCCAAAGTTTAAAATATTTCTCCCACAATCTCCCCAAACTCAACATGGTCAGGTTCTTTACATTCCAGGTACCAATTTCTCTCCTAGTTTGTTTCTCTGTTGCTGTCGCAGCATGGTGACCAAAAGCAACTGGGGGTGGGAGGTGGGGCCTCTTTGACCTACAGGTCACACTCCATTGCTGAGAGATGCCAAGACACAGAGCTCAAGCAGGAACCTGAAGGCAGCAACTGAAACAGATGCCAGGGAGGACACTGACTCCCCCCACCCCAACCCCCGTACATACTCAGCCTGCCTTCTTATAACTCCCAGGACCATCTGCCCAGCAGTGTTACCACCCACAACAAGTTGGGCCCTCTTACATCAGTTATCAATCAAGAAAACCTCCCACAGACATACTCACAGGCCAAGCTGATGGAGTCCGTTCTTTAAATGAGATTCACGCTTCCCAAGGTATTAGGTTGACCATCATGACTAGCCATCACAACTACGGCAATGAAAGTCCACTGTACTCACACAAAGAGGAAGGAAAGTTCTGGTAAGAATGAGGGGAGGAAAGAAAAAGCCTGTTCTTTAAGATGTATAGTCTTCCTTATGAACCATTTCTTTCAAGATTTATTTATTTATTTTATGTATGTGAGTACACTGTAGCTGTTTTCAGACACACCAGAAGAGGGCATTGGGTCTCATTACAGATGGTTGTGAGCCACCATGTGGTTGCTGGGGATTGAATTCAGGACCTCTGAAAGTGCAGTCAGTGCTGCTAACCGCTAACCACTGGGCCATCTCTCCAACCCAAACCATTTCTTAAACTATATAATTTTTAAAAAAACTTTGGTGTCGCATTACAGTCAATCTGTTCTTTATACTAAAGATGTGGCATAGGGAAGATAAAGGTTAACACAGGAAGAACATGTGTAAAAAGACTCAAAGCCACCAATAGTCCTTCAACTGGCAGTCCTGGGGACAGAACCCAGTGCTATCTGCAAGCTAAGCAACTGCTGCCACTGAGCTGCAGGCCCTTGGCTTGAGAGACAGGGTCTCACTATGTAGCCCAGGTTAGCCTCAAACACATGGCCCTCCTGTCTCTGCCTTTGAGTACTTGCCCTCACAGACAGGAGCTTGTTGAAGCAACGGCACACTTATGGAATCTGAAAAGGTTGTCCACCTGGAGACTCGGCAGGGCCAATGAGAGCTTTCCTGGTCTGAGAACAAGTCTGAAGGGACGGGGAGACCAGCACCACAGCTCTAACGCAGGCAATGAGAGCAAACTGCCCCTTTGGTTCTCTCTGGGCCTTCCACTCACACTGGGTGAGGACCAGCTGCTTTGCTTATGTATCCATTCAAATGTTAGTCTCACCCATAAACCCCTTCACAGACGTCTCCAGAATGACACTTAGCCAAATCTCCCAGCATCCCGAGTAGTGTAGTCAAGTTGACACATGAAATGACTCAAAGCTTCATAGTTTCCTCCCAATACCCTGGATTCTGTTCCAGGGTACACTATCTCTCATTTAGAGGTTGCTCCTTTCTGTGTGACTACTTCCCCACAGAGCAGGGAAGCCAATCTTTGTCCTATCTACATTAGTAACTCGTTACACTGATAATCCGGTTACCAATGGCTACCAAGTTTCACTTCTCACAGTCTCCCACCACAAGAGAGGAACTGTTCATACATTCTGTGGTTCACATTCAAAAGTCCTAGAGAAAGATTTTACAGACTTGACTTGTCACGAGTGACTACCTCAACATCAATCAGATATAACTGAGGGAGGGAGGGGTTGCAGCACAGCAGGCTCCGGGGGAGCCGGTCCTTATGAAGCAGAGGAAGAAGAATCATGGTACCATGGGTACCATGAGCAATGATATCAACAGAAGCTTAACATCACACTGACCACGAAGCCCGTCGACCTGATTTCAGTGATGAAGAAACTCAAGCTCCAGAAGTAACCAGCGTTCCAAAGGCCCAGATCCAGCCTTCGGTGAAAGAGAGAAACTGAGTCTAGACTTTCTAATTATCAGTCTCGGGCTCTTTACTTTGCATCCCTGAACACTGCCTTGATTTGGGGTTTGATTCCAATAACAAATGAATCTCAAATTAGGGACAGCCTCAAGGTTTACTGAGCTTTAACTTGTGCGACAGGCTTTTTCCTGGGGAGACACAACACACACACACATCTACTCCTCCCCCACCCCCACTCTCCTCTACCCCTCCATCCTATCCCCACTCCATAGAGGAGCCCAGGACAAACCAAAGGACAAATACCACCAGAGACCAACTTGGGAACCAATGTGTAAGACTTTGGTGGTATCTGTACTTTGGTCTATTGTATGATATCTATCTGAGGTGAGTAGGGTGTGTGCGTGCGTGTGCGTGTGCGTGTGCGTGTGCGTGTGCGTGTGCGTGTGCGTGTGTGTGTGTGTTATCACACACTACCCTATAGAATACAAACCTTTCCCATTTATTTCCCCAATAGCAGGATTTCAGGAAAACCAATACACAGCAGATTAAGACCCAAATTATTTTACTTAGCAAATAAGTAGGAAGGAAGAGAGGAAAGACTATCCATCTGCAAGTTTATCAAGTCACCTAGACAACCACCATACAATGACACCCTACATTTCCACTAAAGAGAAAGACACAACCTACGTGCATCAACATGAAAGCAAGTTGCATTCAGTGTGTTAAATAGAACACTAAGCTGGGTGGGAAAAGTACAAATTGTGTCAGCCTGTTTATAAAGGTAGTCATGGCATTAGTAACATGGGCCACACTGCAAACCGTGGAACTATAGAAAGTCTTACTTCTTCACTTTGTTCCTCTATAATTCTTGAATTTTGTTAATAGTTTTTATTGATTACCAAAAACTAGGTGGGAGAAGCCAAACCCAAAGGAACACGCATTGCATGCTTCCTTCTCCATGACTTATCTAGAAAAGCACACCCAGTGAGATAGGAAGTAGATTAGTGATTGACAGGGGCTGGTGTGAGGGGAGACGGGAAGCAAACGCTTCATGCACACGAAGCAGTCGAGACTAAGGAGGTTATTCTGTACTGTTATGAATTTACTAAGTACCACCAGACTGTACGGTTAAAAATAGTTCATTTTACGTTATATAAATTGGTCCTCGATTCGAAAACTGTTTGGGGCTGGAGAGACAGCTCAGTCGACAAAATATTTGCCACATAAGCATGAGGACACATGGTCAGGTCACCAGTACCCAAATAAAAAGCAGGTCTGTGCCTGTAGAGTCAGCACTTCAGAAGCAGAGGTAAGAACATCCCTGGGAAGAGCTATGTCTAGCTGTATTGGTGAGTTCCGGGTTCAATGAAAGACCATCTTAAAAAAAAAATAAGGTGGAGAAGCAATGGAGGGAGACGGCCAATGTCATCATCACCTCCACGTACAGACACACACACACACACACACACACACACAGTGGGGAGAGAAAGAGAGAGAGGGAACACAAATATAGAATACTTTAATGCCATGTGGAAACCTTAGTCGTCACATATCCTCTGCTGTGGGTTTGACCAAACTGCTTATCTTTGCAGCAGGACTTCATGTGTAGCTGGCTTCAACTACACCTCCAGGCTCTAACGGTATGACTCTAGACACAGTTACTCCCTCCAGTGTCTGAACACTTATCCTAAGACTGCACAGACTAATTGTTTGGGTCAGGGGCGGCACACTGATGACCTTACATAGAAGGTGATAGAAAGAAACTGCAGCTTTCAAAGATTCTAAGTGGATCGTTGACTCATCCAAACCCAATCGCAAGTGGGAAGTGATCAGAGAAAGACTGTAAGGAAGTCAGAGGTGTAAAGAAAATAATAAGGAAACTTACTGCGTGTCTCTAGAAAGCACTGTGCCTTACAAATACGATTTATATTTTAAAACTCAGTTGTTGGAAGGAAAAATTGAAAAGGTAACTTGCCCAGGGACTCATGTCCAGTACCTGGAAAGGTACTGTTGAAACCTGAGCCTATTTATAGTCCAGAGTCCATGTTCCTTTCATTTATCAAAAACGAAACAAAGCAGAATTCAAGGAAAGTGAATGAAAAATACAAGCAATGCAATACTACAGCAAAAGCAAAGATGGGCTGGAGGCTTATCTGTGGATTCCCAGAACCCCAGGGCAGAGCTGAGAAACCAAAACCAGGCGTTTCAGGCCATCCTGTACAATAAAACAAGTTTCTGCTTTAAAAAAAAAAGTCTAAAAATATATGGAAAAAAATCACAAAAGCAAGCTGGAATGTGATCAGGACAACAAATATCCAGCTAACCCTAGCTCTTGAAAGTGGTTCTCCCTGGCTGGTTCCCATCCTAGTCCTCTGGTCTCCGTCCTTAATAGCTATGAAAACTATGTTCTTTCAACATAATATGCAATAAACAGAGTCCCAGTGAATTTAAAGAACCTCAGACCCCCATTTCTATAAAGGAATTCTAAAGGTTTTTGTAGAGTTGGTATTTACTAGTTCCTTCTGCTATAGCAAAAGAGATAGACAAAAACAGAAAAGGAAATAAGTCTAAAACTGGATAATTGAGAGATAAAGATTAATTGCAAAGAATAAGGGAGGTATAATGGAATATTTAAGCAAAGCAAGTGTCTAAGTGACTGAGAAAAAGAATCAAGGCAGGGGGTGGTGGTGAGAAAGGACACCAGATCACTAGCTGGTGATTAGTCATTTGGCCGAAATCAGGAACCAGCTCACAGATACAACACTGGTGAGTCTAAGGGTCTGGAGGGTGAGTCTGAAATGGAAAAGTTAAAGTGGTCAGAGCCTCAAGAAGGACAGGGTTATCCCAAACCCAGAAGAAAAGTACTTCAAAATTAAGGGAGACACTGAGAACTCCTTAAAAAAACAGTTTTCATTTAAACTCAGAGTCAAGAAAGTAAGCCTGGACTTCAATCCTCTCTCCCTCTCCCTCTCCCTCCCCCTGCCCCTCTCCCTGCCCCTCTCCCTCTCCCTCTCCCTCCCCCGCCCCTCTCCCTGCCCCTCTCCCTCTCCCTCCCCCTCTCCCTCCCCCTCCCCCTCCCCCCTGTGTGTGTATGTGTGTGTGTCTGTGTGTGTGCTGGATTTTAACCCAGAGTTGTTTTGTACATGTCAGACAAACACTCTACCACTGAGCTACATCTCAAGCTGTCGGAGAATAAAAAAATAATTCTCTATCCAAGAATTGAAGTGCAGGCTAAGTGGTAAGAGCAACTAATCTACCTTTAGACCACTAGATCTCTTCCTCCCTCCCTCCTTCCCTCCCTCCCTCCCTCCCTCCTTCCCTCTCTCCCTCCTTCCCTCCCTCCTTCCCTCCTTTCCTTCCTTCCTTCCCACCCACCCCACATCTTACCTTCAGAGTCTCAGGAAATTTCCCAGGCTGGCTTTGAGCTTTCGTGTCCTCCTGCCTCAGAATCCCAGTAGCTGGGCTCACAGTCCTATGCCCCCAGGCTCAGCTCTCAACTAGGATAAGAACCAGAACAAACCGAGAGCCCAACAGATAAAGGACAAGAAAATGTCCTAGGTGTGATTACCCAGGTTTTTCATCATCTGAGGAGGCCAATCCAGAGGTGAACAGATTCTATAAGCTAAACCTGATCAAGCTGGCTACTTGCACAGTGGTGTCCTCTTGGGACATTGCCATTCCATTAAGGTAAAGAATAATAACAAACTATCTGTATTCAAAAAAGAGTGTAAAAAAAGCCTGGTTTCAGATACTGACCTCTTGGTATTGGATAATCAATTAGGGGCTCATCCCTGGCAAAGATTAATTCCCCCACTCCCTACAGTCATTAGCTGCCTGTAGCTCTTTGTCTGAGGGTGAGGCATGGTGAGACTTCCCCCTTCCACATTAACTCAGCTATTGGTGGTGTCCTTGTTAAGGTCTGGTTTAAACAACCGTATTGTTGTATTATCGTGGGTAAAGTATCCCTGTCGTTTCTAAGAGATTGAGATCTCACGGCAGACTTCCTGATCCCTCTGGCTCTTAGAACGTTTTTGTTACTGCTCCTGTAATGTTCCCTAAACTCTAGGTTTAGGAGTTGTGTTGTAGGTTTGTCCACTGGCAATGGCCACGCCATGACCAGTTTGCTTGTTTGTTTGTTTGTTTTCTCTGTTCTAACAAGGTCTGGAGAGACCTGCTTCCTGCAAAGAGGAGTTTCTTTGATGAGAGGTGACAGCTAACACCTACATGAGAGTAAGGAAAAAGTGTTTTCCTATGATCTACTTGTTTGGTGTCAGGAGGTTTAGGGGGGCAAGCATTGCATGCCGTGGTGCTAGCGTGGAGCTCAGAGAACAGCTGTTCCCAAGAGACTCCTACCTTGTTTTTTGAGCAAAGTCTCTCATTTCTGCTGCTGCACTGCATACATGCAGAGCTTCTGGGGATGCTCCTGTCTCCACCTCTTATCTCACTATAGTAGGAATGCTAAGATTACAAGTGTGAACCACTGAATCTGGCTTGCTACCTGTGGTCCAGGAATTGAACTCAGGCCCTCAGGCTTGCTCGGCAAGCACTTTTATCCCCTGAGCTATCTCCCTGGCTCTCAAACAGTTTTTTAAAGACACTCAACTTTACTAACAGCAGAAGAAACACAAATGAAACTAAACTCCATAAAATTGGATCATACCAATGCTGATAGGCGTTTGGGGAAGCAAGACCCATTGGACTTTTGGGTGGATTGCAAAAAACATATGCAGGCACCTAGTTTAGCAATGCTTACTAAAATTTAAAAAGTACATAGTTTGCTTTTTGTTGTTATTGTTGTTTTCAAGACAAGGTTTGTCTGTGTAGCCCTGGTCATCCTGGGACAACAGTGGCAATTCCACAGAAATTCTAACACAGGAGCAAAATGATGTTTGCGCAGGATATTCAATACTGTGCTGTTTGTTAAGCCAAAAACACAACCCCCCCCCCAAAAAAAAACCCAAAACTGAAATAGTCTAAACTCTAATGCTGCAACCTAAGTAAATAATTTATAGCACATTATACCTTGGAACTTCTATAAGCTGGAGGAACAACACAAAACAGTGGGATAAATATATCTGTACTACATCTTATCTATCCTTGAGAAAACATGCAAGTTTCAGAAGAGTATGTGAACCGGTTGTCTTAGCTTTATGCTTCGCTTGTTTATCTTCTTTGTTTTTCAAGACGGGGTTTTTCCGTGTAGCCTTGACTGTCCTGGAATTCGTTCTGTAGACCAAGCTGACCTCCAGCTCACAGAGATCCCCCTGCCTCTGCCTCTTGAGTATTAAAGGCATTAAAGGTGAGCACCACCATGGCCTGACTCCATTTTGATTTTTTTTTAAAAACAGTACGATGTTTTGATGTATATTGGAACAGTATGTAATAGCTACCCTTTGATGTCACTATAAAAGCCTTGAATTTTATCCTGTCTTTCTCCCTCCCCACCCCCCTTCCTTTCTTGTGCTGAGAACCCAGAGTCTTGTGTATGCTGGCAAAGCTCTCTACCACTGTGCTGCTCCTGCAACAAATTTTAAAATCTCTACATTTCTGTGCTTAGGTAGGCATCTGTGTTAATAAAACACATTTATTACCTTAGTAATTAGAAAAGAAGATTTTTGATACAGGTCTACGGGAAATGCTGATCCCTGCACTTAGCGTTTACAATGCCCGTAAAAGGGCTCCAGGCAAACGTCCCAAGTCTTTTTCCAGACAAGAGACTACTCGATTCTGTCCGGACACTGGGGATACATTCTCTGTGGTGTCTGGGAGTAGGAGGAGACCCACCCTGTAGCCATTGTGGAGAAGCTGAGGATCGGCATCCACGGGCAGAAGATGAAGAAATCGCCGAAGAGCTCACTCGAAGAGCCGGGCAGAGATGCAAAACCAAGTGGGAGGGACCTGGCACACAGAGTCAGCTAACACTAATCGGAGGCGATTGATGGCTCTGAAGTGGTCCTCACAATAGAGAAGCTATCCCCACATCCTGAGAGGAAGCCATGAAGAATGTAAGCCAGCAGTGAGTAGCCACAGCATAAAGAAGCAGTGAGGTAGGACCCTGGGCTGGGGAGATGGCTCATGGCATAAAGTCCTGGCTGCTGGAGAAAGAGGACCAGAGTTCATCCCAAGCACCTGCTGTGTGGCTCACAACCATCTCTTAATTCCAGTTCCAGGAAATCCAATGCCCTCTTTAGGCCTCTCAGGGCACTACACACATGGTGTACATACATATAGACATATACATACATATATAAATATATACACATATATGAGCAGACAAAATAACCGTATAAGTAAAAAAAAAATTTTTTTTTTGAGATAGGGTTTCTCTGTGTAGCCCTGGCTGTCCTGGAACTAGCTTTGTAGACCAGGCTGGCTTTGAACTCAGAGGTCAGGCTGCATTTGCCTCCCAAGTGCTGGAACTAAAGACAATCTTTTAGAAAGGAATTAAATCTTTTAGAAAGGAATTAAAGATCCTGTTTAATAAATAAATAAACCAATATCTAAATAAATAAAACAAAAAGGTAAGCTTCAGTTCTGTGCTGGCCTCCACATGTGTCTGCATATGCATGTACATGCATGCACACAGGCATGTATGTGTATGCTCATGTGCATTTGAACTTGTGTATACAAATGTGCCTGCAAACTCGCAAAAACAAAATAAAAGCCAGGTATGTTGGCTTACACTTGTATTCTGACTATTCAGGAATGCAGAGAGAGAAAAACTATCAAGGGTTGAAGGCCAGGTTGGGCAACATAATGAGTTCTAAGCCAGCCTGGGCTGTATTGTAAGACCATGACTCTAAGAAACAAACAAACACCAACCAAAACAACTGAAAGGAGAAGAGGAAGCAACAAAGCATGAGGCTTGTTTAAATATCCTATTTTAGATGGGTTCGGATGTCAAAAAAGATAAAAATTACCTTCCTAAAGCATACAAGATTTTAGGTGTAACTTCAATTTCTTTCCGGTTAAAGGCCTATGAAAATTGTCATACTTCCTCCATGCAAATATGTGCTAAGACTGCCTTATCATATGACACTGGCTAGAGGATCTTTCACAGAATAAAGTTCTTCCTCTGACATCTGCTTTTGGGAAAGGAGCTTCATGTTAGACAATTGCTGCCAGCGGAACCCTCAAACCCCTGAAGTGTAAAGCTTGTGCCACCATTTCTATCCCCCGAAAGAGCTCTGTGTCCGGAAGCTCTAGGGCAGTCAGCCATTTCCCATTGCAGCAGGGTTGGGTGAGAACTCCTTTTTAGGCAAAGCATAAAGACGGAGTTGGCTGAGCAGAACAAAAAAAAAAAAAAAAAACCTTGGTCAACAGGGTGGAGCCAGCCCTGGGGCAGAAGTACTACTTCACAGTTGCACTGGCTTCTTGGGGCTGCCAATAGAGGCAGCATCTGGCAGCCATCCTACAGAGGGAAGAGGGAACTCTAAGGAAGAAAATAACTTTGGGCATGGTGGCTCACACTTTTAATCCCAGCATTGAGGAGACTGAGGCAGGAGGATTGTTGCCAAGTTCTACATCAACAGCTTGGTCTGCATAGCACATCCCTGGCCAGCTGGCTGCAAAGTGAGACCTTGTCTCAAAAGACCAAAAATAAAACAAGAAGATGGTAATGAGTCCTGAGAGGTAGAAGCGTATCCAGCCTGGGACCAGAGTTCTGTCTCATAGTCTTGCCACTCTGTGGGGCCTGGGACACCGAATCCTTGGTCTTTAGAATGTCATAGTCCTCCTGAGATAGTATTTTCCATAGGCACTTTTCACATGTTCTTTGATGTATGTGATTTATTCTGTGTCAGGGGCTAGGGCACTCGATGTGTTGGTCTCATGACTCTTGTCCTATCACTTGGGAATTTGGGATAGGAAGATTCTGAGTTCGAGGCTGGTGTGGACTTGAACGTACATATTGAGTTTTAAGCCACCCTGAGCTACACAGTGAGACTCTCTCTTAACTAAAATCAACATAAATAATCTTAGTACAAGAACGTAGAGATTAGGGGATCAAACATTCAGGGTCATCCTTAGTTTTACACTGGTTTCCAGGCCAGCCTAAGCTACATAAGACCCTAGCTACATGCATTAAAAAATAGATAGATAAATAAATAAGGAAAGAAAGAAAGAAAGAGAGAGAGAGAGAAAGAAAGAAAGAAAGGAAGGAAGAAAGAAAGAAAGAAAGAAAGAAAGAAAGAAAGAAAGAAAGAAAGAAAGTAATGAGATGGGTGTTATAATTACCTCCGTTTTTCAGTTGGGAAAACGAAAGCCCAGAGAAATGGGCCAGTGACAGCTATAGAGGAGCCAGGACTCAAACCAGGGTGACAGGCACCACAGTTCTTGATGATTTTCATTGATTCAATTCTCCAAAGTGAGAACCAAGAGCCCTAACCTTAAGTAAAGTCTTTGCCGGTCCAACTGACACCATGGATGGCCGTGATCTCGCCTCTTCTCCTGGTAAGTAGTATTTTGGGTTTTCCTTCCTTGAACACAACCAGGCAAATGACAGCAATTCTAAAAGGAGATAAATATAAAAAAACAAGAAGTGAAACAGGGCAGACACCTGAGCCCCAAGCATTGCTGCAAGCGGAGAGCCTGCGGAGCCACCGCGTGGCAGAAAGGGCACGTCCTGTTTAGATAGGCTTTGTTTTGCTACATGGCTGCGTATGCAGTGAAGTGATAGCAAGTCCTGAGGGTCCACGTTGCCTTTGATGAGTTAAGCACACAAAGGCCTACGTTTTGATGTAATCTGATAGCAAGTAGTTAAGTCCTAGACAAACTGCAACTGTGCGGAAGTGATAAACCCAACTTCCTGCACAAAGCCGCCTGAGATAACACTTTCCATGGACTGGAAGGGGAAAAAGAGAGAGAGAGAGAGCAGGGCATGATTGCTACAGAATTCAAAAGGAACTATTCTGTCCTTAATACATAACTTCTTTTTTTCATGTGGTCCTAGCAACAAAACAGATTACAGCCAGGTGACCCTGTGGTAATTGCATGTATGACTTGATTTGAACAAACTTGATTTGTAGGCAAAGTCACTCAAGATTTCTCTCTTAATGATATCAAAATCCTGAGTCTCAGGTAACTTCTTGGCCCCATAAACTTCACCGAGATGTAGCAAGAATTCAGACAGACCAGACCGAGGCTGCAGTAACTGGCAAGGTGGTGTCCTTAATTGAGCCACTAAAGAGGCCCATTCGGTCTAAATAAACACATGTTGGAATTAATGCCAACTTGCCTAGAGACTGATAGCTGTTTCCACAATGCCAAAATAGGGTCAAAGGGGCGATTTCACCGAATATTTGTGTAGGCTGTCATATATAAACAACCAGTAAAAGCCAGGTGTGGTGATAAACATTTAGAATCCCAGTACTCTGGAGGGTAGACCAGGAGGATCCAAATTCAAGGTCAGCCTGGGACACAGGGCAGGACCATGTCTCAAAACAACAAAACAAGCAGTAAATGGAGAATGCTTGGACTCTTCTGCTAACTCATCCATTCATTCCCTCACTAACTAATGCAACTTTTTTTTTTCATTTAATTTTATTTCAGTACTAGTACTTTTTCTGTGTGTGCTGTATCTATGCATATGTGTGTATCCGTGTTCATGGGCATGTGCGTGCAGGTATACAAACCCATGCTTGTACATGAGTGTGAACACCAGAGGTCAACCTCAGGTGTCCTTTTGATGTCATGTACCTTGATCTTTGAAGCAAGGTCTAGCAGTGGCCAGTGAGCCCCGGGCAGGGCCTGTCTCCTTCTCTCCCTAGTGCTGATATTGCAAACAGGCCACTACATCTGGCTCTTTTATTCAGGTGCTGAGGATCAAATTCAGCTTGCCAACTAATTCCTCTGTCCCTACACAGCAAACCCTCACTGAATTCCCACTGTATGCCAGGAATAGTGGTAAACACAGAAAAAAAAATCCCACAACTTAGAATTTTCCAGCATACCTAGGGAGACAAACATTAGGGTAAACTCACAAATAAATGTGTAACCCAAACACTATTCAGTCTCAAGAGAAAAGGACAAAGTGGTCTATTTTTGATGAGGAAGCCAGCGGAGACATAAACTATGATGCAATGCTCAGGCCTGAATCTTCTAGGCAAACTAAGAAAGAAGCAGAGAGCTCCAAGGGACAAACTAGGACAGGACAGGCAGGCTCCGAGTTGGGAAAGTCTCTGCCTTTGAGGAATCAAATGAATGAAGAGACAGAGGGACTGTCACCAGGCTGGACAGTCAGGAGAAGCCAGAGCTCACAGGACTTGTAGACCACATATAGGAGCTGGGATTTAGTCTTAAGATCTGGTGAACATTCCACTAATTCTCTTTTTTTAAAAAAATGTATGTGGTATGTGTGTATGTATGTATGTATGTATTCTGTATGAATGTTTTTGTGTGTGTGTGTGTGTGTGTGTGTGTGTGTATGTGTTCTGATGTACTTCCACAAATGCGTGCACATGTATCTGGAGATCAGAAATTGACAGAGTTTCTTCCCTGATCACTCTCCATGTTGTACACTGAGGTCTGGTTTCTCACTTGTATCCAGAGCTTGCCAATTCAGCTCACGTATCTAGCCAGCTTGCTCCCGTCTATACCTCCTGGGTGCCAGGGCAACGGACAGGCTATCACACTGCCCACATTCACATGTGTACTGGGAACCCAAACTCCAGTCTTCGCACTGCATGACAGATGCTTACTGTTGAGCCAGCTTCCCGGTTCTGCGCCCCGCTAAGTCTGCCAACCTCTCGCATCATTCTGCTTTCCAGGCTTCTTGCCGTTGAATCTCCGAAAGCGTGCAGCAGCTTTAACGTCCTTCATTTTGAAATCAAACTCCTCCAGGAATTTGGGGCATCAAAGTTTCTCACTGAGTTAAGTCTGTTTAACTAAACCTCTGAGTAGGATGGGGAAAAAATTAGGGCTATAAAAAAATTAAGCAATTTGATCATATGTTTATTTATTTATTTATTTATTTATTTATTTATTTATTTTTGAGACAGGGTTTCTCTGTGTAGCCTTGGCTGTCCTGGAACTCACTCTGTAGACCAGACTGGCCTCGAACTCAGAAATCCGCCTGCCTCTGCCTCCCAAGTGCTGGGATTAAAGGCGTGCGCCACCACTGCCTGGCTCATTTTATTATTTTAATGTGATTTGAGAGTTATGGTGGTCTTGCATCCAGGTAGGTGTTTGGTATCATGGGAGCCCAATCTTTCCCACTTTACAAGGAAAGCAATGGTGAGCCTAAAAGCATACTGTCTTAGCCCAATTCCAAGTAGTGTCCTCCATCAAGAGCTGTCTCTGCTTCTGAGGCCCCGGGCTCAGAGCTGACAGTCTCTGCAGGTTGCTTAGGGGCCTCCGGTCCATCCCTGCCTCCCCCAGTCTCCTGCTGAGGCTGCCTTCAGTTGAAACTTTCACACCTATACCTGTTGAGATTCCTCTGTTGAAGCCATTGTGCTGGAAAATCATGGCAATGTTTTCCCAGAAGGCCTGAGAACCTGGGTGTTCAAAAGCAAATCCAGGTACCAGCACTATCATCTTGGACTTTCTCTGCGGATTGCTATTATTCCAAAGTCAAAACCCCTGTATCTCTGAGAACATATTCTATGTGAGGCCCTTAAGCAATCCGCCTCTCACCTCAACAGTTGAAGCACTGGGTATGAATAGAGGTTTCCTTTTCATTCCAAGACTGCTGCCAATGGCCCCTGAACATGTTCAAGGAAGGTTAAAGACTTTGAGAATGAACAACCAACCAAGACACCGACACTTACAGAAGCCATCAGACTACCATTGCTGCTCAGGTTGCTTTGCACATGTGTGTTGGATGTGCGTGCGCACACGTATGTGTGTGCACGTGTGGAAACCAGAGGTCAGCCTCTCAGAAGTTTAGTCAGTTGGCGTTAGGCACAGTCCTTTACCACTCTGGGCCTCTACTTCCCTTCCTAATGCTGCTGGGACCATTCAGTACAGTTCCTTGTGTTGCAGTGATTCTCCCCAAGTTTCACTGCTCCTTCATAACTGTGATTTTGCTACTGCTTTGAATAATAATGTAAATACCTAGTATGTAGGCTATGTGATATGTGACTCCTGTGAAAGGGTCATTTAACCCACTAAAGGGCTCTGACCCACAGGTTGAGAACCACTGCTTTAGATGATGTCCACACGGTAGGTGTTTACAAGTCAAAATAGTTCCAACAGAGGTCGCCTTTAATACCACACTTTCTAAAACAGAAAGTCAAGGAGGTGGGGAGGATGGAACAAAGGAAGGAAGGAAAGAAGGAAGGAAGGAAGGAAGGAAGGGAGGGAGGGAGGGAGGGAGGGAGGGAGGGAGGAAGGAAATGAGATGAGATGAGATGAGAGAGAGTGAGAGAGAAAAGAGAATAAAAAAGAAAAGGGAAATAGTGAACAAAAATGAAGGGAGGCAGGCTGGGGAGGTACTTTCCAACCTTAACTACCCACAATGCATTGAGTTTGTTATGTGAATTGAGGTTTATTTAGCTTCCAAAACACAGCCCAGCAGAGACCACCAAGAGCCCTTTGCGCCTACTTAGAATCTGAAATGGGAGACCGGGTTGTGTAGCCACTTCTATTTGAGACAGCAGAGGAAATGCCAACAGAAAATTAGTTAGAGTTGTCCTTTTTCCTCTAAACCAAAAATGCTTCCTATTTGGAGGATTTTTTTTTTAAGTTGTTGAAATTTGCGAAAAGTGTTTAACATCGCCTAACATTTAGTCAGTATTTGATAAACGCCGGTTCTGCTTCTAGCAGATGAGAGCTCTTGATGTAGGCACTGGAAAGTCTGGGTCCTAGATTCCTCTGTGGCCATGGTGAACAACCTGGCTGCCTGCTCCTAAAAGCGAAATCAGCTGAACCCAGTGGTCTGAGGGGTTTCCCAGCTGGCTTTCTGTAGATAGTTCTAATACATTAGTGCTTCCATGTTCAAACTGTATTGTTTTTTGTTGAAAGGGTTTTTCACATCTTGTTATGAATCACTTACAGGCTGAATGTGGGGCTTGTCCTCAGCATCACAAGTTCAAGGCTAGCCCAGGCTAATTAACAAGTCCCTACAATACATTGAGTTTTTGCTGTGAATGAAAAAGCATGAATGAGCCGGGCTGTGGTGGCACACGCCTTTAATCCCAGCACTGGGGAGGCAGAGGCAGGCGGATTTCTGAGTTCGAGGCCAGCCTGGTCTACAGAGTGAGTTCCAGGACAGCTAGGACTACACAGAGAAACCCTGTCTCGGAAAAAAAAAAAAGAAAAAGAAAAAGAAAAGAAAAAACATGAATGAAGTTGAAGTCAGGCATGGCAGCATATGCCTTAAGTCCCAGCGCCTAGGAGGCAGAGGTGGGTAGATCTCTGTGAGTTCAACGCCAGCCTACTCTCTCTACATAGTGAGTTCCAGGACAGCTATGGCTACAAAATAAGTCTCTGTCTGAAAAATATAAGAAAAGTCTAAATAAATAAACAAATAAGTGACATACTTTACAAAGAATATCCTTTTCCTTTCCTAAAATAATGAGTTGGAGAGTATTAATATCAGAGAAAGTTAAGTGATGTTAACATTTGCCTAAGAGATGATTTGTGGGGGCAAACCTTGAGCAGCAGATCCTAGCAAATACCACCTGGAGTTTCTAATATGGCCTGTGACCATCTGCAGGACTGGCAGTCTTCTCAGACTCCTCCCACTCTTAATTAACATAAATCCCAGCATCCTCTGAAGGGGCGACACTTCCTACAACTAGCGTGAAGGGGTTCCGGAGCTTCTCTTCCCTGAAGCCTTTTCTTCAAACCACCTTGTTTTGCTGTCTCAAGGAATGTCAGCTCTTTCGTTCCAAGTTTCATCCACCAATCAATCCTCCAAAAGGAAGGGGGAGGGAGCTATTGTGTAAGAAAAAAATTTTGGCAAATCTTATGAAAACACATTCTTAAAGCATCTCTCATTTCAGAGAAACAAAGTAAAACGTATGAATTGTTTTGTTTCATGACCTAACAAAAAAAAACCAAAAACAAACAAACAAACAAACAAGCAAAAAGATTCCTGGCTACAGGGAGGTATTTTAGCCATTCCCGCTACAAAAAACAAGTACTGAAGTGTTCAACTGAATAACAATAACTCCATTAGAAAAACAAACCTTGTCGGGCATTGGTGGTGCACGCCTTTAATCCCATGAGGCAGAGGCAGGTGGATTTCTGAGTTTGAGGCCAACCTGGTCTACAGAGTGAGTTCCAGGACAGCTAGGGCTATACAGGGAAACCCTGTTTCGAACAATGAATGAATGAATGAATGAATGAGTGAATGAATGAAGACAGATCTTAGTTAAGTACCTCTAAAAAAAAGAAAAAGAGGCCGGGCGGTGGTGGTGCATGCCTTTAATCCCAGCACTTGGGAGGCAGAGGCAGGCGGATTTGTCTATAGAGTGAGTTCCAGGACAGCCCGGGCTATACAGAGAAACCCTTTCTCGAAAAACCAAAAAAGAAAAAACGGACAAGCTGTTATGCGTGCGTCAGGCTAATCTATCCGGGTTTTAAGAACGGCCAGTGCCTGTGTCACCTTCTTATCATTTGCCACATGTGGCTGTTGAACACTTGAGGTGTGACTGTGTTAAATGCTCAGTGGATTGAGAAAACTTAGGAGAAAAGAAATAACAGCCTGGGGTGCAGTTCCGTTGGTAGTGTGCCCTCGCCGTGCGTATGGGGACATGCAGTCAGATAGATCAAAAGTTCAAAGTCATCCAAGTTAGAAGGCAACACAGATCCTGTCTCAAAATGGCAGTGGGAGGGGTTGAGAAGAAAGGGAGGAGCTGGAGAGATAGCTCAGTAGGGAAGATCTCTTACTGTGAAAATATATAGATCTCAGTTTGAATCCTCACATAAGGATCTGAGTTCAAATCCTTAGTGCTCACATAAAAAGCAGGGCAGGCTGTGGCTCTGTGTGCCTATAAGCCCAGCACTGGAGGATCCCAGATAGGCAGATTCCAGGGCCACACTGGCTGTCCAGGATAAAGCTGGAACACCAAGCTTCTGATTTAATAAGAGTCCTTGTCTCAAAGCAGCAAGGTAGAGAGAGTGATGGTGGGGCTGTTCTCTGTCAGTGTCTTATCACACTCAAAGTAGGACAAGGGGCCAAACATTCACACCAGCAAAAAGTACTGAAAAGGGCCAAAGCAAAAAGGCTCTCATGTAAGGACACGCTGCTCACTAAGTTCACGATAAAGGCTGGCTATCATTATCCTTATTAGTCATAATGACTCTAGCTTCCCAGGTATGGTGGAGCACAGGAGGCTGAGGCAGGAAGGTTGTTGAGTTTGAGTCCAGCTTGGGCTACATTGTAAAATGCGGTGACGATGACGATGATGACATGGTGGTGGTGATGATGAAGAAGATGATGATGAAGATGATGAAGATGAAGAATTTGAGCTAAAAGATGAAGAATTTGAGCTAAAAGATGAAAAATCAATGTACAAAGTGACAGCAGAGAAAAAAGAACAAGCTATGTGGTGGATATTGAAACAGTGTAATTAACTAAATTGGATGATGATGAGGAGGAGGTGGAAGAGGAGGAGGAAGAGGAGGAGGAGGAGGAGGAGGAGGAGGAGGAGGAGGAGGAGGAGGAAGTGGTGATGGCAGTGAGCTACATCCCCTTAACCAAATAGAGCCAGTTTGAGACTGGAAAACTCATAAGAAACAACTCCGAGGAAAAGATGAATCCACTTTGATCCTTATAAATTTAAAGGAGCCTAAAAACATCTGAATATTATCAACTAGGTTACTGGATCAGTCCCTCCAAAATTCTACGGCGAAAAGCCTTTAGATATCCTCAGTTGTAAGATGATATAAAAAATAAATTTCTCAGCAGAGACCAAGGGCAGGATGCCAGGAAAGCGAAGTCCAGAAGGTTGCTGATAACCATTCAGAACGTCAGGACGTAGACTTACTTGGAAAAAGGGATAACACAGGCATCAATCAACTAAGACGAAGCTCTCAGGCAAGGGTTAATCCACTCTGACAGGTGTCCTTGTAAAGAGAAAAGTGGAACCTCTGCGCAGTGCGCTCTCAGAGAGCAGTGCTGGAGGGTGGAGGTAGAGGCGATGTTTTTAAAGGCCAAGGAACCAAGCACACGGTCCAGTCGACCTCCCTCTTCTGACCTCCGGTTACAGCAGCTGGAGAAAGGCAGAAAAATGTGACGGCACCAAGTCAGAAACAAAATAAAACTTCAAAGGTCACAGCTGACAAGTCAGATGCTCTGAGACTAAGAAAAAATGGCTCTGGTAAAGGGAATGGAGTCATCGGCGGCCTTGGGAAGAACGGGCTGTGAGAACGGAGCTGGACACCAGATGGATAGGAGGAAGAAAGACGAATTTTGCAAAATTCTGTGGAAGGTAAGAGGAGTTGAAATGAAGTTAACTCGGGATTACTGTGTTGTGTACTTTCCTGTCCTTCCTACTTCCGTAGGCATAGTCTCAATATGTTGCCCAGGCTGACCTTGAACCCCTGACTTTAAGTCATCCTTCCACTTGAGCCTATGTAGTTGGGGCTCTGGGTGCATGCCATCATGCTTGGCTCTGTATAATTTACTTCTTGATGAGGGCAAATGACTACTGGAAGACTAAGGTTGCTTGCCCTTTGAGAAAGGGTTTCAAGTAGCCGAGGGTGGCCTCAAACTGTGACATTTCTTCTGACTCTACCCCCAAGTTCTTGGGTGACAGATGTGGCCCACCATGACCAGCTGAGCAAAAGCTGGAGGAGAAGATGCCAAAGAGAATCAAAAAAGAAGGAAAAGAGAGGAGAGGTTTTCTTGAGCATCCTGTTTTTTCATTCCCCAGCAACGGCATGCGTGTCAGAGCTCTAACCTGGATCTGATTGATCAAGAGATCTCGAGATTTCAGAGATATGTAAAGTAGATATGTAGCTCTCTGTGCCTCCATAGAATAAAGATTCCTGTTAGAAGAATGGGGGTAGAATTCTAATTCACTAGCCGTGTCTATTCTCAAAACCCTGTGGGTTCTCTGAGCTCTTCCATCAAGCTTATATCAAGACCTGAAGAAAGAACAGCGGTTCACCTCTGTGTCTGGTCAAGTGACTTAAGATGGCCAACCCATTCTCTGCTGGGACCTGTGAGAAAGGCAGCAGAGTTCAAACACCAATTCCTTACTTAACTGTCTGCCTTTAGGCCACTGTCCCATTGCTAGTGTCCAAATCGAAGAGAGAGACTGATATTAATTTCCAAACTACTAATAAACATCCAGTAGCTGGCAGACTCTGTACTGAACTGAGGTTACAACAGTTGTAGTAGTTTCTAAAAAACATTTTAAAAGTATTTTACAATCATTTGTTCAAACAATAGAGTCTAACTCCCCTTCCTTTCAGTGCTGGCCAGACTTAATGACTCACTCCTGACAAGCAGACGTAGCACAGGCCATGTTTGACTTCTGAGAACAGGCCATAAAAGTCAAGGAATCCATCTTCCTCCTTTCTCAGTACTGGATCACTTGCTCTAAGGAAACCAGTTGCCATATTGTGGGGATACTCAGGCAGCTCTGTGGTCATGCCCATGTGGTAATGCAACAGCATGAAAATGCACCATCTTGGAAGCCCTTCAGATGCCTGCAGCCTCAGCCAACATCTTGACTGACTTCATTTCAGACCCCAAAGGCACCACTACCCAGGCCAACTTCCAAATTCCCAACCAATAGAGATTATTAAGTGTCCGTTGTTTTTTTTTTTAATAAAATAGATATATTTTATTAAATATAATATTTAAATAAAATAAATAATAAATTAAATTATATTTAATTAAATATAACAAGATAAAAGCTAACACATTGGAACTGGAGAGAACAAACAAACAGAAGGAAAAGAGCCCAGGAGAAGGCACAAGAAACAGATCCACTCATTCTCACACTCAGGAATCCGTTTTTTCAAAAACAACACTAAGCCGGAAGCCATAATGCATACACAGAGGACGTGGTACAGACCTGTGTGGGCCCTGTGCGGTGCCCTGTGCATGCTGCCTCGTGAGGTCGCTGTGAGTTCATACGAGCTTTACTCGTGTTGATTTAGAGGGCCTAGTTTTCTTGGTGTCCTCCATCCTCTCTGGTTCTTATACTCTTCCTACCTCTTCAAGGGATTCCCTGAGCCCTGAGGGGAGAGGTTTTATGGAGACATCCCGTTTAGAGCTGAGTGCTCCAGATCTCTCATCTCTGCATAATGGTTGCCTGTGAGTTTCTGTATTTGTTCCCATCAGCTGGTAGAGGAAGCTTCTTTAATGCCTGCTGAGTAAAGGCATGGATGGATCTGCTTCTTTGGCTTGAGTCATCTGGTGTTGTTTTAACTCACCAAATTCTGAGGTAATTTATTAGACAGGAATGGACACATGGAGAGATGAGATAAACACAGTCCTTGTCCTCATTCTGGTGACAGATAATACCCTGTTACTAAACAAATGTAGAAATAATGTGAGTGAAACCATGTCATCCAGCAGATATTGAAAGGAAGGAAGAATAAAGCAGGGAGGGAGGATACCAAGGAAAGAAACAGGGAAATGGCAGAAAATGAAAATAATTAAATAAATACCAACAAAACCTACATGATTTAAAGCTTCCCAGTACTTACGACCTGGTCTATTTGATTCTAATATCACAATGTAAAATGTTAAAACTTCCTGCCAACACAGAGTAGGTGAGATTTGTTGTGTGGACTGTATTGGTTATGACTAGAAAATTAATTTGGAATTTTTTTGTCACCAAAAAAGTGGGATGGCTTTTTGTTATGACAAGCAAAGAGACTGCCCCATGATGAGGGACTCTGGAACTTTAAAATCCAGTGTGTTCAGGTCAGTGAGTTCCATGGTTTCTTAATTATTTTTATGTTGCTGTGATAAAACATCACGACCAAGGGAACTTACAAAAGAAAGCATTTAATCTGGGGCTTCTAGTTTAAAAGATTAGAGTTCCTTGGCAGTAGAGCAAAGGCATGGTGGTGGGAATAGCCAAGAGCTTACCTCTTGAGCCACAAAGAGGAGGCAGAGGCATCGGAATGCCACAAGTCCACCCCAGCAACACACCTCCTCCTCTGATCCTGCCCAAACAGTTCCACCAACTGGGAGACCAAGTATTCAAATACATGAGCCTGTGAGGGCCATTCTCATGCATACTACCACATATAGCAGCCTAAACCTTCCACAAACCAGGGTGAGTAGCAAGCAGAAACCAGGAGCCTTATAGAATGAGATGGTGTGCTAGAAGCAAAAGTAAGAAATTGGGGGCCAGGGAGGGGGAGCACTCCAGAAAGAGAGAGGCTCAGAGGCAGCCTAATGGCAGTGTTTAATACGGACCAAATGGACTGGAGGGTTGCATTCCATGACGCTGACTATGCCTCCTTTTTACTTATGCTAATTAGCTGAGTGGCTCCAGTCTCAGAATGCAAGCAATCTCCAGTAGACCATCCCAGCCTCCTCCGTGGTTTCCTGCCTGAGCCTGTGCCCTGTCCTGTGCACCCCACTTGTGAAACCTAAGGAGTCTTCTCTGCAGTCACCTTCCCGCTTCCCTGCCTTTCCCCATTCTGAGGAGCAATCCTCCTCAGTCCAACCGCACTTGCCTTTCCATCACTGTCCTCTTTGCATCCATTTGGATGAACTCCGAATCCTGAGGCTCCCTCGTGTAACTTGCTTTTTCAGCCTCCAAATCCCTTCGCCCAAGTCACTCCGTCCACTTGGGATCCCATCCCTCCCTCGTGCAGCTTGTTTTATTCTTGCTTCACAATAAAGACAGTCTCCCCCCACCCCCAAAACAGGGTTTCTCTGTGTACCCCTGGCTGTCTGGGAACTCACTCTGTAGACCAGGCTGGTCTCAAACTCAGAAATCCACCTGCCTCTGCCTCCCAAGTGCTGGGATTAAAGGCATGCGCCACCACTGCCCGGCTAACAATAAAGATAGTCTCAAGTAGGTTTCCATATCACACATACACACACACACACACACACACACACACACACACACCCTTCAATCGATATAAACAGGTTTGGAATCTTGAGGTATTTCCCATAGCGTCCCATTGTTTTTAGGATATGGGCACACATAGTTAGCCCAAACTGACCCCGTCTGTGTCAAGGACCAATTCTGTGCTACTTCTTTGCTCTCAGTGTTTCAGTCACAGGGGACAGCTTTCTGTTCCCTGAAAGTGCCGAGCTCTACAGCCTCGATGCCCCTCACTTGCCATGTCTGCCTCTCACTCAATCCACTGCCTTTGCCGAACAAACTCCCGTACATCCTTCTAGACTCGATTAAACCTCAGCTCCAAATGCAAAATAACCTCCGCCAACCAGGCCCTGTCCACCAGTATCAATCATGATGTCACTGACCTCTCTGCTCCTCCTGCCACTGGCCTGATTTCACAAGTATGTAAGTGTCTTAATTAGGGTTTCCACTGCTGTGGTGAAACACCATGACCAAAGCAGCCTGGGGAAGAAAGGGTTTTATTTGACCCCCTCCTTCCATATCACTGTGCATCACCAAAGGAAGTCAGGATGATAGGAAGACAAACAGGGCAGGAACCTGGAGGCAAGAACTGATGCAGAGGTCACGGAGCCGTGCTGCTTACTGGCTTGCTCCGTGACTTGTTCAGCCTGCTTTCTTATAGAACCCAGAACCACCAGCTCAGGGATGGCCCACCCCAAGTGGGCTGAGCCCTCCCCATCGATCACTAAATAAGAACATGCCCCACAGGAATGCCTACAACCTGGTCTTATGAGGGAATTTTCTTAATTGAGGCTCCCTCCTCTCTGAAGACTCTAGCTTATGTCAAGTTGACATAAAACTATCCAGGACACTAAGGAACATATAATCATTTGAAGGCAGAAAGATTGGCTATGCAGTTATGGCCTATGGAAACCATAAGAGCTGCTCAACAAATTTTGGAATTACAGAAGGAAGAAGAAAGCAGGAAAGGAGGAAAGGGAAAGGGAAATGGCAAGGGAAAGGGAAAATAATTAAATAACTACTAACAAAATCTCGATGGTCCAAAGCCTAGTGGTATCTGTAGCATGGCGCATCTGGTTCCCAGTATCTTCAAAGGTATGCTATTTTTCTTGAAGCCTACAGTCATATCCTCCTGTCTCTTCTACTTGCGTAGGTTAGGAATACATTGAACTCACCCATGGGTTTCATCGAGTGGGGCTTTAGTTTTTCTCTTGTGACTAAAGTCTTCAAATCTGACTGAAGCAGCTGTCTAAAGAAGAGATCCCACACTCCCCTGCTGCTTCTTTCCCTGGTCACTCTTGGTGCTTTCTTCCTCCACAGCTGGGGGCTGCCCCCACTCACAGGGTCCACATTTCCAGGCAGGAAGAAGCGGAAGTGTAAAGGACAGAACACATGTGCCAATTGCACTCTTCGTTTTGTTAAGAAAACAATAGCTTTCCTGGAAGCGCCCCACGCAGGAAGCTTCCACTTATCTCTCACTGGCCAGACCTGGACTGTGAACATTCCAGATTTAAGAGGTTCAGAGAGATGCTTGTTCTGAAAAGGGTGTGCACAACCGAAGTTCTGGTAGTGAGCAAGGAACGCCAGTTGTGAGAATCAATCTACTACACTGCTGCCTCAGGAGAATACACCAGCTCAGTTCCAAAGCTCTGGCTCATCTCAGAAGCCTACAAGAGAACGATCATTTCTCAAGATGCAGGCTCTGTGAGCGTGTGTGTGTGTGTGTGTGTGTGTGTCTAAGCCAAGCAAATGAAAAATGGAAGTATTCCATCAAATAAATGGTAGTTGGTGGTTTCCATCTATTTAAATCAAATGTGAAAAGGCCTTTCTGCCTTGAAATACTGTTCCTGTTATCATTCACACTTTGTCCAAAGGATCCCCTTTCAGGAAGGTAACTCCATAGGAAGCTTGAGAGTGTGTTTAAGACATGCTGCCTGGAGGTATTTCTCCTTGAGTGTGTAGTTTCCTTGCCATCCTTCATGGAGATATTTGTTCAGCTAGGAAGAGCACAAGGGAGACTCTCCATCAGTCAACTGTGCTCTGAGCTAGGAAGTCTGAAAGCAATACGAGAGTTCATAACGCAAAAGAACAGCTCTAGAAAGATGTTCAGGATAGCCCTCGGGATGCAAACCTGAAGACCTGAGTTCCAACTCTGGAACTCACATAAAGACGCAGGGATATACGTGACTTTACAAACTTATCCTCTTATCTGATCTGCTCTCTCTCTCTCTCTCTCTCTCTCTCTCTCTCTCTCTCTCTCCTATAATAGTGATAATAGTTATTATTTCTAATTAAGAGTACTAGGAAAGCACTAGGGTAGAGCTCACTGGTAGAGTGCTTCCCTGGCATGTGTGAAAAGTTTTTGGTTAAGTTCCAAGCACCACACCCTCTTTAAAAAAATCATTTATGAGGGGGGAGGTTTTCTCAGCAAGGAAATGATACATTTGCTAACACACACAAGGGCCGATGAAGGATGAAGCAAAGATGATAGAAAACAGGACATGCCTTCACGGGAGGAACTAGTTTTCAGCCGGTGTCATTGTCTTGATTAACTCAATTCATCAAACATTTAGTGCCCAACACCTCTGCACCAGGAAGTCCAGTGGAAGCAGGCGCTTTTCTCCACCTGGCTGAGACAGGGAATAGGCAGGTAGGGGGTTGGGGGTGGGGAATGTAAATTTTTCAAGACAAAACTTTGTAGGACACATAAGCACTTTATGTTTTGTTTTGTTTTGTTTTTTGAGGCAGGGTTTCTCTGTGTAGCCCTGGCTGTCCTGGAGCTCACTCTGAAGACCAGGCTGGCCTAGAACTCAGAAATCCCCCTCCCTCTGCCTCCCTCTGCCTCCCTCTGCCTCCCTCTGCCTCCCT
>NW_021604674.1:2803209-2813635 GCF_004785775.1 Grammomys surdaster | reverse complement strand
CTGCCTCCCTCTGCCTCCCTCTGCCTCCCTCTGCCTCCCTCTGCCTCTGCTGGGATTAAAGACGTGCGCCACCACTGCCCAGCACATAAGCACTTTATGAATAAACATATTGTGGTCTGGAAAACTAAACCACTCTATTGTTAGCAGTTGTTATGACTGAATCTAAAATGTCCCCCACTGTTTTCAAGCTTTAAATGCCTGCTTCCTAGCTGATGGAGCTATTGCAGGAGGGTGTGTAACTTTTAGGAGAAGGAGCCTAGCAGCGGAAGTAGACTACTAGAGCTGGCCTTTAGAGGCCATAGCCAGCCCCTGATGCACTCTCTGCTTACTGGTCTTCCATGATGTAAATAACCTCATCCACACACACCCACTGCCATAATATGAACTACCCCACCAAGCCTTCCTCTCCCCATCATAATGGACCAAAATCCTCTTAAAACATATGCCAAAATAAGTGTTTCCTTCCTTCAGTTGTTTCTATGGTGACAGCAGTGCAAGTATAATTGACATGTAAGTTAACTAAAGACAAAGGGCTAGCCTTGAATGCACTGATTACCAGAACAAGACCAAAACATTGCCCAGGAAACAGTCCATCATCTACCAGGGCAGTTCTTTTGTTGCAAAATGGAAGGTTTTCCCTGTTGTTGCTATTGTTTTGTTTGATTTTTGAAACTGACTTACCAAGTGCAAAATCAAGTCGTGCAAAACATAAATAAATAAAAATAAAAACAAAAATGTTTCTAACTCTTAGATGTGTGGTAGCTTTGTTTGCTGTTACCTAGCTGAATGGCTGAAAATTCCTCTCCATGATATCTATGCTTCTACCTAATGCTGTTCCCCCTACTCAGCTCCCACCGATGTCTCCCCGAGGCTTCCCTCCGCACACACTCGCCAAGTTGATCTTTGCTTGATAAACTCGTGGTTCTGGGAGGCCCTGCTGTGATATCAGATGTTATAGCTTGCAAATGTCTCTATAAGGTACAGAAAAATAGATGAGCAATGTTCACGGACTAACAGTTTGGAATGAAAACGTCTGGACTGGTGTTTGCTCCTCTGTGGTTTACTGTGTGGCCTCTGTAAAATTATTTCACAACCTCGAGCTCTGGGTTCACTGTGTATGTGATAAGGATAACCATCTATTGTATCAGTGTGCTGTCAACTTTGTCACAAAGCACTGAGTGATAGGAAAGTCTACACTGGTATGCTCAGGTCTCAATATGTGCTATGGCTTTCTTTCTGTCAGAACCATCCAATGACATAGCAAAATAAGAAGTACAGAAGGGGGGCTGGAGAGATGGCTCAGTGGTTAAGAGCACTGACTGCTCTTCCAGAGGTCCTGAGTTCAATTCCCAGCAATCACATGGTGGCTCACAACCATCTGTAATGCAATCCAATGCTCTCTACTGGTGAGTCTGAAGACGACAATGTACTCACATATATAAAAAAATAAATAATGCTTTAAAAAATATAGAATTCATAATCTCATAATTTAAAAAAAAAAGAAGTACAGAAGGAAAAAGGAGAAGAATACAGAGTTGTTCCTTTGGCCACATGAACGTGAATCCACAAGAAGGTTGATATTATAGACGTCAAGCAGGAATGCCCCATAAGGGTCACCATGGCAAAACTGGAAGAGTCGACACTGTAGAAAGACAATATCTGCTGGTTGGATTTGTTTTCATTCAAGTATTCATTTCTCCTGGAGAGAGGGCTCAGTAGTTAAGAGCACTGGCTGCTCTTCCAGAAGACCTATGTTCAATTCCCAGCAGCTCACAACTAACTGTAACTCCAGTTCTGGGAGATCTGACATCCTCACACAGACACACATGCTAGCAAAACACATCAATGCATATTAAAAAAATAAATAAATCAAGTATTCATTTCTTTCTGTCTTGACCCATTTTTCATTCCACAGTGAAGTGTTCATTTCCCATGAGTCTGTAAGATTTGGGTTGTTGTTGACATACAATTTTATTCTGTGGTGGTTGGATAGGGATCTAGGATGTTATTTCAGTGTTCTTGGGTCTGTTGAGACTTGCGTTTGTTTGTTTGTTTTTAGAGACAGGATTTCTTTGTGTAGCTCTGGCTGTCCTAGTACTCTCTTTGTAAACCAGGCTGGCCTCAAACTCACAGAGATCTACCTGCCTCTGCCTCCTGAGTGCTGGAATTAACGTCATGGACCACCAATGTCCAGCTGAGACTTGCCTTATTTTCAAGTGTGTGGTCAATTTTGGAGAAAGTTCCATGAGGTAAAGAGAGGAAGGTATATATTTTTGTGCTTGAGTAAAATATTCTGTAAATATCTATCCATTTTGTTTTTACAGTCAGTTACCTTCAACATTTCCCTGATTAGTTTTAGTTTGGATGGCCTGTGTATTGATGAGAGTAGAGTACTGAAGTCTCCCACTACTGGTGTGTGAGAGTCAATATGTGATTTAAGCTGTAGTAGTGTTTCTTTTATGAACTTTGGTTCCCTTGTGTTGGTAAATAGTTATTACTGGAATGTCATCTTAGTGGATTTTTCCCTTGATGAATATGTAGTGTCCTTCCCTACCTCTTCTGAGTAGCTTTTTGTCAGATATTAAAATGGCCATACCAGCTTGATTCCAGGTCCGTTTGCCTGGAGTATCTCTTTCTATCCTTTTACCCTGAGGTGATGTTTATCCTTGATGTTAAAATGTGTTTCTTGGATGCAGCAGAAGGATGGATCCTGTCTTCACATCCACTCTGTTAGTCTGTGCCTTTTAATTAGGGAATTGAGACCATTGTTGTTAAGGGATATCAGTGAACAGTGTTTGTTGATTGCTGTGATCTTGTTGTAGGGTGTGTGTGTGTGTGTGTGTCCCCTCTTTTGACTTGCTAGTCTAGGATTTTTCATTCCTCATGTTTTCTTGGGTGTGAGTAACCTCTTTAGGTTGGAGTGGGGTTGTTTGTTGTTTTTTGTTTTATTTTGTTTTCTATTGTTTTTTGTAGGGCTGGGATTGTAGATAGATTTTGCTTAAATTTAGGTTTAGCATGAATATCTTATTTTCTCTATCTATTATGATTAAAAGTTTTGTTGGATATGTAATCTAGGCTGGCATGTGAGGACTCTTATAATCTGTACAGTATCTCCCCTGGCCCCTCTGGCTTTTAGAGTCTCCACTGAGAGGACGGGTGTAATTCTAATAGGTTTGCCTTTATATTACTTGGTCCTTTTTCCCTTGTACATTTTAATATTGTCTTTGTTCTGTATTTTGATTATTATGTGCTGAGGGGAATTCTTTTCTTGTCCAGTCTATTTGGTGTTCTGTATACTTCTTGTGTTTTGATAGGTGTCTCCTTCTTTTTTTTTTTTTTTTTTTTTTTTTTTTTTTTCGAGACAGGGTTTCTCTGTGTAGCCCTGGCTGTCCTGGAACTCACTCTGTAGATCAGGCTGGCCTCGAACTCAGAAATCCACCTGCCTCTGCCTCCCAAGTGCTGGGATTAAAGGCGTGCACCGCCACCGCCCGGCCAGGTGTCTCCTTTAAGTTAGGGAAATTTTCTTCTATGATTCAGTTGAAAATATTTTCTTTGCCTTTGACCTGGATTTCTTCTCCTTCCTGTATTCCTATTATTCTTAGTTTTGGTCTTTTCATAATTACTCAGATTTCCTGGATGGTTTTTTGCAGGATTTTTTTTTTCCAGATTCAACATTTTCTTTGACGGAAGTCTCTGTTTCTCCTATCCTACCTTCAATGCCTAAGATTCTCTCTTCTGTCTCTTGTGCTCTGTTCATGAGGCTGGCCTCTGAGGTTCCTGTTCAGGTTCCTAAATTTTTCATTTCCAGATTTTACTCAGTTTGGGTTTTCTTTATTGATTCTATTTTCACTTTCATATCTTAAACTTTTTTATTCACTTCCTGGTTTTGTGTGTGTGTGTGTGTGTGCGCGCGCGCGCGCTCGAGTGCACACACATGTGTTTATTCACAGATTTCTTTAAGGAATTTATTAATTTTCTCTTTAAGGACATCTATCATATTCATAAAGATTATTTTAAGGTCTTTGTCTTAATGTTTCAGCTGTGTTGTAATACCCAGGGCCTATTATGGTAGAGTTACTAGAGTTTGGGAAGACTGTAATTCTAGTGCTGATATCTGGTCTTGTCTTTGCTGGATAGGTGTTTTGTTTCTTGGTTTCTGTTGCCCTCTTTGGTTCTTAGGAACCAAAGCTAGAAGCTGTATATTGCCTGGTAAGACATTCTTCTCTGATCCTGATAGGTGTGGCCACTCGAGACTTTGGATAAAGTGTGTTTCTAGGTATTGGGAGCTTGACACTTTTGAATGGGGATGGGGTGGGGGATGCTGGGGAGGTCCACAGGAAGGAGGAAGGCAGGGCGATTCATCAAGATCTTAGTTCCCTGGGAATGTGGACAGAGAATAAGGAGAGGCCACAACACGTTGTCCGCTATAGCGCTGGGGATGAGACTGGGGACTGGCTGAGGAGGAGGAGGGGATGGAGAGTGACAGTCGGAAGCTCGCTCACCTGCTTCCCTGGCCTGCTTGCTTCCCTGGCAGCTTGGCTGGTGAGTTTCCAGAGAAAGCCTGATAGTTGGGAGCTGGGATAACTGGATGAGTGGGAGGAAGGCTGGAAGAGAAGATCTGTGTGATCAGCTGGAGATGGGGGCAAAGAGGAGGGGAGGTCACGGCAGGAGGTCCTCACAGGAGGCGGTCCCCTACAGAGATGGGAGTGAGACTGTAGAATTGGATTTGGAGGAGCAGAGGGAGAGGTGAAGGTCTGCAATTAGCATCCCTGCTTCCTTCTTGTTTCCTTTCTTTAGGGTGCACAGAGTGCTGTCTCCACGCCTGTCTCTTGTTGTACATAATGAAATGCTGACTATAGTTAAACCAATTTCCATAGTTATGTGTGCCCGGGGCGGGGGGGTGAAGGGAGGGCCCAAGTGTTAAAAAAAATCTAAATCTACTCTTCAGAGAAATGGCAGCATGCAATAGGGCATTGCTAACTCTAGCTCTCATATTACACCTTAGCTCTCTAGACTGTAACTGTAACTTTGTACCCTTTGCAAGCCTCTGACTTGTTACCTGTAAAACACCAGTAATGATGGGACCTCCCTCACCCACTGATTGTGAAATTAAAAGAAAGAACATCTATAAAGTGCTTAAAATAGTAAATGTTAAGGTCCAAAACAAATATGAGTTTTATTGCTGTGAATTCAGTGATTTTGTCTTATAAAAAAAAACCAATTTAGGGGTGCATATAGGTTCCTCCTATTAAAAGGTGAAATAAAATCCAATGCTAGCTAAGAGTTACAAACCCATTTTTTTTTTATTACAAAACCATCATTTTACTGGGACCTAAGTTGAAAACTAAGTCCTGGTAGTACTTGTGATCTTTGGACTGTGGCCATCGCCTGTTAAGAGTGTGTCCTGTTGGTTTTCTGTCGCTATAACAAGATACCAGAAGTAAAGAGATTACAAGGAGAAGAAGATAATTTTGATTCCAGGTTCAGAGATTTCAGTGTTACACTGAGGAAGCCAGAACCATGTGGCAGGGGAATTTTGTTCACTTCATGTTGTCTGTAAAAGAATAAAAAGGAGGGGTTGGTGTTCCAGTGACTCCTCCAAGGGGCACACCCCTAATGACCTAACTTCCTACAGTGAGGCCCCACCTCCTAGAGGTCCCACCACTTCCCAGTGGTGCCACAAGCAATCAGTCAAGTGTATGGACCTTTGGGGAGCATAAAAGGTTATCCAAACCATAACCCAGAGCCACCGCCTCCTGTCTCGGCTTTCTCCAGAATGCTATCTTGTTCCTGATTACTGTCCTTTCTTATGGACTGCTTTGAGGGGAGGGGTGTGAATCATAAGTTACTGAGTAAGAAAAAAAGGGAAGATTCCTGATAGTCAATCACACATAATGAGAGCAGCTGACATTTAAGAAAACTGAGGACAATTCCAACTTAGAGGACACTGAAAAAGGTTGTTCTTCACGCTAGGATCAAACTCAGGAGCTAGTCCAAGCTGGACAAACTCTCTACCAATGAATTACATTCCCAGCCCCCTCCCACCCCTTTGTTTTCTTTGAGACAGGGTCTCAGTATCTGTCACAGATTGACCTTGAATTCAAACTTGGGAGCCTCTTGACCCTACTTCTAGTGTTGAGACTGCAAGTATAGGCTACCACACCAGGCTTGGAAATGTTGTAACAACAGTATAGCGTGACACTTAGGCTGCGGTTAGGAGACATACCTGGCTGAACACATCTTTCCATCCAAAACAGATAAGATAGTGGTTATATGAACGGCAAGTGTTCAAGGCCCACTTTTACCACTTGTTATATGACCTTGGGTAACCCAACTGCCAGTGTCCCTTTACAAAAAAGTGAAATCAGTATGTCTGCTTTATAGGGCCGTGAAGAGAATAGAGCAAAGCAGTGTGTGCAAAAGACCCAGGACAGCGCCTACACATATGTGTGCTAACCAAGGGGAAGCTATTAATACTCCATATGCAAAAATCAAACAGTGCGGGTGTTTTGTACGGAAACCTTCTGGGTTTATTCTTTGAGGGCTACACAGGTGGTATTGTTTACTTCATCGCTGTAAGTTGACTAAACTTAACTCTAGAAATGAAGTCTAAGAAATAAGCCAGCTGGAAAGTGTCGCCAATTCCTATTCTTTTCAGTTGGGGACCGGCAGGAAGTCTCTGTGAACCGTTGTAAAGCTTGTGTCTTGAACCATCATGCATGTTTCCTATGCTGCGCCGGGTCTTTCCATTCTCCGTGTTAGCAAAACCTCGAGGCGCCAGGAGCTCCGCCTTCGTAGCCCACCCACTTAGGGTTTGCAGCAGAAGCAGGAAAGACTAAAGGAGCTCTCTCCTCGCTCTGGTGTCATGGCAGGGGCCGCAATTAGTAAGGTTTAGGCTGGATTCCAGCTCAGGTAAGTCCTCCACATTAACTGCACTGTATTCTCTCACTCTAAATCCACAACTTCAGCCGAAGAGACAAAAGATATTCAAGCAAGATGGCTTCAACAGGGTTCATCTTTGATCCACGGGACCAGGACAGTATGGATTTGGCTCACAGTTATTTCCCGATCTCAGTGAAGCTTAATGAATAAAGGTTTCAATAATTATTGTCAAATTGGTTTTTAAATTATTATATATCTTTGTCTGCCTGTGTATTTGTTTGGCGGGGGGAGGAGGAGGGTGTATTTGGCATAGTGTTTAGGGGCAGGTGGTGGTGCTGGGGAAGGGTTAGGAAACAACTTGCAGGAATAAATTCTCTCTTTCCACCATGTGGCTTCTGGACATTGAACTCGGCTTGTTGCACTTGGCAAGCAAGCACCTTTACCGTCTGAGCCATATTGCCAGATCACTGACTTGATTTTTGTTTGTTTTTTGAGACAGGTCTCAGTGTAGCCCTGGCTGTGCTTGTTAGTATCAGGCTCAGAACCCAGTGACATCACATCTAGGTGAGCCCCACATCGTTGCCAAGGCAACCGTTATACATTCCCAGAATCCACCTGGCTACCTCCCACCTTCACCTGGGAGAGGCTACATCACCGTCCATATAAAACAGGCAGAACCCCCTGACCTCTCATTCTTCTCTTCCTCTCTTCTTCCATCTTCTTCCTCTTCTTCTCCCCCCCTCCCCATCTTTGCTCTATCTCCTAAATACCCACTTGAAACTGTTTGATGTGGTGTGGTCTGTTCTAAGCAGTGCGTGGACAGTGCTTGAACTCCCTCTGTAACCAGGCTGGCCTCAAACTCTGAAATCCACCTGCTTCAGCCTCCCAGGCACTGGGATTAACGGTGTGGGCCACCTCCGCCCGGTAGACTTGATTTGTAATAGGGGAATAATAGTGTCAATCGCTGCTTCCTTTCCACACTCATGGTATCCTTTCATTTATAGCTTAGACCAAAACAGTGCTTCAATTTTTCTTTGAAACCCATAGAGCCGTGCAGGAGAAAAGGCAATAGAAAGGAAGTTTGATTAAAATTACAACAAGCAATGTTTTATCGTTGAGAACATGGGCTTTGGGGGATGCCTCAGTGGTTAAGAGAACACTGTTCTTTGTAGAGGATCAAGGTTCAGTTCCCAGTGCTCACAAATGCCTGTAACTCTGGTTCTAGAGATCTAACTCCCTTTGGTCTTCAAGAGTGTTTACATGCACAGAATGCACATAAACTCTCACACACACATAAATAAAAATTAATCTTTTTATAAAACATGAGCCTTATATACCAGATAAACACCTGAGCTAGGGATACAGAATGAACTGACTTAAAGTGTGTTGGGGGCTTTTTGTCAGTACTATAGAGCTAAGAATGTCACCTGGAAGAGTTATTGAGAAAATAAGATGACATTATATGGGCAAAGTAGTTAGCACAATGTCCAGCATATAGTAAACACTCAATAAATGGTATCTAATGTTTCTGTGCTTTCAGAAGGCTAGGAAACTGTTTAATGAAAGAAGAAAAGATCATGAAAATCCGATAAAACCATGATAGCTCCTAATTCCAGGTGATATACATACAAAAGTTCATTGTGATGTTCTTTCAACTTTTATACACACCTAAAACTCTTTGTAAAAATTTCAAGTTAAAAAGGAAGAGCTCAGCTGGGCAGTGGTGGCGCACGCGCCTTTAATCCCAGCACTTGGGAGGCAGAGGCAGGCAGATTTCTGAGTTCGAGGCCAGCCTGGTCTACAGAGTGAGTTCCAGGACAGCCAGGGCTGCACAGAGAAACCCTGTCTCGAAAAACCAAAAAAAAAAAAGGAAGAGTTCCAGTTCTTTTCAACTCTACCAGTCAAGTCTTGATCTGCTTCCTCATGAAATATTTACCTAGGCTGATGAGAAGGCTCAGCAGGTTAAGGGGCTTGCCACCAAGCTTGATGATCTGCGTTTGATTCTGCACAGTGGAAGAAGAGAACTGACTCCAAAACTTGACCTCTGAGCTTTGTGTGTACCCAGTGGTGTGCACGTTCCCCCTATTCTATACACAAAATAAATAACAGTAATTTTTAAAAAGAAAACACTATGAAAAAAAGACATATTTCTCAGATCCTGGAGCCCAGGACTTTGAATGTTACCTGTGCACGGGATGCGGGAATCCCTACGGTCAGAAGCCTCTCATCCAGCTAGATTAGATAGTCATACAAATGCATATGCAATTATATGCAAACACTAGAATTTGCATACAATACTTCAAAGTCAGGCTTTGATGGTGTTAGTTAAAAAGGACTTTTAGAGACAGCTCCTTAGAAGTACTGACAGGAAATCAAAGACCTGAAGAGAGATAAATTACAGAAAGGAAAGACAGAGTGCCTGGGGGGTTGGTGACTAAAGAGAGATGCTTAGAGGGACTGGGGGTGTAGCTTAGTTGTCAGCGCCTGCCTAGCATAAAAAGCCCTGAGTTCAGTCCTCAGCACTTCCGGTCCTGCCTGCAATCCCAACATTTGGGGAAGTGCAGACAAGAAGATCCGTGAGTTCAAGACCTCAGCTGTATGAGACCCAGTCCCCCCCCTACACACACACACACATACACACGCACACACGCATGCACACACACATGCACACCAGAAGTGGGGGTGATTGGGGGAGGGAGCACTTGGGGATCCTGTTCTCAATCTGCTGAAAAGCCTCAAAGGGGAATGGCAGGCCTAGGTGCCCATTAGAGAGCTCTTTGATCACCGGGATTGATCACAGGGAGCAGACAGAAGGGGCATGTTTGTATATGAATGGATTTCTTTACAAGGATACACACGAAATCAATATAGTAGCGGCCTCTGGGTGTGGGAACTGGAAAACTAGATAAGGTTAGAGAGAGGCTTAATTTTCATGCTGTGTGCTTGGTCGTAAAGGATAATTTTGATTCTTTTTGTGCACAGATAATTCAGCCACGTACATTTAACCCAGGTCAGTGGCAGGCTCTTTACCCTGACTCCTTCCCACAAGGCAGTGCAAGGCACAGGACTTAGACACACTCACCCTTCCCAGGGGCAGCAGATTTTATTGTCCCTACCTGTTACTATTCTTCAGAGTCCCTTGATTTCTTTCATGGGGTCTCACTCTATCACCAAAACTGCCCTTGGACTCATGACAATTCTCTTGTCTCAGCTTCTCAAATGTTGGGGTGACTGGCATGTAACCCCACATCTAGTGTATCAGTTCAAAGAGCTTCAACCTTCAACCAGCTTAGCCAGAGTGCCTTCGTCCTCCAAGTTAACCAGCAGTGGTGCTTGACACCCCCAGGGGAGCCCAGCCTCAGACTCGGCAGGCAGGCCGAGGAGCACTGCCAGACAGAATGCACACCTTCTGCAGGTGCCAGCCTCTGGCTCTCCAAGGTGAAGACAGTACTACACCCTGCTGGTGGCACAGGTGATTTCTTACTAGAGTTCTCCTCTCTTTTCTTCTCTTCCCTTCCCTTCCCTTCCCTTCCCTTCCCTTCCC
>NW_021604674.1:2782419-2803109 GCF_004785775.1 Grammomys surdaster | reverse complement strand
AGGAGGCTCTTTCAACCAGCCAGGGAGGAACCCCAGATGTAGTGAATCATTTGACACAGCAGGTAAGGTCCTTTGGGGACTAATAGTCTGTTGGATGCCAAATTCTTGGTTTTTTTCTCGGGGGAGGTAGACACACACACACACACACACACACACACACACAGAGTCACCATGAGTTATATAGCAGTCAAATGGAAGGTAGACATATGACATATTTCAGACTAAACCAGTGTTCCCTAGTGATTGCTGGACTTCATCCCCCTTCTGCCTTTAGAAACATGGCCTTCCAGAAGGCCTAAGGATGGATTCCAGAGAATGCTGGAGTTTTGAAAGTCTGTTAAGACCGTGGCTCTTGAGGTACTGCCCATGACCAAATGTTCAGGAATGTGTCTAGCCTGCATGGATGACTGATTCCCAGAGGGAACTCTAGGGTGGATGCAGGGCTGTCCAAGGACTTATGGGAGCATTATTCCTGGCTCGCGGTGGGTACAGCCTCTGAAGAAGGCACCTTGTGGGAGCTCCATCTTTAGTAAGTAACATTTTGCTTCATGAACCTCGAAACAGCAGCTGGCACCGAGGTTAATCTGTTCTTGGTGACCTGTTTAATGGCTTTTCTCCTTCCTCTTTCTCATCTTATTCAAAGCAATTATTGGATGGCGACTTATGTGAAGATTGTCTCTGTGGCAAGAATAAGGCTCACAGGAACTCGACAGACTCGCTGGCGGTGGGACTGCGGGTTATATTTTGGTTCTTCCCCATTTCTCTTTATTTCTGACACACGCTTACTTTTGCAGTGGTGAAAGATGCTTTGGTCCTTTTCAAGTTTGTGTGGGGTATTTTGTTTTGTTTCGTTTCGTTTTGTGGTGTGTGTGTATGCCACCAAAAAACTAGAAACTATGGTTTTCTGGTTTCATGTCAAAAATACAAAATGAGCCTCAGAAAGAATTTAGAAAAACTAAGGTGTAGTTGCTACAAAGGTTTTGGATTCTTCCCTTCCCTTCCCTCCCCCCCTCCCCGCCATGTTCCTTAAACGATTCAAAAGTTCAACTTTCTCTCAATTCTGCGGCCCTCTATTCTCCACCCCCACCTTCTGCCCCCAACACCTGCTAGCTGGGTCACCCTCTTGAACCATATTCTTCACTTCAGCTGCCCTCAGTAGATTAACTTTCTAAACTGGGAAAGCAATACTCCACCCCGCTAAGCAGAGGCAGTTTCGCTAAGACAGATGGAAACAGAAATGGACCACATTCACTTGGTGATTTGCATAGGGCCAGACACTGCAAGCTGGAGCCTCAGAACTCAACCAATACCTTCTTAGAACTCCTGAAAAGCCATCCTCCTCTTGTGCTCAGGTCTCATTTGGTGACCTTTCATCCCTTAAGGACTACAGCTAATTGATGGGGGAGGGGCGTTGACGTACACCCGAGAGTCATGCTGCCTTGGGTCAAATCTTCATGCTGCCTCTTCGGCTCTGGAGACTTAAATAAATCACTTCATTAAACCTCTGTGCCCTCAACTACAAAGTAGTGACATCGTGAACTGGATGGAATTTGTGCCCGTGGTACCCATGGAGAGTGTACCATGCACCCGAGCTATTGTCAACATTGGTAACTCTGCCATGCCTTCCTTGGGACTCTCAGTACTCATAGAAGTTTCTCAAACCTAATTTCTGTTTCAATTGAAAAAAAAAAATAATCTGTGGGTGTTTTTAGTCCCAATACTCAGGAGTTTGAGTCATGAGGATGACTTGAGCCCAGGAGTTCAAGGCTAGCCTAGGCAGTAAGACCCCAGATAAGAAACAAAGCATTCATTTTATTTTGGGATGATTAGAAAAATTTTGTCTGGATTTCATCCAAGGTGTCACAGACATGAGGGAAAAGAATTCTGCATTGATTGCTAAGCTATTCTTGAATGGTTGCTCAGACCAGTGTTCTGTGCATACAATAAGAAAGAGGAGAAGAAGGAGAAAAGAGAATTGAAGGATGGGACAATGCAAACAAAAGATCGTACTGCAGAAGGTCAGATGGCAGAGCCATCCATGAGGAAGAGCCCCTGAAGGAGGTCAGAGTTCAGTCACCTTAAATGACGTCATGGACAAAGCTGGAGAGAAAGCTATGCTTGGTTATTTAAGATTCATAATTGTCCAGGCAGTGGTGGCGCACACCTTTAATCCCAGCACTTGGGAGGCAGAGACAGGCAGATCTCTGAGTTCGAGGCCAGCCTGGTCTACAGAGTGAGTTCCAGGACAGCCAGGGCTACACAGAGAAACCCTGTCTCGAAAAAACAAACAAACAAAAAAAAAAAGAGAGTGAGAGAGAGATTCATAATTGTACATCTAGAAGATGGTTCTCAACTAGAGACTTTGTTCCCAGGGAACATGTTACAACATGTAAGATCTTTATCACGCTTGGAGATGGAGAAAGGAGCTTCTGGTGTCACTAGGCAGAGAATCAATGTCTTACCTGCACAGGACAGCCCCCTACAACAGTCCCAAATGCCACTGGGATGGGAAGTCCCGGAATGGTGACTGTCCGCTGAAGGGCTTTTCAGTGTTTTTAGATACTTTTGTCCCTTATAATAAGCAGTGTTCTCAGACACAATTCACCATGGCATCTCCTCTTCCTGCCATCACCTTCAGGGCTCCTACTCAGTTGCCTGATGTCCTCGGGTCTTTTAAAGGGGAAAGGAAGCAAAACAAAGGACAGCAGCAGCTAGATAAGCTGGTGGCTGTGTAACCTCACAATAAAATCCCAGGCCCAGAAGCCTCCTCACTAATGCCTCTTTAGATAAATCAACACTTTCCACTCAAACAGGCAGCCATCCAGGAAGATTCAATGAAAAGAGCTTCAGCAGCGCCCCCCAAATACACACACACACACACACACACACACACAGCAACACTTAAACAACAACAAAAAGTTTATCAAGATTTTAGTCAGAAACGGTTTTCTTACTTCTTAGGGAATGCATCTCAGCAATCCAACAACAGAGGAACGTGACTGCTGCCTGTTGACCCTGCCAACTCCACACTACAACGCTGGGGTAAACTCATAAATTTGTTTAGAAGAATGTTTGCCTCCCTTTACTTTATGACTCTCATGGATGTCTTTTTCTAAGAGGAGGAGCCTAGCTTCCAAGAATCTGAGTTCAAGCAAGGGAGACTGCTCGGAGGAACTGAATCTTCCATGTAAGTGTATAGCCCCGGACTCGGGCCCCTTGAGGACATAAAGCATATCCCTTCTTAGAAACTGCCTCTCTGCCGGGCGGTGGTGGCGCACGCCTTTAATCCCAGCACTTGGGAGGCAGAGGCAGGCGGATTTCTGAGTTCCAGGCCAGCCTGGTCTACAGAGTGAGTTCCAGGACAGTCAGGGCTACACAGAGAAACCCTGTCTCGAAAAACCAACCAACCAAACAAACAAACAAAAAAAAAAAAAACAAAAAAAAAAAAAAAAAAAGAAACTGCCTCTCTGCTCACGTCAGATAGGAGAGGAAATGGAAAGGTCTTTCTATGAAGTCAAGAGCACAGGGGCAGGGGAGGGGAGGGACAGGCAGGAGCACTAGGACGTTTCTCCAAATACCATCCCTCTCAGAACTACTTGACCTTGGTAGCTAATACAGGGCTGAGATGACTCGAGCAAGTACAAATGGCATTCCAGAAAATCAGCTACCACAAATCAGGAGTTTCAGAAAAGCGATAGCTTGGCAGCGTCTTTAAGAGCCATTGAAGATGTTAGCAAGGCTGAACGGAATGGTTTAAGAACATATGCTGGGCATGGTCATGCAGGCCTTTAATCCCTGCACTAGTGAGGCAGAGGCAAGCAGACCTTTGTGTATTTCAGGCTAGTCTGGTCCACATACTGAGTTCCAGGCCAGCTAGAGCTACATAGTTGAGAGCCTTTCTCAAGAGTTTTAGAGCCAATGAATTCAGCTGGGAAAAAGCAGTCGACACCAAGCCTGACCACTGAGTTCAATCCTGGGAACCCACATGATAGTGGAAGGGGAAGCCCACTCCCAAAAGTTATCCTCTGACCTCCCCACTGGACTGTGGCATGCACAGGCTTATGCATAGGCTCACACATGTGCATGCATGTTCACATGTGTGCACATATGTGCACAAAGAATTTTTGTAATACAAATATTTTAAAAGACCCGAGCATCTGAGAAGAGTTGGCACCAGGGTCAGATTTAATATCTCAGTGGCTCTCAAGACCCACTACTCCTTACTGAACACTTTTGGCCATTGTGCAAGGTACTATTTCTCTTTGGTTCATTTAATCCTCACAACAGCCTGTGAGACCAGTTTGCTTATCCATCCCTGAACTGTAGAGGAGGGAAGTCTATGGAGTCAGAGGTTAGGAGGAACGATATCAAAGTCTGCCTGTATACAGACCTGAATGCGTGGCAGGCAAGGTGGTTTACCAAGGCCCCCAAGACTTGTATGAAAGCACCAGGAGAGAATTTAAGAAGCCAAAACCAGTAAGGGAGGGAGTAGGGGTCAGGCAGCAGGGATCTGAGCAGTCTGAGTGCAGGACCATCCTCTGGGGTGAACGTGTGGAATGCAGCTAGCTACTTGTACAGTAATGGATCAATATGGGCATTCATGTGTTAACTGCAAATTGTGGGATCACCTCTTGGGCTCTGAGCCCTTTGTACTAAGTCAGTAGAATAATATCTGAGATTGGTGGACATAAATTTTTAGGTCAACTTTGAAATGTTCGTATTAGCCAGGCGAAGTAGGAGTACACACCTTTAATTTCTGCACTCAGAGGCTGGCAGATCTCTGAGTTCAAGGCCAGCCTGGTATATAGAGCAAATTCCAGGACAGCCACAACTACACCTGTCTCAAAAAAAAAAAAAGTTTATTTAGTTTATTTTACATAGGGAAATCCTAACTCAGAAAAAAATAAAATGTTGATATTGTGGTAGCTCACACCTGTAATCCCAGATTAAAAGCAGAAAAATCAGGAATTCAAGGTCCTCTCTAGTTACGGATAGAGTTCAAGGTTTGTATCAAAATTAGAACAAGAGGATACTTTATAAATTTGCATGTCCCCCTTGCACAGGGGCCTTGCTCATCCTCTCTGTTACTGAGGTTTTGCATATGTGCTGCTGAATCCAGCACCCCGTTACTTTATAACAAAGAGCAAACATTTTTCTCTCCCAATGCTTCTCCCATGAGACTCACCCAGACTGATCTCAAACTCCTAGAAACGAATTAAGTGATTCTCCCACCTCAGCCTCCTTAGCAGCCGGGACCCTGCTATGGCTCCCAGGTGACATAGATTTCCCCAGTGAATCCAGCTAGAGGGTAGGAATGTTGTTTCGTTTGCATTGTGTTTCTTTTTAAGATTACTTTCGGTTTATGATGAGTCATGCTGGTTTCTCACAGTCATTGGGTAGAGTTCTCTTTAAAGATGATCTTATTTTATAAGTTATGTGATGTAAAGGAAACCGGTTAAATGGGAATTGGCAAGATAAAAAAGTAAACTAAAGGGAGAAAGGGGTGTATTTCATTTTACACTTCGAGGTGATAGTCTATCACTGTGGGAATCTCAAGGCAGGGACTTCAGCTAGTCACACCACATCCACAGTCACGAATGGAGACAAATAAATGCACCCATGCTCACTTGCTTATGCTCAGCTTGATTTCTCCACTCTTGCTCAGTTAGCCTAGGGAATGGTACCACCCACAGTGGGCTTGGTGTTCCCACATCAATTAACCAAGATAATCTCCCACAGACATGCCCACAGGCCAACACAAAATGGACAATCCTCATAAGACCCCCTTCCCAGGTGATTATAGGTTCTGTTGAGTTGACAATTAAAGCTGACCATCGCACGCGTAGTTTGGAGGCTAATACATAACCTTTGTCTTCCAACCAGCCCCCTCCCTCATAGTCATGGATCTGAGATGTATGCCACTGAGTTTGTGCTGAGAACTAAGAATTCAAATTAAGCTACCATGAGCTGTTAATATCACATGTCAACCTGGCTATGCAAGAATTTTGGGAGCCATAGAAAATTAAGCCCTTGAGGAAGGAGCCTGCTAGAGGGCTGAGGAAGTTGGAATGGAGTGTGTAAATATCAAAGGGATGTGAGGAGGACCCCAAGGGCACCATGTCACTTTCCCATTTTGATCCAAATCATGCCTGCTAGGATTAACATGAACCAATCAACTGGCATTTGTTGTTAAGTTGGTTTGAAGCATACTGGGCATCAAAGGACTTTTCTAATTGCTTTGTTATGTACTCGTCACCCAGACTGACTTTTTGTTTGTTTTTGTTTATGAGACAATATTTCCCTGTGTAACAGCCTCAAATTCACAGAGATCTGCCTGCCTCTGCTTCTTAAGTGCTAGGACTAAAGGTGTGTGCTACCACACCCAACCATTTTTTTTAATGTATGTCATGTTCATTTGTAGGCAAGTTCATGTACATGCACGTGTGGAGGGCAAAGGACAGATTTAGGCGTCATCTTCAGGAAACACCATTCACTTCCTTCGAGACAAAGTCTCTCATTATCCTGAGGGTCACCAGTTAGGCTGGCCTGCTGGCCAGAAACCCCAGATATCTGCTGTCTCTAAAGCCCAACAATGGGATTAGAAGTGCAAGTCTCCATACTCATTCATTTATGTGGGTATTGGGGATCAAATTCAAGGACCTGAATTGTAAAGCAAGCTCTTTATTAACTGAGCCATCTCTTAGGTCCAGACTGGCTACTATTAACATTTTGAACCTAATTCCATGATCCTACTCTGTTTTGGGGGAAGGGTAGAACTGAGATTTTTGTTTTGTTGAGTGTACATGTGACATTAGCCTGTGTGTGTGCAGGTGTGACCATCTCTGGAACCCAGAAGTCAATGTCACCCTCTGACACTTCTACTTTGTTTTTTTAAAGACAATGTCTGTCTTAGTTAGGGTTTCTACTGCTGCTGTGACAAAATATCATGACCAAAAAGCAAGTTGAGAGGAAAGGATTTATTCAGTTTACACTTCCACATTGCTGCTCATCAGCAAAGCAAGTCAGTTCAGGAACTCAAGCAGACCAGGGATCTGGAGGCAGGAGCCAATACAGAGAGATGAAGGGGTGCTGCTCACTGGCTAACTCCCCTTATAGAGCCCAGACCACCCCCAGTGACATACCTCCTCCATCAAAGCCACACCTCCTAACTCTCCCAAACAGCACCACCAACTGAGAACCAAGTATTCAAATACCCAATACTGTGGGGACATTCTCATTCAAACCACCAGATGTGGGTGCAGAGGATTAAACCTAAATGTATACCGTGCACACTGGACCTTCTCCCCTTTGTAAACAGTGTTAGCAGCGTGGTCCTTCGGGGGTTATGTGCATCTAATGAACAAGATCTTGGATATTGCTTGGGTCTGTCTCACTGAACGTTATTCACATGCTGAGATCCTGACTGGAATGTGCTGTTGCAAGGTGTTGGAAGGTGATTGAGTCTTGAAAGTGGAGTTCCAGAGGTGGAAGTAATGTGTCTATGCCCCCTTATAGGACCTTTCTTCCTATCTCTCTCTATTCTCTGTACTTGAGGACACAGTATGAAAATAGTCATCAGAGAGGGACCTCACCCAGCACTGGATGTATCAGCCCCTTGATCTTAGGCTCTTAGTCTCCAGAACAGTGAGGAATATACTCAGTCTATTCTAATATACTCAGTCTATTCTAACTCAGTAGTGTTAGGACAGACCAAGCAAGCCGACAGAAGCAAACTGAAAATGTGGTGTGCACACAGAGAGACATACTGACACCACCTCTGCTGACTGCCACTCAGGGTTCTACTCCACAGCAGCTACCCCTGCTGCCACTGGCCTGTACCTCATTCCACCATCCAGAAGCCTCAGACCCTCCCCAAAGCTTGACTTCCTTGTTTCTATTATTCCTGATCTTCTTTTTTAAAGTTAGAGTAAGACTGACTGGGCCCCTCTCATAAGAACTCTTTGATGGCAAGAGAATGACTCACAATCACCTGTTACTCCAACACCAGAGAATTGGACACCCTCTTCCTGTACACACGCACACACACACACACACACACACACACACACACTTTTTATATAAGTTTTTCAAAGCATTAATCAAAGAACCTTCATGATCCTTTACAAATCCTCATACGTTGTGAGTAACAGTGATAGCAATAAGTAACATTTAGTCAGTGATCGTGTCCTCTAGTAAAGGCTCCATGGGCATTGGTCCTTTAGCCCCCACAACAGTATTGCAGGGCTATTGTTATGAGTACTATGGTGATTTGAATGAAAATGGTCCTTATAGGCTCACAGGGAGTGGCTATATCAGGAGATGTGGCCTTGTTGAAGTGAGTGTGGCCATGCTGGAGGAAATGTGTCACAGGGGTAGGGTGGGGCGGGGGTGAGCTTTGAGATTTCAGAAGCTCAAGCCAGGCCCCCAGTCTCTCTCTCTCTCTCTCTCTCTCTCTCTCTCTCTCTCTCTCTCTCTCCCCTCCCTGCTGCCTGCCAATCCAGATGTAGAACTCTCAGCTACCTCTCCGGCACCAAGTCTGCCTGCATGCTGCCAAACTACTGCCAATGACAATAATGGACTAAACCTCTGTGGTGGTTTGAATACTCTTGACCCATGGGGGGAGTGGCACTATTAGGGGATGTGACCTTGTTGGAGTAGGTGTGGCCTTGTTGGAAGAAGTGTGTCACTGTGGGGGTGGGCTTTGAGGTCCTATGCTCAATCTCTGTCCAGTGTGAAGGAGATCCCCTCATGGCTGCCTACAGAAGATAGTCCTCTCCTGGCTGCCTCCTGATCAAGATGTAGAACTCTCAGTGCCTTTTCCAGTACCCTGTCTGCCTGCAAGCTGACATGCTTCCTGCCGTGATGATAAGGGACCAAACCTCCGAAACTGTAAGCCAGCCCCAATTAAACACTCTCGTTTATGAGAGTTACCTTAATCATGTTATCTCTTCACAGCAATAAAACTCTAACAAGACAGTCATCCTAGGCTATGTAGGATGTTCAAAGTCAGCTTCTGCTACATGACTCAAAAGTAACAAACAAAAAATGCTAGACTGTTTAAGAACAGTCAGACTTTGAGGAGCTGGTGATGGGGCTCTGTGCTGGAGCTGTCACTTTGGCTTGCCTAGCATGCAGAAGGCCTTGAGTTTGGTCCCTAGGACAGGGAGGGAATTAAGGGATTGAAGGAGAGAAGGAAGAAGTAGGGAAGGGTGAAGGAAGAGAAGGAAGGAAGGAGGAAAGGAGGGAAAGAAAGGAGGGAGGGAAGGCTTAAAGGAAGGAGGGAGGAAGAAAAAGAACACCCAGGCTTTGGTAGCCTCCTGCCACTTGGGTTCTTCAGAATGAGGGCTGTCAGAAGCAAGCAGAAGCCAGGCGACTGGCAGGGAGGGAAACAGCTGCTAACAACTTCCCTTCTTTCCCTGAGGACACACAGTTCTCTCTGTGCCTATCACACTATCTCACTGACTGCTATCAAGTGAGCCCTGGCTCAGCAAGCCAATCACACAGCAGTTCTCAACTTGTGGGTCACCTAAAGACCACCTGAAGACACAGATATTTACATTACTGATTCATAACAGTAGCCAAATTACAGTTATGATGTAGCAACAAAGATAATTTTATGGTTAGGGGCCACTGCACCACGAGGAACCATATTAAAGGGTCATGATATTAGGGAGGGGGAGAACTATGGCAATAATAACTTAAAAATATTACTGAACAGACTTTACTGCTTGCCAGGAGGTGTAGGGTATAGCAGGCAGGCAAAGACGGCACAGAGGGGCAACTTGTTCATCTTGTCAGAGGAGAACTGAGGTCCACAAGTGGATGCATGCTTACATTTTGAAAAAGAAGTATCAATATCCATATTTTGACCTGTATTTAACTATAAGAAGGTTTGGGTTTAAAGAGCCCTTGAGGAGCTTAGCGTGAGTCACACAGTGTTGACTTACAAGTTCACTGCTCCTGGAATCCCTTTGATAGTTGTCTTTTGGGACTCCACTTTTCTTCTTTTGAGGAGCTAGCCCTTTTTTGCTCCAATTCTATGTAGATCTGCTAATCAGAAATTACCAGTACACACCAGAGCTGGGATTTGAACCCAAGGAACCTGACTCATTCCATAGAAATAGCGTGTTCCCTGATGTCCAGATGTAACATTTCACTTACACATTATTTGAGGTTTATTATTCTAAATAGAGAAATACACAGTAGAACTCCATCACCATTCGAATACCCAGATACAAAGAACATGCTAGCTCAGGTTTAAAGTTATGAAAAATAAAAGTTCTTCTCTCATGATGGGATGGGCTTTAGGGTCTGTTTTTCAAGAGAACGCTAACCTGATTGCCCCTGGGAATATCAATTAAGAATCAAGAAGTATATTATGACTTAATTGTTGATTACGCAGAAATGATATGGTCCCGTCATTTGTTGCATGCTCTCCCTCTATCTAGGAGGATATTTAACTAAGCAATCAGGGATATTACCGAGCACAGCTGATGCAAGTGCAGCCAGATAGGCCCTGCAATAACACTCCGCAGCCTCGGCAAGGTCAGCTGCGAGGGAGCACACAGCACTTAGCTGCCCCTTTGGGTGTGTTTGCAGATACATTTGCGATTTCATGCCCAGTTTTTGACGTTAAGCATTAATCTGAAATGGGCACTGAAACATCAATAAAGTCTACATTTTGCCCCCTTTAATGAAAATGCCAGATATAGATTTAATGCAAAACTAAACATTTGCCTCAATATGTTCTACTCCAGTAAATTAGCTAGTGTTTGTCATTTTTTTTTAAACACCAGGGATTTAATGCCTCATTTCACATGGTTTTGTTAGAGGCAGATAGAAAGCTGATAAACAACCCATTTGTTCAATTACAGTAGCCCCTCGCCACACTACTGAATACGTCCTCAGAGCTCATTTCCTTTACAAACCGTCTTGGGAGCTGAAGTGGCTCAACCCCTTTTAATCATTTGACTGAAGTGCAGCCCTGGCAAGGCTGCTTTCTCAGATGTCCCAGACAGGTGCTGGATGGCGGCCCCAGAAATGACTCTCAGGAAGCCAAGAGCGAGACCAGTGTACCAGCCAGCCCTTCCTTTATGCTCTTCAGATGCATTAGCCCTGTGGGCTGGAGGCCAGCCTGGACTACATAAAGAGGTCTGGGCCAGATATATAGCAGAACATTGTCTCCATAAAATAAAACAACAACAACAGCAACAACAATAAAACGCTATCCTCACCATGGCCTTGAGAGATACATGTAATGACTCCCAATTTGGGAACTAAGACCCAAAGATGAAGCTGTATAGCGTGCAGACGACAAGTCTCAAATCTCAACACTCCTACTCCTGCTGGCATCTTCGAACTACCTTTCTCTTCTCTCCTCAGATGTGCAGTATTTGACTTTTAAGGGGATTATAAATGCCACCTCTTCCAGGAAGTCACTGCCCCGCCATTGACTGTTCTGCTCATGTGGTTTTAGGGCAGAGTATCCCTAAGTCCCAAGTGTATCTAAGTAAACCTAGGTATCTCTAAGTCCCTATAAGAGAAAGAGCTGCCTCTTAGACATCCTTAATACATAGCAGGAGTCTCCTGCCAGATGCATTCAAGAAGCATTTGTTGGTATCTTTATAAAGCAGATAATTTTCAGCATCTCCAACCTGTTGATAGAAGGATAATGTATACCACAGTCACCACAGGAAGTCTTGAAGTAAGTCTGTCTGGATTGAGGGCTCACTGCATGAGCTCAGGAGAGCAATGAAGCATCTCTGAGATTCAGATTTCTCATTGTACACAGTGTAATATTAACTACTACAAAAGGTTTTCTTGAAGTCCAATGGTAGAGAAGACAGATAACTCAGCAGTTAACAGCACTGGCTGCTCTTCTAGAGGACCTGAGTTCCATTCCCAGCACCCATATATCAGCTTACAACCTTCTGTAACTCTAGTTCCGGGGGATCCAGTGCCCTCTTCTGCCCTCCACTGACACTACGTTCATGTGGTACACAGAAAACACATATAGACAAACACTCTATGGTGGTTTGAATATGCTTTGCCTATGGCAAGTGGCACTATTAGAAGGTGTTGGAGTAGGTGTTGCCTCGTGAGTGGGTGTGGCCTTGTTGAGTGGGTGTGGCCTTGTTGGAGTGGGTGTGGCCTTGTTGGAGTGGGTGTGGCCTTGTTGTAGGAAGTGTATCACTGTGGGTTTGGGCTTTGAGGTCCTATGCTCAAGTTCCCCCCAGTGTGGAAGATACCCTCCTCCCAGCTGCCTATGGAAGACAATTTCTCTCTGGCTGCCTTTGTATCAAGTTATAGAACTCTCTGCCTCTCCAGCACCATATTTGCCTGCACACTGCATCATGCAACCATGATGATAATGAACTGAACCTCTGAAACTGTAAGCCATCCCCAACTAAATATTTGCCTTTATAAGAATTACCTTGGTCATGGTGTCTCTTTAGAGCAATAAAGCCCCAAGACATACTCACACATATAAAATAAAATAGAATTTTTTCAAAGTCCAATGGCAGAAGTGGACAGAGGCTTCGGCCAGTGCCTGAGGTGAGACAATGCCAGATGAACATTGATTATTATTTTCCAGAAGTTTGTAATTCTGCAGCATAGGCAAGAATGTCACACTTGCTTGTTGACCACTTTGTTTTCTTAGTTACTTACTTACTGGTTTGTTTCTGAGATAGAGTCTCCTACAAGTCAGGTTGGTTTAAACTCACTTATGTATTCAAGAATGCCCTCAGATTCCAATGTTATCCATAACGATGACCAGAACAGCTTCCTGGGATTAGCAAACTAGCTCTCCAAGTCTTGGGTACACATTGATTGAACAGGTTTGCCTCTGGAACCCAAATACAAGTATGTGCTAACACCCTGGCTGATTGTTTACATTCTAAAAATTTTAAAAGCAGGCCATGTAGTTTGCCTGAGTAAGATCTGAGCTGACAAAGTTCAGGGACGTTTACTGATGACCTGTTACATAAGATCATTGGAAGAGAAATTACTTAAGACAGCCTAGGACCAGATCCTGACAAGCCCCAGACTTAACCACATGGCTGGAGTCCATAGTCCTCAGTCCCAGTCCTGTGTACTCACAGAAAGATATTTGTGGAGATATTAAGGTATACACATCCTGCTTTTTCTTCTGATCATCTTGACTTCGCTTCCCAAAGGCTAGAGTTACAGGTCTAGTTAGACACTGCTGGAGACTGAGCCCAGGCTTCAAATGTGCTACTGAGCTCACCCCTCACCCATGAATCCCAGCTCTGAAGATGACTTTCCGAAAACCTGCCCACTCGCTGACATAAGCGGCATGTTCAACCCATGTTTACCAAAGATTTGCATAGCTTGGAGAGTTAGCTTGCTAATCCCAGGAAGCTGTTCTGGCCGTTTTTTATTGATAACTAACAGGAACATTGTCGTGGATAACTAGCAGGCTGTTTCAAGACGTGATAATACCACTGGGACATGAAGGGCAGGCACCTGAAGGCCCACTCTTAAAACTCTCAGGACAGACCAGGGCCAGAAGATAAAGACTTTTAATAAGAAGTCTAGGGATAACTTCCAAACACAAGGAAGGCCATAAAAAAAGGTTCCATCCAGCCCTGCTGTTCAATAGCAGCATCAGCTATACGACTGGCCCCACCCACAGCTCAAACCCGTTTGTAACTTCAGTGACCAGGAAGAGATTTGTTACCAATTTTAGACAGGTCAGGAGGGGCACATCATAGTGGAAAGAAATAATGGTCCCTACGTAGTCAAAGACTTCTATAACTAAGCAATTTTTAGAAATACTGTGTTAGATGAAATTAAATGTACCTCTCTGCTCTGAAGGAACTCTCAAAGCCTTTAAGATATAATGTGCTGCATTGCTATCCAAAAGAGAAAATGTTTAGTTCACTCCTGAATCCTTTATTTCCCACATCCCACACTCTCTGAATCTAGTCTATTTTTGTCATTTTTAAGAGAGTCTTGCATCCAGTGAAATGGCTCAGGAAAGCCTGACAACCTGGTCTATTTTCCCCACCCCCCAACCTGCTGCCTCTTCTACCTTAACTTGACCTGTTTAGTTGATATGGCTAAGTTAATTGATTCCTGGAACCTTCATGGTAGGACAGAACTCCTACAAGTTATCCACGAACACACACACGCATGCACAGTTTTTAAAGAAGACACAAAAAGAGAGAGAAATTACCTATTTCATTGCCTGAACTAGCTTCCAACTCCTAGGTTCAAACAATCCTCCTGCCTCAGCCTTAGAAGCTGGGACTATAAGCCTGTACTCATGCATTGGCTTAGACAAGTGTATTTCTCACAGTTGCTATGGAAACTTTTTTAAGCCTGAGACTTTGGGTTCATCTTCCATTCAGACCATTGAAAGCCATGCAAGAATCTTGCTTCCTCATTAACAAGGAAAAGGTAGCTAGATGCAAACCCTTCCAAGGACAGACAGCACAAATTAACTATTCCTCTTTGGGCAAACACTGAGAACAGATCATCACCATAAAAAGGCTAAGAAGATAGCTCAGTCAGTAAAGGGCTTGCTTTGCAAGCATTGGGACCTCCATTGGCCACATACACATACTCCACATACATACATACATACATACATACATACATACATACATACATACATACAGGCAAAATATTCCTACACATACAATGAAAATACATTTTAAAAAAAAGTCAGGTGATGGTGGTGCTCACCTTTAACCCAGCACCCTGGGGAGCAGAGACAAGCAGTTCTCTGAATTTGAGGCCAGCCTGGTCTGTAGAGCAAGTTCCAGGACAGCCAATGCTACAAAAAGAAAACCCTGTCTTTAAAAAAACAGAACAAAACAAAACAACAACAAAAAATACCCAGACTTTTTATAGGCATTCGGAACCTAGCACCTGCCATCATTACCTGTTGCAGCCACTGCTACACTGCTCACCACCCCTACACTGCTCGCCACCCCAGCTCTCTCTCTGTTCCTAAGTATTGCCAGCTGATCTCTCCACCTCCTTTCTGTCCTTCTCTCTCCCCGCCCCATAACCCTCCCCACTGTTTGCTGCCCTCGTGGCTCTGCTTCTGTCTGTCTGCCTCTACCCCTTCTCTAGGCCCTCACTCCCCTTCCTTCCCCCAAATAAACCCCCTTTATACCAGATCTGTTGCATGACATGATTTCTCAGGAGGACACCTGTGGTCAGCTACCCCCAAGCCACATTACATTTCATAACACAAACCCAAGAGGAATCTCATGTTTGCTATTCCTTTCTGTTGGCCTGTTGCCCCCCCCGGGCCGGGCCCCCTCCCCTTCTCCCTCTCTTTCTTTTTTGGGTGAGGGGTGGTTCTTTGTTTAATTTTGGTTTGTCTTTCGGTAGCTCTGGCTGTCCTGGAACTCACTATGTAGACCAAACTGACCTCCAACTCATCAGAGAGACCCTCCTGCCTCTGCCTCCCAAGTGCTGGGATCAAAGGCATGTGACACCACCCCTGGCTTCTTAGCTACTTCTCTATTCCTGTGATAAAACACCCTGACCAAGGCAACTGGTAAAGAAAGCATTTAATTAGGTTTAAGATTTCAGAGTGTAGCTGGGTGTGGTTGTATACAACTTTGATCCCAGGGCAGGGGCAAATGTATCTCTGTGATGAGTTCCAGGCCAGCTTGGTGAGTTTCAGGACACCCAGAGTTACAAACAAACAAAACAAAAAGTTTCACAGCATTGCTTCCAAAATGGAGGAAAGGCCTGGCAGAAGGCAAGGTGAGATTTCAAATCTTGATCTGTAACCTAGTGACACACCTCCTTGAACAGGGCCTTACCTTTTAATATTTTCCAAATACTCCAACTGGGGACCAAGTATTTAAATGCCAGATACTTATGGGGGGCATCTTGCTCAAAGCACCACAGGCTCTGCTTGGTGCCCATGAGAAAGACTGAAAATGGATGGTATCCTGAGACACTCTTCCCTCAGGTGATACAGCTCCTCAGCAAACATTTTCAAAGGTATTAAAATGGAGATGTACCTCCAAGACCTCTATGAAGATAAGACAGTGGTTGTCTGCCCCGACAGGGAGGTAGAGGTGGTGCCCAGGGATGCACTCTGATCATCCAAGGTTGGGGACAAAAGGCTTTTTCAGTTCAGTTCAGTTTGAACTGATCAGACCAGGGCCAGATGAGCACGCCATACACTGAGGTGGTCCAAATGAGTTTGGAGACACTTTTCTCTCCTGAAGTATCTAAAGTGACAATTATGAAGGGAGACCCCATTGGTGTTTGAAAAGAGGAAGAGCAAGAATGGAGACAGTGAAGTTCTGAGGGCACTGTCTAATACCTGGACCACCAAAAATTTAACTCAATACATTTCTTTACAACAGTTAATACTGTTTGGAAGATCTTCCAAACCAACTTGGTATTTGACACAATTCTATCTTTATCGTTTCAAAAAATACTTCAAGAGAAGTATTCTTGTAGCAGAATTCTGACAATAAAGCATTAGATGTAAAATGAGAAGCATGGGCAACAAAATAAAAGTAGATTAAGTGGACTCCACCAAACTCAATGTTTTCCTGCATAAGAAGGAATTGTTTTTTAATTAAAAAAAAAGCCCACAGATTGGGAGAAACTATTTGCAAATACATGTATGAATTAATTCAGTACCAGGAATATGAGATTATTATAGGATCTATATTATATATCCAGATGTGGTAATGGTGTGACATATCTTTAATGTCAGCACTTGGGAGGCAAAAGCAGAAGAAGGCAGATCTGAGTTCAAGACCAGCCTGATCTACATAGCAAGTTCCAGGCCAGCCAGGGCTACACCATGAGACTCTGTCTTAAAAATAAATACACAGAAAAACTCTTATAAGTCAACAACACCACTCTCAATTTTTAAGTGGGCAGAGAATTTAACTAGGCATTTTCTACCGCTGTGCAATATACAAGCAGGCAGAAGAAAAATGTTCAACTATATGTTGTCAGAGAAATACAAGTCAAAATTATAGTGAGAAACCACTTCAAACCCACAAGGATGGCTATATCCTAAAGAAGGGAGAAGATAACGAAGTTGAAATCCTTGTACATTACTGGCCGGAGTGTGAAATACTACAGCCATAACAGAAAACAATTTGGAAGATTCCCCCACCCCACCCCCACAAAAAAAATAGAATTATTATATGGCCTAGTAGTTCCACATCCTCGATGTGTATCCAAAATAACTGAAAACATATCATTAAATAAATGCTTGTTCACATATGTCCACAACATCTCTCTTCATAATGACTAACAACTAGAAACAGCTAAAAGCTCTATCAGTTCCGGAATGGGTAAGCAAAGTTTATATATGCACAGGATGGAATATTAGCAAGCCATCAAAAGCAATGAAAATTCTTACTATCTACTTATATGCTACATAAAATGTGATGAACATTCAAGACCTTAAATGTTCAAGGCCAGAGTGAGCAGGAGTAAGAGCAGGAGGGATATATACCAGGGACTGAAGGGAACACACAATGGAAAGGGGGTGTTTGGTGGGTTTTAATTTGTAGTTGTGATCGTCTGCACAAGATCTACACGCTGGGCCTATCAACACCCTGTTATGGGAGGGAGAGGGGTTTGAGGGGCTATGGACTTCTCTGAGGCTTATTACCAACTAGTTATTAATGGGAAAAGAAAAGGCTCGCTCTCGCCCTCTCCCTCTCCCCTCCCCCCCCCACAGATACATAAGGTGCCCATACTTTTGTATCTAACCCCTCAGCCATGCTTCCATAAGTGAGCCACATGAAATTCATTGGTCATGGGGGAAAAAAAACAAGGGCAAGAGGGACTAGCAAGGTAAAGGAAGGGGATCAGCAGGAACGGGAGGAAATCAAGAGAGGGTAATGGGGATTTGATCTGATCAGATATATCACATACATATATGTCAGCATGAAACCATTATAATGTATAATTAATTAATGTATAATTAATGTATGCTAATAAAAGCATTAATCTGGCTAGAAAATGTGAAAAGTGCAATTTATGAATTCTGTGGTAGAGTTGTTATGCTTTGATAAACTATTTCAAGCAGCAGGAGGGACGGGCTGTAGTTTAGTGGTAGGCACCTTGCCTAGTATGCATGCAGGAGGCCCTGGGTTCGGACTCCAGCACCACCAGTGTGGTGTTGGCACATCTGTTTTCCCAGCCCTGGGGAGGCAGAGGAAAGAAAATCATATTCAGCTACAGACGAAGTTAGTGAGCAGGCTGGACTAGTGACTTTAACCAAAATCAAATAAAAACAACTAACTAAAATTTTACTTATTAAAAAAATACGGCCGGGCAGTGGTGGCACACGCCTTTAATCCCAGCAATTGGGAGGCAGAGGCAGGTGGATTTCTGAGTTCGAGGCCAGCCTGGTCTACAGAGTGAGTTCCAGGACAGCCAGGTCTACACGGAGAAACCCTGTCTCGAAAAAAAAAAAAGAAAAAGTCAAAAAAAATACATAACTTGTAAACATGGTACTTCAAATAAAATGTTGAACAATAAAACTCTATGCAGATAAAAGTGTATTTTAGTACTCTATGTTCAGATAGGATGGTTAATAATAATATATATTAACAAACTGTAGGGTTAAATTCCCTGGTCATGGAAAGCATTGTGTATTTCCTAATGCCTGAAATAATACCTAAATACAGGCAGCTGTTCCGGCAAAATGGTGTCCCGGTATCTTTAAAGACTTTAATGAGATCAAGTAATTGCTTGGTGAAGCTAACAACTTTACCTTCGTTTAACTAACCACCACTACACAGGACCAAAGCTCCCCATTCACCTCCACCTACGTAACATCAAGTCATTATGGGAGGCAGGTGTCTAAGAAACCACTTCCTCCGGACAGCTGAACTTAGACTCAGGGGACATTATTTAAACATTAATTGAATTAGCCTGGTCTAATTTACAATTAATGGAAAGTGTGTGAGAAGGATTCCACTCGAAGCTAAAGAAAATGGAAACTTCGCACAAACATAATCTCTAGTCCTTGAAATTTGTGAAATACTTTCAGAAATTGGTGGAAAACATTTGGGTTCCCTGCTTCCACTCATCCTACTCAGTGGGATGCTGGTAAAATAGAAGCAACAGGCAGCCCCAAACTGTGTCTTTTTTTCTTCTTCTTCTTCATGAACCAACACATTTTCAATAAAACTCTTGATTGAAATTGAGAGGCATGAATCAGATCTTGAGTGAAATGGCCAAGTTGGAAAGGAAGGACAGCCAATAAAAACCACAGAAACACTTCCTCTTAAAATATATGCCGTAAAAATGGGGAAGGCTCTTTGGGTGTTTATTTCAGCTTCTACGGGCTGCTGTGTCCTCTCTCCACCCATTCAAACGCCTGCCGGCTCTCTCCAGAATTAGGACCCATAACTGCTGTGTTCCTTGATCCATCTAGAGGTGTGTTTCCTGTGGCCCTGGAATGGGAACTGGCATGGTGATGCGGGGCTTGAGGAGACAGGAAAATCTCTCTTGCCTTTTGGGGAAGACACAGCTTTCAGTTTCATTGTGTCATATGATATTCATTAAAAGCTTTAATGAAGCCAAATGCAATATTAAATTAAACCGAATGCAGTGCTGGATGCTGGTGATGCAGAAGCCACTGTCCTGCAGCGTTTAGAACTCTTGGCAAACAGACATGGATGGGTGACCCAAAACAAATCCACTAGACGGTTGAGAATATGAAAGAACACAGACCAGAGGCAGACAGATTTTGAACGCTTTGAATGATATGTCGTTTGTATCAATGGACTTCCACAGAGCTGTAAAGAAAGATAAAATCAAGAATTTGCAAGGAGATGGCTACAGCCAGAAATTGTTATATTATGCAAAATGAGCCTGATTCAGAAAAACGCAGGTTATCTGGTCCTAAAGGTGTGCAGGAGGACTAGGGAAGCAGAGGCAGGTGGATCTCTATGAGTCTGAGGCCAGCCTGGACTACATAGAGTCCTAGAACAGCTGGAGCTATGTAACAGAGACCATGTTCCAGAGGGGGGTGGGGAAAGGGTATGTGACAAAATTAGAAGCGGGCAGTCAAGGAAAGGAAGGGGGCTTACAGAAGTGGGGAATAGAGAGAGTAGTGGGGGGTACATGTGATAAAAAGGGAGACTGACTGAAAGAAGGAGGCCGGGCAGAGCCAGGAGGGTGCACAAGGGAAGCAAGTGGGGAGAGAACTAATGAAAGCAAACTAGAACCCACAGATGTGAAGACACCATGATAAAACCCATTACCTTGTATACTAACTTAGAATGTTCATTCTAAAAAAATTTAAAACCAGATCATGTATTTTATTATGCTCATTGCCCACCAGAAAACAAGAGCTCCTTTGGGTTTAGTTACCAGGTAGAAGAATGTGCTACATCCACAAAAATTCCCCATCCCCACATTTTATTTCTAGGTGTCCATTAAGGCAAATGAGTAAACAAATGCACAACAGCAAAGCCCATCCTGATGCAATTGTCCTATAAATAAATAGAGCCAAGATGGTGGTTCATACCTGTAATCCCAGCAGGTGCAGACAAAGGCAGGTAGACCAGCAGTTCAAGATTGGCCTGGACTATGTGTGATCAAGTCTCAGACCTGAGGGCTGGGGGGTGAGGAGGGAAAGAAAGAAGGAAGGAAGGAAGGAAGGAAGGAAGGAAGGAAGGAAGGAAGGAAGGAAGGAAGGAAGGAAG
>NW_021604674.1:2739584-2782409 GCF_004785775.1 Grammomys surdaster | reverse complement strand
AAGGAAGGAAGGAAGGAAGGAAGGAAGGAAGGAAGGAAGGAAGGAAGAGAGAGAGAGAGGGAGGGAGGGAGGGAGAGAGGGAGGGAGGGAAAGAAGGAGGGAGGGAGGGAAAGAAGGAGGGAAAGAAACAGATGAGCAAAGAACAAACTCTTTTCTAAGGCTCAGCAGATTAAGTGAGGTTTCCACTGTAGTGTCTGAATAAATGAGACCAGATTCACTTCTCTGTGACAGTTTCTTTACCTAGAAAACAGTGAAGCTGATAACAGACATGGCCTCAGTGTTTCATAGGGATAGAACATGAAAAGATGTTACACAGTATTTAGGTCAGGTTTTTGGTGGCTAGTGCCTTTCATCCCAGCACTTGAGAGGCAGAGGCAGGTGGATATCGGTCTACATAGTGAGTTCCAGGAGAGCCAGGGCTACACAGAGAAACCCCATCAATAATAATAATAATCCCTTACATAATTCTTAGTATAAAATGCATACCTAATATATGTTCATCTATTTGTTGAACCTACAGTTTCCAGTGCTATGTTTCAGGCTAGAAACGTACAACACTGAATAAAACAGATAAAAACCCTGACTCTCAGTGAATATCAGCAAAGAGACAGAGAACAAATTTCAGTAAAAAAAATATATCCTGAGCCAGGCATGGTGGCTTGCGCTTATACTCGCAGCACAGGAATGTCAGTTCAAGCCCAGCCTCATCTCTAAAGCCAGCCAGGGTTACAGACACACACACACACACACAAACACACACACACACACACATTTTATACATACATATATGTGTATATATGTATATTTTAGATACATACAAATATACACACATAAATATATAAAATGTATTTGCTGGTGCTGGAGATTGAATCTAGGGCCTCCTGTACCACTGAGATATATCTCTAACCATCTTTCTACTTTTCATTTTTGAGGTAAGGTCTCACTGAGTTGCCCAGGGTGGCCTGGGACTCATTCTGTTAACCAGACAGGCCATGAACCTTCAATCCCCCTGTCTCAGTCTCCTGAAAATGTTTCCTAGTGTAATAAATGAAATAGAGAAAAAGGAATTTGGGAGAGGGATAGGGAAGAGGATTTTGTGGCTATACACACGATGGCCGGGGGAGGCCGTGAACATAAAGAGCCAGCCATGACATTACCCAGCAGAGTGGAGCTCCAGGTAGAACTATGGATTCAAACATAAAGCCACAGCCAGAACTCTGTATCTGGCAGAGGAAAGCACGGGTCTCCAATCCCTTACTCAAAATTCTGAAATCCACAAACCTTTGGTGAATAAAGTCACACTTATCCCTACCTCTTCTACCTCCAGACCTGAAATCCTGGGATCCCTCTTGATAAAACAGCATTCCATTTTCTTTCTTCAAATTAGGAGCGCTGGCTGACTCTGCCTGGCTCTTTGAAGCATCCATATGTGCCCCTGGGTACCAAGTGTCTTACACCCTATCTGTTCTGCTTTCATTGACCTTCTGCTTGTGTCCCTCTACTACTTACTTACCTTGGTTCCTCAGTCCACGGAAGCCCAGTAGCCACATGGTTGGAAGCTAAGTCTCCTGCCTTCCAGGACAGGTTTCTCGCCTCAGCCGAAAGCTGACTATTCCTACAAATTTCAAGGAGACACTGACATCTGAAGAGCCGAGATTGCTCATTTTCTATTCTTAACAGGAAGATAAACTAAATGAGTATAAAGCACGCCGGGTATGGGAGAATGGATAAGGACAAAAAAAGAAAGCAGGAGGGAAGATGGAAGGGCACAGGTAAGCTATAAAAGCAAAATATAAAGCTTGAGACAAGCGGAAAGTGATGGCTCATGCTTTTAATCCCAGCACTTGGGAGGCAGAGGCAGGTGGATTTCTAAGTTCTAGGTCAGCCTGGTCTACCGAGTAAGTTCCAGAACAGCCAGGGCTATACAGAGAAACCCTGTCTCAAAAAAACAAATAAACAAAAAGATTGCGAAAAACCCAACAGGCCTCTCTCCCTACAAGTATTTATGAATACAGGGACAACACCCTTTACTGTGTTAGCTCTTCAGTGTTAGTTCATCTGCATATCTTAAGGTTTTTTTTTTTTTTGTAATGTCAATCTTCCCTTTCAAATTAAAAAGGAATCCTAAAGAAGAGTTAGAAAATCCACAACTGACTAAACTTTCTGTTGATGGGAAATCAGCCCTCACAGGTTTTAATCCGGAAAAAACTCACCCTAAATTATCCATGACCTCCTCCTTCTTCTAGAAAAGAAAAAGAAAGATAAGAGCTATACAGGAAAACCATCTGCAACTTTGAAAACCTCACAGTGGCCGACGGATGCTCCCAAGTCATGATCCTTTGCAGACAGGAAACGGTAGCTCCAAGCTCTCCTCCCCACATTCAGCCCAGTCTGGAAGGATTTGTGTGTGTCCAACTTCAGAAGATTCTGGGCTGCAGCAGAGAATCCTGGACTTTCCGGCAATGGCGTTCACTAGGCTCCAGGTACAGATGCCTCCTCTCAAGTGTGCTATCCAAAGGGCTAGAGGCAAGAATTCAGGCAGCCACGAAGGGGCATGGGACTTCTGCTTGCCTATCTCTAAGCTAGTTACTACAGAAGCTGCAGTTCTGTGGACCTTGAAGTTCTGATAAGGAATCTGCCAAGTGCTTCATATTTAGATTAACAATACCAATAAACAAACAAACAATCAAGGAACAAACTTATACTAGCCAGGTACAGAATCCAACTAGGGTTTCAAAAAACCCAAGTAGATGAAAGGTACGTTAGAATGGTGTGTAATTATTTTGACCACATGATAACAAGCTCCTATCCATATAATACGGTGGGACCCAGGGTGGCTAATGTCCCATATTCTGTCCTGTGAGATATATATATTATCTTTAGCCACAGATTCGCTGGCTCATAAATGACTGGATTTTAAAGAGGCATCATTTCCACAAGGCTGCATGGCTAGGGTGAGAATTTGGGTAGCTTCCATCCCTAGTTAAAGGCACTTCCCCTAAACCTAAGTAGTCCTCTTCTTGAATCCTTGTCCTGTCCATATTTTAACCAAGCTGCATATTCACAGTGATAAAACCGCAAACGAAAGAGCAAGTCAGAAATGTTGAAAGAGAATAGGTACTTTCACTATCAGTGATGGTTTCCTCTTTTCCCACAAGATGTCTTATCAGCTTTCACCCTGAGAAAAACCATAAAAAGAAAAGAGAAATCTTACGCAATAGTTCTCTAAATAAAGTAGTACGTAACAGACTAGTCATCCTTAAAAGTGATGTTGTGTAAGGAGTCAAAGTACATCATCCAGCAAAATCAATACCCTATTAAGCTAGGCAGGATTCTGGATATCAAAGAGCAACAAACTGAATAACTTGAAGTATAAGTACATGACCCAGGGGATTAATCACACACTGTCATGGTGAAATTAGGACAATTCTTCCAATCATTAACGTTTTGCTTACAAAAGTGTGCTTTTCTGTTTGCCTTTCTGCTAAATGATAACCGTTTTTCAGGTTGAATCTCCTGATAAAAAGAGTTAAAAACAAGACAGGAGCTGTGCTGTAAAGGTCATACCTGCCGCTTCAACATGAAATAGCCAAAGGGCAAACAAATGAAAAATGTCTGGATTGTAGGAAGAATTTGTAAATATCCCCTGGCAGTCTGTAACTTTATAAAAGTCAATGCTAACCTGGGTTCTGAGAGGACCTCCTCCAACCAACAGACTCTCCATTCTTAAGGACACGGCTGTTTAGATTCAGAGCAACCTGAAGGGAACCTGGGCTAGAGTCCAATCGGGAAGCAGTGTGTTTTCAGCAAACTGTCTACTTTAAAACAAGATTTTGCCCCTTCACTTTTCTAATGTCAATCAATACTCATGCTGCTGTCCCTGTGCCTAATAGTCATGATACAGTTCTTGCACAGTAACCACCACCCAGAGGTTATCTCCAGTAACAAAACACAGAGATTTCAGGATCATTTTTAAACTCCGTATGAATGTCTCATTCTCCAAATCTTGGGATACAGACAAACTTTCAGACCAGACTGACTGTGGCCTTTGAAACTTCAACGTAACCTGTTAGGCAGGTCTGGAGCTTGGAGCCTGCAACTGATTGGAAGCGAGACTCTCCCACTGGATGGAAGGCTCCTCTGGGCTCCAACACTAAGACGTAAGAAGAGGGGACAGCGTAGACCATGAACTGAGCTGGAACTGAGGGACCTGGAAAGAGGTCATGTAGGCCAATTAAGCCAATCTCTTGGAGTTCTGAGACCAAGAACTAAAACTCCAAAGTAGATCTTTAAACCTCCAGGCCTACCCCTGCCGTTCTACCTAAGAACCAGCACTCAGTATTTTCTGGAAACCTAGTTCACCTGCAATTCCAGGGCTTGGCTGTGAGGAGGCAGGATGTGAGGGCCTGTCTTCACCTACCGAATGTCCATGTGTGTGTCCAGTGTTCTCTGGACAGAATCTGCCACAGGCTCTTTACTGTACAACTAAAGAGTTTCATGCAGGCCAAGGCTAAAAGAATGTTCTGGGCCTCTCAACAGGTCTCTGTGGGAGGGCTGTCAAACCTGGACTCTGCCAGTCAGGTAGCCGGATGCAGATTAATACCACTTGTCAGAGCTCTGACCCACATCCACCTTTTTATCAACATTCTTCTCCCTTTTCCCACAATCACCCTTCCTGGATCCTACCCCCTCTTCTCAGCCATCAAATTCCTGACACTCCCAATGCTTCCTGCTTCTGCTTGCTGTCTGCAGCCCCACACTGGTAGGAGCTAAGGAAGGGAAACCCACATCAGGGTGTGAGGCGGAGTGCTGGTCCCACAGGAGTGCTGGTCCCACAGGCGTCTGTCATACTGCCAGGGCCACAGGACAGCGGGCCTCAAATTCGCTCTGGCCGTGAGCTTTAACGTTCCCAGATCTTCGAAATTAGCAACTGGAACATGACAACCCCTCCAACTCCCCCCCCAACCCCCACCACGCCAATCCCTGCCTTGCCCCAAAGAGCACAGCAGCTAGGCTCCCGCTGAGTGTGACACACTGTTGACTCACGCTGGTCAAGGACGGTGGCCGCACACACCAATCGATGGTGCTAAGTGGCAGCTCCAACCCACCCTGCTCGATCCCCAACACACACACACACACACACACACACACACACACACACACACACGGCTCTTCAAGTGTCAGGTTTTGGTATTTTAACCAAAGAATGAGAATTCCAACAGGGTCATTCATCTCATGATGAATGCATATGCAAGTTAATTCATTAAATTAAAAAAAAATCAAACATCATTTTGGCAGCATTTTTACAATGAATAATTCTATATACATGCTATAGACACAGTTTCTATAAAACACACTATCTACAATCTACTTACATTTAGCTGTCCTGCTGTTTCTAGTTCATGTGAGATCAGTCACAAATGAGTCAGTTTCCCTGCCTGTAGGGACTGCGTTATCCCTTAACACCAGGGTCAGAGGCACTGGCTGAGCAAAACAAGATTTTAAGAATCTTGTCAACTATCTTGCTTGTAAGAACAGACACCAGAAGCCAAGTGCTGTGAAGTGGTTTTGGAGTTAAGGCAGCAATGTAAGATGTCACATAAAACTCGAGTGTGCCCTTTGAAAGTGTTTCATGGATCCCCAAATGTCGGCCCCCTTTTTAAGTGCACCTCTGAAGTTGAGGGAATAGCTACAGATTTAGGAAAAGAACAACCTCCTAAAACCTTTAAAGTCATAATTTAAGCTTTAGCCAAAGGTTAAAATTACTTCTCATAAATAGAAATAATTCAACTTTTAAAAAATGAGGTCACATTTAGTCACTTTATCAAAACAACTTAAAACTGGTATAGAACGTTAAACCAAAATTAAGCTCTCAATGCATGTTTGTTAATTAGCCAGTGCACCAAATATTTTCAAAAATCTACAAGAATGATATATCTTTCTTTCTCTTAGAACTTTCCAGTTTGTCTGTAGCAAAACATTATTCTAAAGTCCGGTCTCTGAACACTGTCACGGCCGATGACTGTCATCCAGCATTAAAATAGCCTTTGTCACCCTCGATGTCCACTTCCTGGTCGGAATCCTCTGAGATCTCCGAGTCGGGGTCTTCCTGAGAGGCTGGGGAGGGTGAACACTGAGAACTATCCAAAGAGGCACCTTTATTCTGCTCACCAGGCAAGTCCTGGCCCTGGTCACAGGAAGTGTCCAAACTGTCCGACTCGTCCTTTCTGTTGCCTTGAGGGTTCTCCTGGATGACGGGGGTGAAGGTGCAGATGGTGAGGGCAGAGAGACAACAATCAAAGCTGGGTTGTTTTTTTTTTTTCTTCAGCCTTTAGCATGCCTACAAAGTTTAGTTTACCAACTATTTTCATTAAAATCTTTTTACTAAGAAAATACACTTGTGATTCGTTTCCCCATTTCAAAGAAGAAGGAAGAAGTCACACCAGAGAGAGAGATTATATACTTATTATAGACCCATGAGTTCAAGATTTTCAGAAGTTTAAGAGAGAAGCAAAAAAAACAAAAAACTCAGTTCAATGCAGACAGCAGTTCTCATTCTTTAGATATTGCCCCAAACAGGGGTTCTAGCATTTTAAAAGAATGAACCTTATGGCCGGGTTTGCTATATGAAGACCTAATCCCCTAAAAAAGAAAAGAAAAAGAAGAGGAAGAGGAGGAAGAAGAGGAGGAAAAAGAGGAGAGACTAAATTAAGATGCTGCAAAATTATTAGATTGAATCCTTTTTCATTTGTTTTCTCAAGTAAATTTACGAGCACACACGTGCATAAATATGTACCGAATTACAAAATTGTGACCAAAAAAAAAAGCACAGAACCAAAATAATATTGATAAAAAGAGTTTGCAAGTTACTTAAATTAAAATCTAGGCAAACATTTTTGGGAAACATGTTTTTCCATATTACATAGAAAACACTATTTGAAAACTCCTTGGTAAACTAGTTCCAAGCCAAGTCCAGCCAGTGGATTTTTAAGCATGTAGATGTCTAATGTGGAGGTAAATATTATATAGAAACACTGTCATTCTCTAGTCACCAAGTTCGCAAAAGATGTATGAAGTTAGAGAGAGGGGATCCTCAAATATTTAAGAACAATGAAGTTCCAGGAAGTTATTTTATTGTTTCAAAATGTCCTTTGGGACAGCATTTAAAAGAAATTATAAAAGTATGAGCAATACAACTTAAAATCTACATTAAATTTTCCCCATTACCAAAGTATTTTGTTTCAAACCATCCTGTTATTTAATGCATTGCCAGATGGACCATTCAGCAGCTGTCAGATAGCTCTAGAAACATCCAGATTGGGACAGAAAAAACAAATCTTTAGCTCTAAGTCTAGCTCTAAGGGTGACCTGGCCTTTCCTCTCTATCACATATTTCTTAACAAGGTCATTGAAAGACTATTAGGAAGTTTAAGTTACTTTCCAAACAGGTGTGGACATTTCTTTGTGGATTTCATATTCATTTTAAGAGCTGGCAAAGGATGGATAAATAACTTCTAAAACTCTTTGATATTTAAGTCTTCTTTCTAAAAAAGTGCAAACAGGACTTAAAAGTGTTTGTGTCTGTGTATTTACCCTTGAGTCCTGCCTAGTTTTATTATGGGTGTGTAAATAAAAGAAACAATTTTCTCCCAAAGATAACTACTTAAGTCACTTACTGTCAATTACTTTATCTTTCTTGTGTTAATGAGATAAACAACATATGGGGTTTATAAAACAATTAGCCAGGCGGGTTTACAGGCCAGTGTGTGAAACCCTGGCATAATGGATATAGGAACTGCATTAGGTGCTTTTAGCATTAGTGACACCTGAGCAACTCATCCTGAATTTCAGCAGGAATATTTGCTTTTTTAATCAAGGTGAAGAGGTTAAATAGTCTCTCAAATGACTTTTGCATACAACCCATAACAGGCCTCCGCATTTAGATAACATGATACAAACATTTATTTCCATAGAAACAGAGCCATGTCGATACCTGTTTCAGTCTTCTCCATTTAGCTCGGCGATTCTGAAACCAGGTTTTGACCTACAGAAAAGAAAGAAGGTTTGCAGAAAGTCCCAAATCCCAAGAGACCTGGGGAGAAGGGACCGGGGCTATGGGGCCCCTGCAGCTGGGTCGGCCCGCAGAATGGGCCCGCAGCGCAGTGGCTTTTTCGCTAGCTAGTTCGACTGAAGCCAATAAGCCTGATGGTGTGTTTGGGGGTGGGAGTGGGAGCGGCTGACCTGTCTCTCGCTGAGCTGCAACATCTTGGCCAGACGCTTTCTCTCGGGTGGGGAGAGGTATTTCTGAGTTTCGAACTTCTTCTCCAGCTCGATGGTCTGGTCGTTAGAGAACCTCACTTGACCGCCTTTCCTTTTGTGCAGAGGCCGCTGGAGGAAGGGGCTCCAGAACAAGGGTTTGCCTGTGGGCCAGAAGAGCTGTGGTTAACCAAGACCCCGGGCCCCTCTGAACAGTTCCCAGACCTACCTGGTCCCAAGGCCAGAAAGCAGACTTGTTCCCATCACATACACTCTCAGGTATATGGATCTTTACCACACTCCCAACGCACACCAAGTCAGCTAAATGGTTCTATCACACAGATCAACTCTGGATACACAAGACACTGCACTACCCGCCCAACATATCTGTAGCTAAATCCAAACAAATCTTTTCAACCCCAAAAGAACCCCTGCTGGGCTTAAACCTTATCTTATTCATCCGAACTGACTCTTCTGTATGCGCTAACTTTTGCAAAAGACGCAGGGTGCGCATTTACGAGAAGAGCAGGGTTGTTACACTTCCCAAGGCCCGGCTGCACAGAAGCGCTCGCAGGGCGCCGGTGTTAGGCCACCAGTGGGGCCTCCAATGTGGCTGGAGCGCGCCCCGGCCTCCTCTGATTTCACACTCGGCCTGCGGGGGCGGCCAGTTAAAGCCACCCCGTGGGCTATGGCAACATTTCCGTCAATGTGTTTCCTGTTGGTCTGTCTCAAAAAAAAAAAAAAAAAAAAAAAAAAAAAAAAAAAAAAACCTTTGCTTCCTTCTGCTCAGGCCTAGCAGAAACCCAAGGAAACCAGAGCGAGCTATGTGAAAACGTTTGCTCGGGACCTCTCCTGACCCAGAGGATAGAGTTGGGGCCGGTCACACACACTCTGCACGCTGAAATTTTTAAATACAAATTTTATGTACAAAATTATAACATTCACACCCCAAATCCCTGCAGCGGTGAGAAGAGAGGAGCGCAGGAGGCCTCTCTTAATAATGCTGGCATTAAAATGCCAATTCATTAAAATGTTAATTGTCTCCGAGGTCCCCAGTTAAGCTCCCAAACTGTCGATTTTAAACTCTGACGAGCCCCTTCTTACTCACTCTAGACACCATTGGCTACAAGGGACTGGGGCCCTGAACCCAGTCACCGTTGCTTATTTATTTTTAGGAGTGTTGTGGGGACGAGCCTCGAAAATTCCATGCAGTCAATGTGTAGCCCTCCCTTCGCATCTGCTCAGGGTCTGCACCTTCCTACTCCAAAGTTGTACGTCTATCCGTCCGTCCGTCCGTCCGTCCGTCCCTATGACCGCAGGCCTACACCTAAACATTTTGAAAGCTGGCATTGTTTTTTCGAGATTTTGCTTGCGTCAGGCTTCAGACTTGGTGCAAAACAGCCTCCAAAGATGGGGGGTTGGGGGGGGGGAGGCAGAGAGGAAGCAACTGGTTATTTTAGCTGCCATAAAGTCACATCCCACACAGAGGAAATGAACAATATCAGAAAAACGGATCCTGGCTATCAGACGTCGAGTGTTTCCTGAATTTGTCTGTATTGAGGATGTCGATAAAATAATCAGCAGCGTGCACTACTCCGGGGGAAGGGTCTGCTTCATGCAGCCAGGAAAACACTTAACAGCTTCAGAAACCAGATTTACTCCTATCGAGAACTCAAGATTTCCTGTATGAACGGAAAGGGTCAGGCTCCTTCACTGCACAAGCTTGTTGAACCAAGCCCAGCCCAGGAACCGCCCGGGCCGGCAGTTCTCCCTGCCCTGCAGGGACCAGGTTCCGGGCGCCCCGACGTCCTCTTCCCAGTGCGGCTCGCTAAGAGAGCCCCTCCCGGGCTGACACGCGTGGCCAGGGCCGCACTCCACCACTTCCCCGGGAGCCCCAGGTCTCTCCCGACTAAGCTCGCCCCGACGTCTGCAAGGCGCAGGAAAAGCAATCTGAGTCGCCGAGCGTCCCAGCACCGGCAGCGCGCCGCCGGGGCCCCGCGCCTCCTGTCCCCGCGCGCACCCGCGAGCCGCTCGCTCCGAGCGCTCGCCGCAACTTTCGACTGCGCCTCCCGTCCGCCCCCCGCGCGCTGCCACCCGCCGGGAGCGCCTTCGTCACGGACGCCCTCGCTCGGCCCCAGCCGCCTTACCCAGGGGGTCGTGGCGGAGTAGGGCGTGCGTGTAGTCGTTCACCGTCCGCGGGAACGGGTACAGAGGGCCTCCGAAGCCACCGGGGCCGTAGGCGGCGGCCAGAGCGGCGGCGGGGTGGTGCGAGAAGGCGGGGTGGACCGGCGTGGGCTCGTACACCGGGGTCCGGTAGGAGGACACGAGGCTGGTGAAGGAGGAGTTGGGGGACGGCAGCGTGGGAGTGGGCGTGGGGGCGGCGGGCCCGCGCCCCAGGATGTCGTCGATGTAGAAGGGCGTGGGGTGAGCGGGCTGCAGCAGCGGCGTGGGCGCGTACAGCGGGCCTCCCACGGCGGGCGCAGCCGCGGGCACCGGGTGCGGGAACTGCATGGCTCCGCAGCCCCTCGGAGATTGCTGCCCGCCGGCGCCGCCGCGCTACATTTATTTGCGCTCTGTGCTCCAGGCGATAGGCTCGGGCAGCCGCGGGGTGGGGCTGCGCTCCGTCCCCTTCCTGCCGCCAGGCCCTGCGGCCAATGGCGCGGGCCTCGGACTCGCCTCCGCCCCCGCTCCGACCCGCCCCCACCGGCCCTGCTCCCGCCCCCGAGACTCACGGGCTGCGGAACTCCAGGGACCCTCCGCCGGGGTGCTTGCTCCTCCGCCGGGGTGCTTGCTCCTCCGCCGGGGTGCTTGCTCCTCCGCCGGGGTGCTCCTCCGCCGCGGGCTCTCCCAGAGGCTCCAGGCACCTAGAGCGCGACTGCGACCGTCGAAGAGGACACCACTTGGCATGCTCCGAGGACGCGGATCCTGGCGGGATGGCGCCACTACTGAAACTGGGGCAGCCTCTGGCACTTGGAGAAGCGTTGGACGCTGCGCTTCCTGGGGTAACGGTGGCACTGTCGAGAACGGGGGACCTCCGCAGCTCGGAGCTCCAAGGGGAAGACCCTAGCCGTTGGCTGCGTTCCAGACGGGTACTGACAGCGAGACTGCAGATGCTCCAGACTCTCTATTTGGGGACCCTGTAACTCAGCCACCTCCCTGGATGCTGACGGAATCTGCTCCAGACCGGTATCAAGACAAGACCTTGATCCCATTGCGCGGGACAGAGGCTGTGCAGTGTTCTTCTATCCAATGGGCATGGGAGGTGCTCCTGGACCTCTGTCCCTGGGCCCTGAAGGACACAGCTGCGCGCAGCCGAGCTCTGAGGTTTTGCACGTGTTTTCTATTCAAAGCCGTGGCGCGCTGCTCAGTGTGGCCTCGACTCTGTGCGGCTTCGCTCGCCTCTGGGGCAAAGGGGCATTTTATTTATTGACGCCCTCCTGCGGTGACCACACCTTGAGTTGGGCAGTTTCTGCTAAGGTCTCTTTTTTCGGGGGGGTTGGGTTTTTTTTTATTTTTGTTTTTTTGGGTTTTTTTGTTTTTTCGATAAAGTCTTCTCTTAATAGAAAAACTCCTTGACTATTTTTTCAATTGAGATATTAAGTTTTATCCCTTGGAGTTACATCTTCAAGCTGCAATGAGACTGAAGGCGAAAGAGAAAACTGGTAGCCAGAGGACCTGGGTCCGAGTTTCACTTCACACATTATTTTCTTGAGTAACTACTGTGCGTCATTAGCAAATGAGAGAGCCTGTCCCTGCCCTGGTGGAAGCAGGAAACAAATTGAACACAATAACATACATCCTAGATAGAAATCATGTGTAAGGTTCGGAAATCTTAGGGAACTCCTGTCCCTCGTTTCGGGTGAAGGAGAGAGTCACTTTGAGAAAGGGAAAGTCTCCTCAAAGGAAATAATGTTTGAAAGATAAGTAGGTGTCAACGAGCCTAGGGTGTGAGTGACTCCAAGTCAGAAGGGCACTTGAATGCAGTCTTGGTCAGTTTATTGCCCTGGGCTTTTCTCACCTGACCCGTTTGGGACTGGACATAAAGGTTCCTAACTGCTTGGGGATGGAGTCACCCGCATCTTTTAGAATAATGACAGACAAAAGCCACTAGCACAGACAGACCAATGAATGCGAAGCCCTGTTATTTGAATTAAAACCTTGGGGGCTAGTAAGGATATATCTCCGTGTGTTCACTCTGTTTCGTGAACCATAGAAGGAAAACGATTAATTTCGGGTCCCCCATGAAGAGGGGCAGGGCTGGAAAGAGTAGACTTCTGAATACCTGGAGAACTGAACCTTCTGAGGTTTCTGGTGAGCGCAAAGAAAGACGTCTTGGGCCAGGCACCGTGGGAAGACAACAGACTGCTTGAAGGGGCTTCCGGTGGGCAATCTCCACAGTATTTAAGCTTTCAAAAAAATGCATCGTCGTCGGAGCCTGGCAACCTGAGCGTCGATCCACGGAAGACGTGGTGGAAGGAAGAACCGATCCCACAGTTATCCTCTGCCCTCGAATGCTTACTGTGACACATTATACACAATAGCGAAGTTGAGAAAATGCATAGTAAATTATGCTGTTTCTAAGTCCATTGAACTCAAGTGAAATAAAGGACTGGTGGATGGGAAAACGAAGAATGGCAGAACAAATATAAAACATTTGAGGCCAGTGAGGTGGCTCAGCCTATGGGAGATTCTCTCCCTGATGCTGCACAAGTAAGGACTCAAGTTCAAGCTTCCGACCCCACCTGAGGTGTCGGGGGTAGGGGGAGACTTCCCTTGTAGCAGCATGGCTGGAGTGCATCAAACACAATAATAATGAGATACCTTTGTTGGTTTGTTTGTTTTTTGTTTTTTCGAGACAGGGTTCCTCTGTGTAGCCCTGGCTGTCCTGGAACTCACTCTGTAGACCAGGCTGGCCTCGAACTCAGAAATCTGCCTGCCTCTGCCTCCCAAGTGCTGGGATTAAAGGCCTGCACCACCACTGCCTGGCTGAGACACCTTTTAATGTAGAAAGTTTTATTAGTTCAGGAAAGACTCATTAGACACACAGGTATTGGGAGCTGGAGAGATGGCTCAGCGGTTAAGAGCACTGACTGTTCTTCCAGCGGTCCTGAGTTCAATTCCCAGCAACCACATGGTGGCTCACAACCATCTGTAATGAGATCTGAGGCCCTCCTCTGGTGTGTCTGAAGACAGAGACAGTGTACTCATATACATTAAATAAATAAATAAATCTTTTTTTTTTTTAAAAGGCACACAGGTATTGTTCTGGCAAGCTCTTACAGAATTAATGCATTTCTTTGGATTTGATGTAAAAATAGGAATAAAAATGAATTGTACATAGATGACAGTATTTCACTGGTACTATGTTAAGTGTGATTTTGGTCTTGTGAGTTAAATATTGGAAACCTACTACTAAGATGCAAACGGAAGCATTTTAAGAAAATGATAGGGGCTGGAGAGATGGCTCAGTGGTTAAGAGCCCTGACTGCTCTTCCAGAGGTCCTGAGTTCAATTCCCAGCAACCACATGGTGGCTGAAACCATCTGGAATGGGATCTGAGGCCCTCTTCTGGTGTGTCTGAAAACAGCTATAGTATACTCATATACATAAAATAAATAAATCTTAAACAAAAAAAGAAAATGGTACCTGCAACCTTTGAGTAGTTTATTATACACACGTGTATAGTTACTCACACGTACACAACTGTAATATATACATACATATAGAAAAAAGGGAATAAACCAAACATTCCAAAATATTAATTGGTGAGTTTAGGCTAAGAGCATACAGGTTTCTGTTGTGCTATAGTTTTAACTACACAGTAGCTTTCAAATTTTTCAGTATAAAAACTGGGAGAGAAGAAGTGTAGTTTTTGTATATTAAAATAAAGCGCTGGGTCAGTGATGGCTCAATAGATGGAGGTGCTTGCCTCCCAGCGAATGAGTCTGCTCACGAGACATGGTGTCTCTGACCACACAGGCACTGGCTGTAGCACTTAGGCGCTGGTGCACAGGCAGAACCAACGTAATAGTGACTGGAGAAATGGCTTAGTAGGTAAGAGTTACTTGCAGAGGACCCAGGTTCTATCCCAGATGCTCTCTGCTGGCCTCTGAGGGCACTGCATGTACACAGTGCACAAATACACGCGCGTGCGCGCGCATACACACAAACATGAGGCTGGAGAGACAGCTCACTGTTTAAGAGCACATGCTGCTCTCCCAGAGGATCCAAGTTCAGATCCAGCACCCATATGGGGAAGCTCACAACTGCCTGTAACTCCAGTAATCCGACACTGCCTTCTGGCCTCCGTGGATGTACTCCACACACAGGATTCATTCACACGGACTCTTTTGTTAATTGGGTATTTATTACTGGGGGTTGAACCCAGAACCTTACACATGCTAGACAAATGCTCTATACTTTGCCTCCTTCCGTTTAATGAGCTTGAGACAGGGTCTTATGTAGCAGCCCAGGCTGGTCTCCAACTGAATATGTAGTCAAGGATGGTCTCAAATGTCCATCTTTCTGCCTACACTTCCCAGTGTGCTGGGGTTACAGGCACACATGCTCCTGGTTTATGTAGCACGAAGAATCAAACTCAAGGCTTCATGTATATTATTAGGCAAAACCAAACAATAACAAAAAAACTATCAACTGAGCTGCATTTCCAGCCTCCCCTTTTTTGTTTTGAGGCAAGGTCTTGCTAAGTTATCCAGGGTGAACTTAGCTTGAGAGCCTCTTGCCTCAATGTCTCAAATAAGATTACAGGCAGGAGCCACCACACCTGGTACCACTCAACTTTAAAAGCTTTTTTGTTGTTGTTAATTATTCATTAGGTCTCTATACAATTTCACTAGTGCCTCATCTTTGGAGACTGTGGTGGAGGGTTCTTACACAATCCCTGTCTCCACAGGTGACCCCACTGCTGACCCCACTACGGACCACTCTCATCACCTGCCCCGATGGAGAATTCAGTGTGGTTTAGGTTCCAGAAAAACTCTGAAGACCAAGTAAGAACTGTTACTATTTGAAGTTCAAATGCGTCTTCAAAAAAATGGTATTTGAATTCCCCAAAATCTGGGACCTCGTTGAACTATCAGGAAACTGTTCTTCCTCATGAAATATTTCCCCAACCTTCTGTTCGGTCTTTTGTAGTCTTCTCCCCACTTCCCCCTTTTGGAATGATTTCTGCAGGTCAGTTAGTGTCCTTACCCAAACCCCTGTATTCTCTTCCTCAGGAATATTTGGGTTTATGGTCTTCATTTAATCTGTGCTTGATGCAGCTACCAGCCAAAAAGATGGAAATCTGTAAACCCTCCAAAAGTAAATATTAAGATGCTGGGAAATAACCACTAATGCAGGATTGTTAAGTCATCGCCTGTTGAGGTGCTTCCTTCCTTTCTCTGCTGCAGCCACGGACCCGGGAAATCGGGTGGAGGCCTTAGAGGTATTGGCTCTGACATTCCAACTCAGCTACATAATCCTCACCAGCAAATTGAAGCACTTAATTCTGCTAAACTATATAACACTGCCTTCTCAAAACCCAACAGATCCACGTTCACTTTGCTGTAGTTAAAAAAAAAAAAAATTACAACCACATTTGTGAATGTCACATTTCTTGAACTACATAATTTTAATATCACTTGTGTAGGCTTTATAGTTTGTTTTATTGTTTTAAAAGTCATTTGGGGCTCTAAAAGAAGTCAGTTTTTCCAAAGTTGTCCTTATGATTTTTTTTTTCACACAGTCAGAACTAATAAAACAAAACTGCTGTAGCTATTTAATTCAAAATCTCTCGGAGTTTCAATATTTTCTCTCTGCTGGATACTAAAACCAATAAGGCTACATGAGATTTTAATTATATGCCGAATTAAACAAGACTCGCCAAAAATTTGGTGCCATTTATTTTAGTCATTGTTATTGTGCAAGAGAACGAATTTTGCAGGAGGAAAAAGTAGTTCTGGCCTCTCACTTACCAACTGAGGACTTAGGTAAACTCCTGCAACTTGTTTTCAACAATTAAGCCTACATAGAGTTAAACTTTCGAATTAGCTGTGCTCGAACACATCAGTGGATTTTGCTATCGCAACTTGGATCTGCATGCATTTACCTTGAAAGATGCATTCCCTTCAATTGTTGGAATGAACAATTTATTACGCCTCATATAAAATTATTTTTATCTTATTTAACATTGGACAAAAGCTAAGTAGAGTTTTAGAGGTTTTTTTTAACTAATGTATCAATGTTTAAATATGTAGTCCGTGACATGGAGGGTATCAAAGCCTGAAAGAAGAGAGAGGATGGGCTTATACTGTGGCAGATTCACCTACGTTACCTTTCCACATTTTCTAAGCTACCACAACACTCTGCACAGCACTCTGCCGCGGGTGGGTTTTACTGCTCACAGACTATATAGTTTATGGTATTTGTACAGTATAAAAGGTGATGAACTGAATAATAAGTGCACCAAGTTTTTTTTTTAAATGGGTACAAGATCTGAGTAGGCATTTCTTCAGAAAATTAGATAGAGGTAGCTAGTAAGCACACAAAGAGATGTTCAACACCATTAGTCATCAGGGAAATAAATGCAAATGAAAACCACAGTAAGACATCACTTTCCACAGGACAGCTATGAGAAGTCTGTGAAAACAAGGGTTAGTGGGGATGTAGTGTTTGGATTTCTTATATCTCGGGGGCAGCAGTGTAAACCGACATGGGAAAACAATCTCATTCTCAGGATGGTTACACACACAGTTCCCGTGACCAAAATACCAGAAGGTTGGTTCCAGTGGGCTACCGTATTTTCTACCCTTAGGTTTAGACTCAAGAAGTGATAATACATATTTACACAAAAGCTTGTTTTTAGCAATTATGCTGAACAATGGAAACATAATATCCATCGTGAACAATCCAAATGTAGATAAGTAAAAATGTGGTAGATCTGCACAATATAATATTATTTACCCAGGTGTTGTGGGGCACACCCAGGAAGAGATTAAACTCAGGAGGCAGAGGTAGGTGGATCTATGAGTTTGAGGCCACCCTGGTCTACAGATAGAGGTCCAAGACAGGCAGAGCTGCACAGAGAAACCATCTCTGAAAAAGTCTAATATATGTGTGTGTATGTATGTGTATATGCATAATTTCGCAGTCAAACCCTATCTCACCAATATGGCTAGTCTTGCCCTTGTCTGTCCTGGAATTACAAAGAAGCTGCCATGTCCACCCAGCATGTATCAGGGCTCTGGGAACCCGAACAGAGGTGCTTACCCAGCAAGTGCCTTAACCACTGAGTTATCACCCCAGCCCAAGGGGAAAAACAAGGGGTGAGTTGTATAGTATGTAAATTATCTCACTAAAGTAGTATTTCACATTAGTAGTTCTTTTAATGAGGAAAGGATGTCATCTGGAAGCCTTACGTGTGTAACCTAGAGTTTCAGCAAGCCTTACAACAGCAGAAGTGATATCAAAACAGATAATCTAAGTCTAAGGGTGTACTGCCAGGCCCCTAGGTGACAGCCCTTGAGAAGGTAGCAGAAATGACGAAGCACGACTCTTGCTGTCTGAATCATGGATTCTTCTAATCAGCACACCAACCTGCCCCACTGGATCTACCCCCAACCCCCAACAGATGGACTTGATTGCCCAGGAACAAAATGTCTGAAGAAAAAAAAAAAACAGTCTAGATTCTGATCTTGGTTTTTTTTGTTTGTTTGTTTGTTTGTTTTTTTAAGATTTCATGAATGCAACAGCAGTGAGCTCACCCACTCCTTACCTGCTGGAGCTGGAGGGGCCGCACAGCAATGTTTGACTTTGATTGCATTTCCCCCAGCTGTGAACTGGACCTGGCATGTGAAATTATTTCAAACTGGCTCATTAACGGATTCTGGGATTATTAGGAGAATCGGGAAAATATTACACGTAGGTTGGACCTAAAAGTAAAATTCCTAGCTGAAATTATAGGTGTCAGAAATGGAAACGAATAGGAAATGATAGAGGAAGGACACAGACAACTGTGGGAATACACGAGAGGATGAAACAGGAAGTGGTGTTACAAAACCCCCCGTTTTTGCCTTTTGAAATTTGAATCCAGTTGCTAAACAATCTGGCATACAGTAGATTAATAGATACCTTCTAGGAGATTTCGAACCTTTAGATGGGTAAGGAGATCAATCGAAGGTCATTGGCTTTTGTAGCAAAGTGTCCTTTACCCACTAATCCATCTTGCTGGCTCTTGTGAGTTTGATGTTGCTCTGTAATACGGGTGATCAAAACCACATTCCCACACTCCACCACCGAGCGACACCCCAGCTTTCTTAGCATCTTTAGGCTCCCATTTCCTTAAATGTAGCAGTGGGATTAGATTAATACCCTTTTCGTGATTTGATGATGTTGTGACTGTAAATGATGTTCTTATATTCTAGCTAGCCAGTATAAAAGACACACAATCCTGATATTTTATTTATGAGCTGTGAGCCTGGATTGGGCAGATTTGGGAGCTAGTCTAATTTAGATCCCAGCCCGCTGTCCCTTGTTACTTGCTTTTTTTCCTGGTCACGTGCTCATGGCCCATCTCCGCTCATGGGGGCTTCTTTCTCTCCTTGTCTCTTCTGTTTTCCTCCCCTGCTCTCTCCTGAGACCCCTTACTCCATCCTCAAGTCCTTTCAAGTCCTGCCTTTCTCGCTCAACTGCTGGTGTGTGTGTGTGTGTGTGTGTGTGTGTGCGCGCGCGCGCGCGTGTGAGGTGCCCTGCCTTCCTTGATCTATCTACTGCTGGGGTGTGTGTGGAGTGTGTGTGTGGGGGGCGTGTCCTGCTTTTCTTGATCTATTGCTGATGTATGTGTGTGTGTGAGAGAGAGGGGGGTGGGGAGAGAGAATTTGCTCATCTTGGGGCAACTAGATCTTGGGGTATAGAACTTAGCATTTGAATACATAGCATCACACCAGCCCTAACATGTAAAGATTAAATACATTGTTAACATGTAAATTTCTGGCATATCATAAGCACTCAATAGATGGTTGTTGTCATGGGAATTTTACAGCTTCTGCCCCTGCCAATGACACCCGGAGCAGCGATGAAGGACCAGCAATATCCAGGCTCTCCCAAGTCATCTGGGCCGGAAGAGGCATTTGGAGCCTCCGGAACTGGAGTTAGAGATGGTTGTGAGCTGCTGTGTGAGTGCTGGGAACTGAACTCAGGTTCTCTGCAAGAGCAACAAGTGCTCTTAACCACGAAGCCATCTCTCCAGGCTGTTTTGTTTTGTTTTTGAAACAGAATCTCACTATGTAGCCCTGGCTGGCTTGTCTTCAAACAAAACCACAGAGATCCATTTGTCTCTACCTTCCAAGGGCTACGATTAAAGGCATGCATTATCTAATATATGTTTTTAAGATTTACTTCAGGCATGTATGTGTGTGAACCATGTATGTGCACTACCTGTGGAGGCCAAAAGAGGGCACCATATTCCCTGCAACTGGACTTCTGAGATGCTGGGACTTCAGGAAGAGCAGCCAGTGTTCTTAACTGCTAAGCTGGCTCTCCTAACTTTCGTTTATTCCTTTTGTTTGTTTTTTGAGACAGGTTTTCTCTGTGTAGCCCTGGCTGTCTTGGAACTTGCCCTGTAGATCAGGCTGGCTTTGAACTCAGAGACCTTGCCTTTGCCTCCCAGGTGCACCACTGCCTCTCAGCTCCTAATTTTATTTTTAAAGTCATATGTTTTGTTTATTCGTCTTTATAGGAAATTCAAGAAAAGATTGTTAGCACTTATCAGCTCATATAGAACTGACATTGATTTAAAAAAAATGAATAGATTGTTAAAAAGGAAGCTTAAAGGGACTGGAGTGAAGGGTCAGAGGGTAGGAGCACCGGCTGCTTCTGGAGAGGGCCTGGGGTTGATTCTCAGCACCCACACAATGGCTCACAAACATCAGTTCCAGGGACCCAACATTGTCTTCCAGCTTCTGAGGACACTACATGAACATGGTGCACAGGCATATAGGCAAGGAAATCACACATAAAATAATAAAGTTTTTGTTGTTGTTTTGATTTTTACTTTTTAAATTCTTTTGTTTTAAAGATTTATTTAGGGCTGGAGAGATGGGCTCAGTGGTTAAGACCACTGACTGCTCTTTCAGAGGTCCTGAGTTCAATTCCCAGCAACCACATGGTGGCTCACAACCATCTGCAATGGGGTCTGATGCCCTCTTCTGGTGTGTCTGAAGAGAGCAATGGTGTACTCATATATATAAAATGAATAAATAAATAAATAAATAAATAAATAAATAAATAAATAATTTTAAAACAAAACTTAAAGATTTATTTATTTTATGTATGTGAGCACACTGTACCTGTTTTCAGACACCAGAAGAGGGAATCAGGTCCTATTATGGATGGTTGTGAGCTACCATGTGGTTCATGGGAATTGAACTCAGGTCCTCTGGAAGAGTTGACAGTGCTCTCAACCTCTGAGCCATCTCTCCAGCCACTACTTTTTAAATTCTGAGTTACCGAATCACCTAGTCTGTGATTCAGTGAGGAATTAAAGGGAAAGTGTCCCAGATGTGGCCTGCCACTGATGCACCAGCAGAACCAGAGCTCTTGCCTAAGGCTGGGAATGTAGCTCAGTTGGCAGAGTGCTTGCCTGGCACATAGGAAGCCCTGGATCAGTCCCCAAATGAACCTGGCATTGTGGCACTGGTCTGTAATCCCAGCACTCATGAGGTAAAGCCAAGAGGATTAAAAGTTCAAGGTAATCCTTGGCTACAGGGAAACCAGCCTGGGCTACATAAAACTCTGTCTCAAACAACCACTGGCCTCTCAGCTGGCTTTCCAAGCCAAGGCAGTAGTAGTGAGATTTTAAATTCTCTTCCAAGCAAAGATTCCAAATTAAATTAGATCTAAAAGGTTTTCAAATCTTATGTTTCTGGATCTTTTCATTGAGAAATCTACCTGAAAGGCACAAAATCAGACTAAAGTTGGCAAAGAGTTTGAACTGGTAAGAATCCAGAAGATAAAATCAATGGAAGAAGTGAAGGAATTTGCAAGGTGGAATCATTAGGAAAGCAAGGGTGTGGCCAGCAAGACTGCTTCAAGGTAAATGACCGTGGTTAGATTACTAGGACTATCAAGGCAAGAGAGAACGATTCACGAAAGTTGTCCTCTGACCTCTCCTCATTCCATGGTATGTGCAGTAGACACACACACACAACCATGGCTGAGCAGTTAAAAACACTTGTTTTCCTAGATTAATATCAGTGTTATAGCAATAGCCTATAAACTCTTGCTCTTACAGTGGTTTTGCTTTATATTGTCATATACTATATACATTCAAAATCAGCATGAGGACACACAATAGCTTTTCCTTCCCAATAACAAAGTTGCAAGGAGCTTCTGTCTTCAGCTCTTGAAAATTTTGTGATATAGTGTGTTGATGTGATTTTCTTCTGAGTTTGTCTTGTTTGGAGTTCAATAAATTTCTTAGTTGTATAGATTGAAAAGTTTCAACATATCTGAAGTGTTTTGAGCATTATTGCTTAAACGTCCCTTCTGTGCCCATCTCTGCTGCCTTGGGGCTAGCTTCGTAAACATCTCTTTGTCTGATGATGCACCTAAGGTCTCTCATTATAACCTGGAAGAACACTCTGAGCTTCACTCGTTATCCCACTTCTTGCTCACACTGCCCACCGGAACCCTGAGTGATGACTTTTACGGCTCCTTTTTTTTTTTCTTTCTTTCTTTTTTTTTTTTTTTTTTTGGTTTTTCGAGACAGGGTTTCTCTGTGTAGTCCTGGCTGTCCTGGAACTCACTCTGTAGACCAGGCTTGCCTCGAACTCAGAAATCCGCCTGTCTGTGCCTCTCAAGTGCTGGGATTAAAGGTGTGCGCCACCACCGCCCAGCTACGGCTCCTTTTCATAGTGGTTTCACCTATATTTACCGATATCTTCTCAACTCAGGGAGAGTGTCCTGTATTACTTTGGCCCTTTGAGAATAACAGAATTGATTTTAAAATTTTGTCTAGTACTAAACTCTAGGCTGTCTTGAGCTTTGGATATTCCAGAATAGGATAACTATAACCAATAATAATGCTCTGTGCAGACACACATGGTAACACCCAACTGTGTGTGATCCTAATGGTTGGGAAGCAGAGGCAGGATGACAAGACGTTGAAGCTCACCTTTGGCTACATGGTAAGTTCAAAGCCAGCCTGGGAAAAATGAGACTGTCTCTTTAAAAAGGAGGATGGGAAGCATTTCAGTGGGTAAGGGCACTTGCTACCCAACAGTACAAACCTAAGGACCCACTCGATCCTGGGAACCTGTGGAAGGAGAGAACCAAACACACGAAGTGGTCCCCTGACCTCCCATGTGTATACTATGGCACATACCCCTACCTCACACACAAATTCAGAGTAAGAATATTATGGATTTAAAAAAAAAAGAAAGAAAACAAAATAATAACAAATAACCTACAAGCTTAAAATTCCAATTTTTTTTTTTTTTACCATGAGTGAGAAATGCCTGGAAATATTAAGCCTAACCTGGCTTAAACATTACAGTATGTACACGAGCTCCAAGCAGTACTAAATACTTTGGGTTTTGCTTAAAATTGTGACAACACCTTCAGGAAAAGCTTCCTCAGTTTCTGCCTCTTTCTCCTGTGGATGAATGGTGCCTATTTCTTCCCACCCTTCAGGCTGGTGTTTATGTTTTACAGCTGAATGGTGTGACTGGCATAAGGCACTAGCCAGAAATCCAATTCTCCGCTCAGGCATCTTTTCCGTTGCTTGCTATGGCTGTAGGGCCGTAGTGACTTTTCTAAACTATAGCAACGGAAGTTTTCTTGAAGGAGCTGGAGAGCTGACTCAGCTCTTATGAGCATCTGCTACCCTTACAAGAGGACCTGTGTTCAGATCCCAGGATGTTGGCAGCTTACAACTACAGCTCCAGGGATAAAACTCCAGCTCCGGGATATAACACCTCCTGATCCCCGAGGACACCTGCACAAATATGCACATTGTTCATGGATATACACATAAAAGAAAAAGCTCTAATGAAGTTTTCTTGCAGACCAGACATCTAAAAGTAAAATCAAGAAAATACCATTTTGGCAGATTGGCTGTGTGCATTGGGTCACATTTGCAACGCGTTCACGCCATCTTTAACATCGACCGTCACCTTGTCGTCTTATCTTCTCCGCCTAGGTCTACAGATTAGCCAGAAGCCATCTTCTTGGAGCTCTGTGTGTGCCGCTCATTTTGGGCATGTTCATAACTTTCTAAATCCCCTTCACTGCTTACCCTTGGGCTATATGGGCGTCTTTCTTTACCTAACTGTAACTGGCCCAGGTGGGTTGTTCATCTGTACTGTACCGTGTGAGAACTGTTTCCCACTTTCCACTTTTGAGTTAATCCAACAGTGTCTGTCAAGTTGCTCCAGGCAGGTTTTTGAAGCAGGAACTAACATCACTTCATCTTCTTGCATGTTCCTGCTGTGGATGATGTCTATGGACTTTATCCATTGGCCAGTCAGCTCTAGGGACCCACCCATCTCCATCTGCTCTGTTATCCAGGCCTAGGGCTACAGATGCCTGTTGCTAGGCCCTGCTTGGCTTTGGGGTGGTTGCTGGGGATCCAAACTCACATCATGCTCGTACAGGGAGCCATCCATCACCTTAGGCCTATGGCTGCAAGTTCACAACTGTTGTAGATGCTTCAAGATGGAGAATGGGAAAAGGGCAAATAAACTATTGCTTCGGTTTGTCCTTTTTCTGATTCAGCACATGCTTGGAGGCTAAATCTTTGTTTCCAGAGTCCTGGCAAACAGACAAGATGCGACATCTTTCACTTGATTTTTCTAAGTTCCTTGAAGTTATCTACAAAGGTGTTCTTGTTTGCTTGTTTTTGACAGGTTTCTACTATGTAGCCCAGGCTAGCCTTAAACTTATGCTCTTCCTGCCTCAGCCTACTGGGTTCCACAATTACAAACCTTTGCCACTATGCTATGCAACACTTCCATTTTTGCTGATACCATACTTGATTGATTGCCTGATACTGCACATGAAGATTTGTAGGGCTAAGTTATAGCTCTGGGTATTACTTTTGCTATTCAGTGGCTTGTTGGGCAGTTAAACAATTGCAGTGCCGTTCACAAAGAACAATGACTGAGGCAGGATGACATAAGCTATACTTGAGGATGTGTAAGGTGGGTCTTTTCCCAAATATACATATGTCCAAGGTATATGTGCTTGGAACAGTGGAAGCCTGACATCTTCCTTGGTAGGACCTATGTAGAAATCTGTTTTAGGAGTTTCACCACTATAAATACCACTACCAAATAAAAAATTATGGGCAAGTAAGAAAAGGAAACAAATTTCAGGGCTGAGGAGATGGCTGGAGGTTGGGGGGGTCAGGGGATGGGGAGATTAAAAGAGTTCAGGCTGCACACATGGTGGCCCATAAAGGTCCGGACTCCAGTTTCAGGGGATCTTTGGCCTCCAAGCACACCAAGGACAGAAAGTAGTGCACAAATATACAGGCAGGCAGAATAAAAAATTAAAATAATTAATTAAAAATAATTACCAACTAGAGATTTACCAAAAGCATATTAAATATCCACAGATTAGGTTGACATCTGTTCGCAGAGAAATTTATCAGTTGTTTTTATTAAAATAACATTTCTATTTCTACAATGAGCTGGAGAAACGGCACAAGAAAATCCATTTTTTAAAGTAGCATCTTGGCCGGGTGGTGGTGGCACACGCCTGTAATCCCAGCACTTGGGAGGCAGAGGCAGGTGGATTTCTGAGTTCGAGGCCAGCCTGGTCTACAGAGTGAGCTCCAGGACAACCAGGGCTACACAGAGAAACCCTGTCTCGAAAAACCAAAAATAATAATAATAATAATAAAATAAAGTAGCATCTTTTCTAATTTTCTACTAAGGGTTAGTTCTTAGTTATAAAGTCTTATCTCTAAAGCCAGGCATAGTGATGATGCATGTAACCCCAGGCCTCGGAAGGATGACAAAGGATTGTCTGGCTGCAGAGGGAGTCCAAAGCCAGCCTGAACTACATACTGAGACTGTCAAAAATATAATAAATCACATCACTCTGAACCGTATACACTGAACTTTGATATGACCACATTTATTCTCTGCATACATTCCTTTTGGGTAGGTGCTCTGGTTCATCTTGAAATGGCCAACTTCCAGAAATAGGGTTGTCGGATCAAAAGAGCAAGGGTTAGTTATTCTACAGAGTATATACATTTTTATTATATACAAAGAATAAAGTTTTAAAAGATAAACAAATAGAAATTATGGTCATAATTGGTAGTTTGAAAAAGTCTTGTCATTTTTTTAAATTGGATATTTTATTTACATTTCAGATGTTATCCCCTTTCCTCATTCCAGCTGCCCCCAGGAACCCTCCTATCCCATCCCCCCTCCTCCTGCTTCTATGAGGATGTGCCCCCACCCATCCACCCTCTCCCACCCTCAAATTCCTCCACACTGGGGCATCCAGCCTTCATGGGACCAAGGACCTCCTCTCCTACATATACAGCTGGAGCCATGGGTCCCTCCCTATGTGCTTCCAGGGTGGTGGTTTAGACCCTGGGAACTCTGGTTGGTTGGTACTGTTGCTCTCCCCATGGGGCCAAAACCCTTTCAGCTCCTTCAGTTTTCTAACTCCTCCATTGGGAACCCCATGATCAGTTCAATGGTTAGCTGTGAGCATGCACTTCCTGGCATCCACATCGGTGTCTACCTTTGGTGATTGCACATGGGATGGATACCCAGGTGAAACAGTCTCCAGATGACCCCTCCTTCAGTTTCTGTTCCACACTTTGTCTCCATATTTGATCCCATGAGTATTTTGTTGTTACTTCTTCTAAGGACCAAAGCACCCACACTTTGGTTTTCCTTCTTCATGAGATTCATGTGGTCTGTGAGCTGTATCTTGGGTATTTCAAGCTATTGGGCTAGTATTATCAGTGAGTGAATACCATGTGTGTTCTCTTGTGATTGAGTTACCTCACTCAGGATATTTTCTAATTCCATCCATTTGCCTAAGCATTTCTCAAATTCATTGTTTTTAATAGCAGAGTAGTATTCTATTGTGTAAATGTACCACGTTTTCTGTATCCATGCCTCTGTTGAAGGACATCTGGGTTCTTTCCAGCTTCTGGCTATTATAAATAAGGTTGCTATGAACATAGTGGAGCATGTGTCCTTGTTATATTTTGGAGCATCTTCTGGGTATATGCCCAGGAGTGGTATAGCTGGGTCCTCAGGTAATGTTATGTCCAATTTTCTGAGGAACCACCAGACTGATTTCCAGAATGGTTGTACCAGCTTGCAATCCCACCAACTATGGAGGAGTGTTCCTCTTTCTCCACATCCTCGCCAGCATCTGCTATCACCTGAGTTTTTGATCTTAGTCATTCTGATTGGTGTGAGGTGGAATCTCAGGGTTGTTTTGTTTTGCATTTCCCTGATAACTAAGGATGTTGAACATTTCTTTAGGTGCTTCTCGGCCATTCGAGTTTCCTCAGTTGAGAATTCTTTGTTTAGCTCTAAACCCCATTTTTAAATAGGGTTATTTGGTTGTCTGGAGTCTAATTTCTTGAGTTCTTTATATATATATTGGATATTAGCCCTCTATCAGATGTAGGATTGGTAAAGATCTTTTCCCAATCTGTTGGTTACCGTTTTGTCCTATTGACAGTATTCTTTGCTTTACAGAAGCTTTGCAATTTTATGATGTCCCATTTGTCAATTCTTGATCTTAGAGCATTATTTTTGCCCTGTGTCCAGGTATTTGAGGTTCTTCCCCACCTTCTCTTCTATTAGTTTCAGTCTCGTCATTTCTAAGAGACACAGGTCTTAGAGTGGGGCCTCAAAGCATGAGTTAGAGCTCCAGACAGGTCTCCTGTGACAGTAGCTGACACTGCAGGGAGGCTGGTCACGTGTGTCAGACCTCAGGAAGGAATGAGATGCCTGCATATCAAGGGAGGAACAAATGAAGAGCTCAGAAGGAAGGGTACTTCCAAGGTCAGGTTTATTTTTGACAATGATTGTAGAGGTGATCAGTGAAACTTGAAAGATTTCTAGGTAAGACCCTGGGTTTCTCATAATAAAAAGCCTTTCTGTGGGCCTACAAATGGCTAAGTGACAGGAAAAGGAAGAAGGCAGGCAAAGACAACATAGAAAAGGCTGGTTAGAGGTAGGGAAATACACCCTGAACTCAGCCTTAGTCAGACAGCAAAGGAGATAGCATTCACCATTACAAGTTTAAACCTGGAACAACGATTTCCATTTACTTGGTATTTAATTATATACAAGAAAAATACTTGTTACAGAAGAGCTTCTTTATATAAAAATCTAGAAATACACATACATATTCAATGTAAAGCCCAAATGGCACCCAACTTACTACATATTTGGACTACAGGAATTATATAAAAAAAAACTTTCAATTTAACTACAGTTACTGTGGGGCCCTCATATAGACTATCCCATATTCATCTGTACACAGCTTCTGACTGCAGAGCTTGGGGTTGTATTTTATGTGTTTTAAAGACGACACCCTAACCCTCAGATCAGCTAGAGGTTTATGGAGGCGCGCAGCGGCAGTCTGCTCTTGGAGACGGGGTGCTCTGGAGCCTCTTCCACTTTACACTTCTCCACTGGGTTAAGGCCTCTGTTTTCTTTGTCTTTTCCATGTGGCTTTTTATGCTGGGGGTTTAAGGGGGAGAAATGAAGTCACAATAATGTAACATTTACTAGATATTAACATTTTATTACCAAAGTTCTATGTATTACAGGCAAAAGTTTAAACTTGAAAACCACAAAACACAAAGATTCAACACATATTTGAGCCAACTTTTTTTTTTTTTTTTTTTTTAATAAAAAACCAAGTAAAGCCTTCTTCATTTTACCAGTAATGGAAGTAGAAAGAATTGCTTTTCTTTTTTGTTTGTTTGTTTTTTGTTTGGAGACAGGGTTTCTCTGTGTGTAGCCCAGGCTGATCTTAAACTCATAGAAATACACCTGCCTCCGCCTCCCTCCCGAGTGCCACCACGACCTGGCAAGAAATATTACTTTTTTGCACTATTTCTAAAACTTAATTACAAATTTCCCTTTAAGACAGTGGTTCTCAACAGCAAATGATTGTGCCCCCTAGTGGACACAGGCAAATGTCCTGAGACGTTTTAGGTTAGTATGAATACGAGAGTGCTCGCTCCTAGCTCCAGTAAGAACTGGCCATGGAAGTGTCCAACCTGCAGGGAAGCTAAACACAACACACAGAAATCCAGTTTAAAATGTCAGCAGTGTTGCTTAGAGAAAGGAAAATTTGTCACCACGAAGAAAGACTTTTATTTATCTTCTATTGAAAACGTGTTTCACACTCTACATCTCTGAGGTAAAGGCTAGCCTGGTCTATAGAGCAAGTTCCAAGACAGCCAGAGCTACACAAAAACAATCCTGTCTCAAAAAACAAACAAAAAAACAAAACAAAACAAAAAAAGAATTTGTACTCTCTATCCCTGGAAGCTGCCTACTTCACAAAGAAAACTCCTGCACACTCCATTATGAACGCTGGGACAAATGGCAAACCAAGTCTATAAAGTTGTAGACTCTAGAGATGGAACTCAATTACTCAACACGCAGAAGGCCCCGAGTTCTAACTCCAGCACCAAAAGAAGGAAAAGCCACAAACAATAATAAAGAATCGGGCCGCCAGTGTAGAGCAGTGGTATGGTGAAGAATGACTAGCTATGCCAGGCCAATAACAGGTAAAGGCTTAAAAGAATATGGGGTGAAGCTGCCTTTAGGTACACAAAGGATTTAATGAAATCTGTAAAAATGTAACAGTTTATATTTGGGATGAAGAGAGAACTTTTAGACCTCAAGAAAATGACCCAAGAAAGTCTATTAAAATAGATATATAATATATACTCACACACATATGTAAGTATGCATATATATAACATGTAAAAAATATATATAAATGCACATATTAGCATCCTAACTGTAAAATGCAGATATTATATGTCTTGCATAGAAATTTTTACTTTAATCTAGGCTCCTATCTTCAAAATACAGGGAAAGCTGCCAGGCAGGATTTTAGGGGCCCTTGTTTGAGACAGGGCTCACTGTGTGTCCCTAGCTCGCCTAGAATCACGATGAAGACAGACTGGCCTTGAACTTGCAGAGATCACACGGTTTCTGCTTCTGAAGTGCTATGACCACAGGTCCGCAGTGCCTCACTTGGCCCCAGAGACTTCTGGATGGGTCGGTCCTAAATGTGTTAAAGGGCATGCTGCCTCACATCTGCAAGCTTTATGGCAGGATGATTGCTAACTTCTAGGCTAGCGGTACTACTGAGTGTAACTGTTTAAAAGGACAGCAAGGTGGTGGGCATAGGATCTGTCAGATGATTGAATTGTACAGCATCAGAGCAACAGGGAGCTCAGGAAACTCAGGGGAGAAATGAACAAGGAGAGCCGCAAGGTTGGCAGGATGAATCACCAGTACAATGTATAGTCTCAGTGTGTGACGGACAGAGACAGACGCACACCAGGACCTACTGAGTAAAGGTACAAATTCAAGAAATATAAGAAGCAGAAATGAGACAAAAATTACTAAGGATTACTTTCTAAAGTTATAGATGATGTCAAATTTACCTTTATGTATTCTATAGAAGATTTGTTCAGCCGGGCGGTGGTGGTGCACGCCTTTAATCCCAGCACTTGGGAGGCAGAAGCAGGCGGATTTCTGAGTTCCAGGCCAGCCTGGTCTACAGAGTGAGTTCCAGGACAGCCAGGGCTACACAGAGAAACCCTGTCTTGAAAAACAAAACAAAACAAAACAAAACAAAACAAAACAAAACAAAACAAAACAACAACAACAAAAAAAACCCACAAAGGAATGACTAAATTTTGTTGTTGTTCTACACCAAGAATATTGTGTTTTGTTACTGCTTTGTTTTTGAAAGACAGGTCTTGCTTTGTTAGCCTAAGCTAGCTCCTGCCTCAGCCTCACAAGTGTGGAGATTTCAGGTGCCTGGCTACTGGCTACATTAGGCATAGTCCCTTTATACTAAATAGCAAAATTTGAGTGAAATACACTATCAGTACCTGGAAAAATGGAACACCTCCGCTGGAAGAGCAATCCACACTGGTATGTACACTTGTCTCTTGACTTAAAAGTTCTTCGGTACTCTGCTCCAGAACCTCCCTCTCTTCATCCATGTCCTAAAGTAAGAAGGTGGTGAGTGGGTAAGTCCATGGCTGGAGCATGATACTGAGCAGGATGAGGAGGGGCATGCTTTACAATCCTAGCTCTAGGGCGGTACAGGTAGAAGCATTATATGAAAGTTAAACTTTGATAATTATTAGAAAAATTACAAAATATAATGTATTGGCTTGTACTTGTTCTTTAATTTCTTAACTTTTCTATACTATTAACCTTTCTATTGCTATTAACTACAGAACACAAACTAAGGGCTTGATTGCCTTGCTTCTAATTGCAGCTTCATCTTTGTAACCTGAGACAAAAGAATTCTTAGCTGGATCATTTTAAAGCTGTGATAGCCATCCCACAGGGCTATTGAAAGGTTAAGTTAACATACATGGAAAGAACTTAGAACAGTGTCTGATATGCAATCATAGCTTAATACTACATTTTGTTATTACTATTTACTAGACTAATTAACTTAAAATTAATCAGATTAAAAGAAAGTCAGCAACTCTCACAGAAAGCAGCCCAAGACTGAAAAGTACACAGTAACATTCGTTATATGAAATCAACCACATCAAGAGTTCAGTGGGCAAACATTTGCTGTTCAAATGGAAGAACCAGATTTTGGATCCCTAAATCCAAACTATCTTGTAGCTGTGGCAGCCCACCTGTAACCCCAGTCCTTGGGAGAGCTGGTAACTGGTAGCTCTGGGTTCAAGTGAGAGACTCTACTTCAGTATATACAGTGGAGAGCAATTAACAAAGGCACCCAAAGTCAATCTCCTGCCTCCACTCACATGCACACATACTGAATGCACACTCACTCCCATGCACACATGTCCCCCCACACATGCAATAATAAGTAACAGTGTGTGGAAAAGTTCTAAACTTATGTATTAAATGTACCTGAGTGGTCTCTTTGCTGGTTTCTGAGCAGTCTGGCATCACTAGTGTCTTGGGCTGTTTCTTCTGCAGCTGATCAAGGAGCTGTTCCCGTGGTTCAGTTCTCACAAGTGTTGATGGATATAAATAATTTTTCCTCTCTGGTGTCATACCTGTTATACCAGACATTAGAAAAGCAGGGGGAAATCAAGTATGAAATATAATTTTTAATGTTATGTTAAAATGAATATTTTCAAGTAACTTGTCTTCCAAAAACAAACTGTGATTTTCATATATTTTTTTTTACCTGCCAGGCACATACTGGTTGAAGCTAGAAATATTTTGCTTTGTAATAATGGATCTTTATAGATCTTAAAATTCTCAAAAGTCATCCTACCTCCAAAAATGTGAAGTTTTCATTTCTAAGAAAGTACAAAAGATGTATTAGGCTTATGAAAGATTTTGGGTATTCTGTGAAATGAAATTACAAGTTTTACCAGCTTTGAAAGGAGTTATCATTTCATTATAAATTTGGTGCCGTGCTCTTATGCAGTTCTATTTCTTTATTTATCCTCTCATATAAAGATTTCATTTTCATTGATAGCTAATGATAAATCTGAAATACTGAAGAAACTAAATCAACCAATATTCTTTAGTACAAACTCTTTACAATTACTTCTTTAAAAGAAAGCTTTGAGATGTAATTTATATGCCACAAAAATCATTCAAAAAAGTATATATTTCAATGACTTTATAATGACTTTACAATGAATGAGGAATCAATTATTAATAATTGTTAATTAACTATTAATGTGTAACAGTTAACAACAATCACGGTACTTTACCCATCTTTGCCATTTCTAATCTCTAAAACTGGTAATTTTTAAATGATGCCAGTCGTGGAAAAAAATGCGCAATGCAGTGAACTTTGCATTAAACACGACTTAGCTTTTATACTCATGTAGTACTTTTGGTACTAAAGCATCCTTTTAGACACACTGTTTTACTTGTTTAATCGGTCAGTTTTACTTGTTTTTAATGCTTTTTGGATTTAGTTTGGTTGTTTTGAGACAAGAGCTCTTGTAGCCCAGTTTACTCTGCAGCTAAGATGACCTTGAACTCCTGGTCATCCTACCGATTCCTCCTGAGTACTGTTATAAGGTGTTGCCACCACATCCAACAATTTATTTTTTTTCTTTCATCAGTCTTGCTATGCAGCTCAGGATAGTCTCCAAGTGACAATTTTCTTTCCTTAGCCTCCTGAGGAAAAGATATTATAAAATTTCATAAACATTCAGATATCTAGCTTGCTTATATGCATGCTTTAAAGGATGCTATACCAGGCTTTAAAAATGTCTTTTCTTGCCGGGCGGTGGTGGCGCACGCCTTTAATCCCAGCACTTCGGAGGCAGAGGGGGGTGGATTTCTGAGTTCGAGGCCAGCCTGGGCTACAGAGTGAGTTCCAGGACAGCCAGGGCTACACAGAGAAACCCTGTCTCAAAAAAAACAAAAAAAAACAAACAAAAAAAAAAAAAAAGTCTTTTCTTAACAAAGCCAGTTGTCTGACTCTTTATGAACTATTATTCTATTGTGCCCAAACTGACAAGAGGACTGCTAAGACTGGATTAGAATTATTTTGGTATTCTAAATTTTCCATATTTAAATTTTATTATAGTAAGATGGTAAATTTCTGTCAGGCAAAAGCAGGCTCAGTTTCAAAGAGTATATAACACTGTAAACAGTTGAATTCAATTTTAAAAAACTTCAATAAACTTGTTTTAAGACTACAGAAGGCTGGAGAGATGGCTCAGAGGTTGAAGAACACTAGCTGCTCTCTCTTCCAGAGGTCCTGAGTTCAACTCCCAAAACTCACATGGTGGCTAACAACCATCTACAATGAGATCAGGTGCCCTCTTCTGGCCTACATGCATGCAGACATATAAATAAATCTTAATGTAAATTAAATTAATTAATTAATTAATAGGAAAAAAAAACCCACATAGGGGATTGGAGAGGTGGCTCAGTGGTTAACAGGATACATTACTCTTCCGGAGGACCAGAGTTCGGTTCCCAGCACCACACTGAGTAATTCATTCCTGCCTCTACTTCCAGCTCAGAGGTATCCCCTCCACCTGGCCTTCAAAGGCACTGTTCACAAGTGCACATATCCACCCCAGCTGTGACTCACATAAATAAAATTTTAAAAAGCAAAAATGACATACCTGTTGGAATATCTAGTTTCAGATCCTGTTGCAGAAAGCAATTAAGCTTTGCTAAACCAGTTTTTATAGTTTCACCAAGCTCCAGGCTTCCTGCTTTAAATTTTTCTTCATCAGAAGTTATCTGAGCAACAAAGGAGTTGTGCTGGTTCTCAATAGTTGCTGTGTATCCTCTTTTTTTTTCAGTGATCTCTGAACTTGAAGCTTCACAACATCCATTTACAAACTGTAAAGGACAAAAACAAGCTTTTATTACGAAATTTGTAAGCACTTTTAGCCCACATACGATCTTTTACTACCTTGAAACTTCCCAAAATACAAGTTTTTTAAAACACATACAAAAGTAGAGAGAACAAAGCAATTAGCCCCTATAATTCACTGTACAACATAGGTGCTGGGATCTAAAGCACTCTGACTTGCTAAGCCATCTCTCTCACTACCCATCCTTAACATTACCAATAACAGATGTAAGGAAAGGCTAACAAACCAGACTGACAGCCTGGCAGTGGTGGCACACACCTTTAATCCCAGCACTTCGGAAGCAGAGGTAGACTGATCTCAAGTAAGTTCAAGGACAACCTGGTGTACAGAGCTAGTTCCAGGACAGCCATATCTACACACACAGACCCACAGACACAGACACAGACACCGAGAGCGACACACACACACACGCTCCATTTCAGAGAGATAGATATCTAGATAGATATGTGGACAAGCAGGCAGGCAGGCAGGCAGGCAGGCAGGCAGACACCAGACTGAAGGCTAGGTCTTAAAGTTGTTTTTTTTGTTTTGTTTCGTTTTGTTTTTTTGCTCTTTAACTTATTCTTTGATTTTTTTTTTTTGTTTTAACTTGAAAACCTTTGCTTTTTTAAGACACTAGGTCTTAAGATGTGCAAGAGGGCATACATCTTTAATCACAGCATAGGGAGGAAGAGGCAGGGGGATGATTTTGAAGCTACCCTAGGTTAAATAATGAGTCCAAAGCCAGGAGAAGAGGGGCTGGGGCTGGGGAGAGACGTGGACACAAGAAACAAGGCCTTTTCCTACATCTCAAGTTCTGGATTTGGTCAAATATATCTCTATACCAGGTTTTTGTTCGTTTAAATTATTTTTGAGACAGTCTTAAGACTATATGGCACAGACTGGACTCATCAAACTCTGAATTTCTCTGGCCTCTGCCTCCCAAGTGGTAGTGTCACAGGTGTGTACCTCTCTGTCCAGCTTTTATGCCTCAGTTTGATTCCTGAAACCTATATAAAAGTCGAAGGAGTTTTACAATGGCACACAAGTCCAGACATCATGCACACAAACACAACAACAACAATAATAATTTTAAGAGATGGATTAGTAGTTAAGAGTACTTGCTGTTTATCTAGGACTCAAGTTAGGTTTCCAGCACCTGTGTCAGGGGCTCACAACTGCCTGTAACTCCCAACTCCAAGATCAGATACTTTGTCCTCCAAAGGTGTTCATTCGCGTGCGCACGCACGCGCACACACACACACTCCCCAAATAAGATACAACTTTAAAAACAAAGAATAAAAAAAAAAAAAAAACCATTGGAAAAAATAGTAAATTAGATTTGAGACCTAATATGCTAAAACATGAAACAAAATCATGTATAAACATGGAAAATATGATACTTAAAAGCTTAAGTTATTCATTATATCTTAAAAGACTACGTAACTTTGGGGGTTTCTGCCATTTTGTTTGTTTTTATGAGGGTCACATACATACATAGGGTCACATTATGCAGCCCTGGCTATCCTGGAACTCACAGATCCCTGTCTTTGTCTCCTTGAGTGCTGGTATTAAGTGTGTGCACCAGTATGCCCAGCTTCTATATTTTAAAATCAATTCTAAGTCAAGAATATCTTTACTTCTGATTATAGCTTATTCTCTCCAAAGTTAGTTCAGGTACAGACATATTACCTCCATTAAGTTCTCAAGTTCTTCCTTCCTCTTGCTTAAGAAGGATGCCCACTGATCAGAAAAATGAACTGTGCTTGTGTTCAGGGTCCCACACCTCTGTGTAACCTCTTGGGATATAGTCTCCAGGTTGCTGCTGAGTGAACTGCAGTGTCCTACAGACTCTTCAACCAACTGTGTGCCTTCTTGGTTAAAGTGTCTGAGTTCTTGTAATAATCCATCCGATTTAGCAAGAATGTTCTTACTGTAAACTGTTGTTTTGTTGATTATATCTGTAGACTTCCTGTAGGGACACAGCAGAATCACCGTTAGCGCGAGGCCAGCCTGCTCTACAAGGCAAGGTCCAGGACAACGTGAGCTACAGAGTAAGACTCAAAATACCAACCACCAAAACAAACTCCAAAGTTATCCAGCAATCAATTACTCATGGAGGACCAGGAAAACCAAAACTTGAATGAGAAAGGCAATCAATAGATGCCAACAAGAATACTTGGAATTATCTGGCAAACATTTTATAGGAGTCATCACAAAAATGTCTCAAAAAGCAATTAAAAGCCCTAAACCTGTGGTTTCAGCACTTGGGAAGCTGAGGCAGAGTTGCTTTGAAGTCAAGGCTGTGCTGAGGTACAGTGAGGTCCTGTCTCCAGATGGGGGTAGGGAGGAAAGGATATACTCATACATATATGCACACAAAAAGTCAAAAAGTCACAAATTTACTTACAAGCAAATCAAATTGTTTATACTATTTGAAGTCTTTCTTCCTTTTGAATACCATTCCAGGCTTACAGAAGACTTTAAAAGAAGTTAAAATTTTCTTACCGCTCTGTATTTTCTTGAATACTGATCAGTGGTTTCTGGATGTTTTCATACTTCTTCTCTAAAGCACAGAACCTCTCTGCCCAACTATTGCTTAACTGGCAAAGTTCCTGTAAGAAACATTGAGAAGAGAAAGACTTAAAATGATAATATTTAAATGTTTCTTTTCTGTGTATGAATGGTAACATGGTCATATAGATGAGAAGTTATCATTTGTTTTTTTGAGTTAAGGTTTCCATATATAGCTCAGGTTAGCCACCAATTTGCTTTGTCTTCCTGCCTCAGGTACTGAGTGCTCGGATTACAAGTGGAACACTACATTCAGCTGAGCTATATAAATTTCTTGACAAAACATTTTTAACTTCACCTATCACACATAGAAGAAAGCCTCGAAAAGAACATTAAAAGAACATTTTAGGACTTTTAAGAAAGAGTAAAGAATTAACAAAAAAATTCTTTTTTGGGGGGAGGGGAGAGATAAGGTCTCATCATACAGTCTTAGCTTGAATGACCTAAGCTTCAGCTGTTCGTTAGTGCTAAGGCCCTCAGAGGAATGGATGCTGGAGCTGCAGCACTGAGCACACTGGTAATCAAAGAGTGAAGGAGGTTGAGGTGAGAACCTCTGAGGAGCAGACTGAGAGGAGCCAGGGCTTAGTCCATCAGACAGTAACTTGCAGGTCACAGGAGGAGGAGGACCCTGCAGCACTCTCGCTTTAAATGCTACTGTAGCCTTCCTCTACAAACATTCTTTCCATTCTGTTCATCTTGCTAGGAGGAAAGGACCATTTTGTTTGTCCTGATGTGGTACAGCACTGAGTTCCAGATGCAGCAAATTCTCAAACATCAAATGATTAAAGAAGTATTTTCAAGCCAGGTGGTGGTGATGCATGCCTTTAATCCCATCATCTCAGATGCAGAGAGGCAGGTGGATCTCTATACTTCTGAGGCTAGCCTTATGTACACAGTGAGTTCTAGGACAACTAGGACTACACAAAGAAACTCTGTCTCCAAACAAAAGAATCCTCCCTCAAAAGAAGTATTCTCAATTATTTTACATAAATTACCATCAGAAACAACAGTAGCTGTAGTGACTCCAGGCGTGTGAGATAGATTATTAAATCTTTTAAGGTATTAGAAATGGCAGTTAAAAGATACCTGAGAATGGGTTTCCTTCATTGTCTTCAGGTCTTCAGATAGGTTTCCACAAAGCTTTTGTGACTCAACCAAGGAAGAAACTGTGTTTTCTCGGAGTTCACGTAAATTGTTACACAATACACTGAGAAAACTGTCTATTTCTCTTTTTTGATCTTCTACCTTTGAGGGAAAAACATATTAGTTCCTTATTTAAGTAACCTATCAAATATGAGGTATTAAGAAGATAACATGGATACCTTTTCAGCCACTGTCGATGAAGTCCTGAAAATGTGCTGTAGTTGCCTATTTATGTTCAAGACGGAGACTACGCCAGGAGCTACAGTGGTCTTCAGGGAAGTGGAGAGGTCGGTCACAAGTTCAGCCTGGTTTTTTTAAAAAAAATACTACCTTAAGAATGTGTTCTTTTGCATTATCTTGACTGATATATCTTGGATATTTAGCAACCAAACACCCATATTCAAAATTCTGAATTGACATTCTTTGTAACCTAGAGAGACATAGTTGCATTCCCAGAGTTTATAGTCTGCCTATATTATTTGTCCTACTCCAGTAACTAAATAATGTTCACTAAGTGTATAGTAAATGCTAAATTTTCTCTTTTGTGTTTATATATCTTGTTGTGTGTACATGTGCTGTGTTTTGTGTGTCTTGTAGCAGAGGGTGACCTGAAACTCGCTGTGTAGCTAAGGATGCTCTTGACCTCCTTTCCCTCCTGCCCCCACACTATCAGGATCACTTGATGCCTGCCTTTTTTAGTCAAATTTTAACAATCTAATGGAGAGTTCAGAAGAAGAGAAACATAACAGTAAAGTGTTGAGATTCCAGCACTCCAGTTTGATCCCCAGCGTAGTAACTAAAACAACAAAATCTCCACATACATTTTAACATAATGAATTTTAAACAACTCTAGATTACTGATCAAAAAAGCCAAAAAAAAAATCATTAAGAGGTCTTAGGGGGCTGGAAGGATGGCTCTTAAGTCTCTGGTTAGGAGCGTGTGCTGCTTTAGTAGAGGAATCAGAGTTCAGTTCCCAGCACCGATAGTAGGTGGGTTCAGCTGCAGGAGGAAATTCAAGATCAGCTTCTGGGCTCCACAAGTACCCAAACTCACTTGTACATATCCTCCTACCTCCAGATAAACATTTTTAAAAAAGCAAGAAAAAGAAAAAACTATAGGCTTTGGAGCCAAGCATTATACCTAATGCGTGAAACCCAAGAGGTAGAAGCAGGATGATTATACTGAGATCTAAACCCGCCTGGACTAATGAGTTCTAGGGCAACCTGAGTGAGATAGAGGGTAAGACCCTGCTCAGAGAACCCCTGGGGAGTACACTCTTAGGGTAGAAGTGTTTAACTGTGAAGACCCTGGGACTTAAGAGTCTAATGTATCAGAACCTGAGTTTTTGTTCTTGCAAAGGAACAGGTGAAATTGAGAATATTATGTAAAAGATCCTTTCACCAGGGAAAGGGCAACAGATAAATACAAAATCTAACCAGAAATAAGTTAGTAGGCTGCACTGATAAGTTAGTGCTTGGGGCATAAGAACCCACATTACCAAAACAAAGAAAAAAAGCTGAGTGTTACTTGTAATCAGCAAGCAGGGACGGCAGAGACAGGCAGATCCCTGGGACTGAGCACATTAACTTGGAAAGCCTGACACCCAAAATCCACCTCTAGAATCCAGGTAAAGGTTGAAAGAGATAACAGAAAGAGAGAGAAGAGAACAATGGAAAAGTAGTAAAGAATCTATACAATGGAAATAAGCAATATGACCAAGAACTTCACAGACAACACAATTACAGACTACAGATAAATTGGGCTAGTGAGATATCACAGCAGACAGGGGTTGTCTGTTGCCAAGCCTGACATAAGGTCCCTGAAACCCAGATGATCAAAGAGAGCTGATTCTCCTAAGTTGCCCTCTAACTTCCTCATGCAAACCATGGCATACACACACACACATTAGAATTTTAGAACAAAGACAAACTAGATATAATTAGATGATCTACTTTTTTGTTTTTGATTGAGACAGGGCCTCATATAGCCTATGCTGGCTTCAAATTCCTGATTCCCCTTTCCTTAACCTCCCAAGGGCTGAAATTTCTGGTGCCATAATGCCTTGCAGTATTGCTATAGTTTTTAAAGTTAAGCCTAGTGGGGTTTAGTCATGTAAATCTAATGCAAAGAATTATATTCTGAATTCCTAGATTCTACTTGTTCTTCCTGAATTACTATTACATTTGATCTCATATTGCCATTACCACAACATATTAAGTTTTCAAATTAGTAGCCTATGAGCCAGCAAGACAGCTCAATGAGTACAGCCCTCACTGTGTGTGCCTGATGGTCTGCATTTGATCACCGAATCTACAGAATGGACTATGAAACATTGTCTGACCTCACACACCGTAGCATGCACCCTCACTCAACTCCACACCCCACAATAATAAAAAAAGAAATGAGCTACTTATGTTTGGTCTTGTGTGCTAAATTAAAACAAGTCAGCCACCCACTATCTCCTATTGGGCTAGCTAATTCCAGCTCTGGTGAGGAGGGTAACCTACCAATTTCTTGGCTAAAAATAAATCTCAAGTCTCCTGAATGAACTGGAGCTATTCTTTAGTGATCAGAAGACTCACTAAGAACCGGAACTCTTGTTTGTGACCGGCTCTCAGGTAGCTTTAAATTCACTAAAAACCAAGGATGGCTTTGAACTCCTGATCCTTTTGTCTCCATCTTTTCTAAAAAAAAAAAAAAAAAAAACCCCAACCAAAAAGGTGTGTGCTGCCACGGCCCAGCCAGCCTCCATCTTTCATAGTTGCTGAAATTACAGACACATGAACTACAATGACTTAAGTATTCCAACTCTCTGCTACACCAAATGAGTGAAACAGTTTCAAATTTAGTCATATTCCCTTGGAAACCAGTCTTTCTATGGGGACGGGGGGATACGTGTGTGTGGACAAAACCAAAAGTCCGTTCTCTCTGTCTAGCAAAGCTCAAGCTGAAAGCAATTCACACTGTTTCTGATGACTGATCACGCTGTATAAACATTAGGAGATTTACTAACAATCAATCCTTGCAGCACAGTTTTACTTTGTGCTGCTAACGATTGCTCTTCCAATATCCTATCAGAAATCTGAGAAACTCGAGCTGACACATTTTCTGGAATAGACACAAGAGACTCAAGCGCTGTCGTGGTGATGGTGTCTAATGCAGAGACACTAGAAGACATCAGGTTACCTACAAAAAAAAAGAGAAAAAGAGAGATGAACTTTAGCATAAATATAACCTATTGTAGAATTTGTAATAACTGCAAAACATTTTACATAATCAAAAATTTTAAATATGAATGTTCTACAAGCCCTTGCATATTAAAAGCATATCATACTTGAGTATGCCTCAGAATAACTTTAAACATAGAATATATTTTTCTCCATTTGAGATGATCTTAACTCCATGTTTCAGCTTCCCAAGACCCACCAGATTTAAGAAGCAGAATATTCTAAAATTAGTATCTAAGAGTTTATAGTAGGCAGTAGTTTATTAAAAAGAGAGAAATACATCTAATTATTGTGAAACACACTTATAACCCCAGCACTTTAAAGGAGGAGACAGAAGGATCAGGTTAAGTGACACACAGGTCAAGGTAATTCAAGGTTACCCTCAGCTACATAGTAAGTTGGAGGTTAAGCTGTTACATGAGACCTTATCTCAAAAGGAAGCATTAAAACACACACACATACACACATACAAACACAAACAAATGCATGCACACACGCACGCACACAAAAGGAAAAAGAAAAATTACAACCTAAAAGAATATTACTTCTTTATTTTGTGTGTATGTATGTTTGTGCTCTCAAAGATGCAAGAAGAGGGTGTCAGATCCCCTGGAAATGGAATCATAGTTGTGAGCTGCCATATGGGTGCTGAGGAATTAAATTACTCTCTCTAGCCACAATTTACAAATTAAAAACAATTTTTTTTTGTTGTTATTTATTATATGTAAGTACACTGTAGCTGTCTTCAGACACCCCACAAGAGGGCATCAGATCTCATTGCAGATGGTTGTGAGCCACCATGTGGTTGCTGGGATTTGAACTCATGACCTTTGGAAGAGCAGTCAGTGCCCTTAACCACTGAGCCATATCACCAGCCCTAAAAACAATTTTTTTAAGGAAAAGATTCAAGTAATTAAATAGTAATACCTAGAAGAAATGTGTCAGGTTCAGTTATAAATAGAAATTTATTTCTAATGATAATATGCTTATTTGATAAATCTTGACTTATTGTATAGAAAACAGTCTAAAAAAATACAACCTCTAAAATTTATTGTAAAAAAAGCAAAAACATTAATCTCTTGCCTAAACAGCTGACATGTTCAATGGGACAGGTACTAGTGACACTGTCACCTGAGTTGTTGGGTTTTTGTTTGTTTAAAATAGTATTAAGTTGTTTTGAGACATGTTAGTTCATACCTGTAAACCTCAGCACTCAAGGTGAGCCAGGAGGATCACAAATTGTCATACTACATAATTAAAAGCCAGTTTGTGCTACACAGTGAGTTGAAGTTCAATCTGATCAACTTAGCAAGACCATGTCTCAAGTTAGAAAGATAAATAATAAGAAAAATAAAAATTGAAAAAAATTAAATTGTGAAATTGACACACAGGAAACACGTAAAGGAAGACTAGAATGGGCTGGGACCTCAGCTCAGTTGCCAGAGCACTTAATACGCACAAAGCCCTGGGTCTTATCTCTGCCATCACATAGAACCAGGTATGATAGCACAAGGCCTGTCATCCCAGGGTTCAAGTGGGAGAGACAGGAGGATTAGACCTTCAAGATCATCCTTTGCTACACACCAACTTTGAGGCAGGCTGCAAAACAAAAAAGACCAGGAAAGCTGGGTTTAGTGATACTTTTCCTGTAATCTTAAGAAGCAGAGATAAAAGGACCCTTAGTTAGAGATCAGTTGGACTAGTGGTGGAGAAGGGAAGAGGAGGGAGAGACTGAGGAGAAGGGGAGAAGGGGGAGGGAGAGGGAAGGAGAGAAGGTTGAGAGAAGGTTAAGAGTGAGCGAGTGAGCTAGCCTAGGTCTCACTAAGGGAGCCAACCTAGTCAACTTAACCAATGAAAGACCTTATCTAAAAGAACTAAGGCAGAGGGCTAGAGATAAGAACCAATGGTTAAGAGTATTCACAGAGTAAGTCTGAGTCCCAGCATCCATATCAGGTGGCATCGCTCCAATTGAGGAAATCCAATACCTACAGCCTCCACAGGTACATGCACTCTCATACACAGACCCACACATAGACATGCACATA
>NW_021604674.1:2694592-2739574 GCF_004785775.1 Grammomys surdaster | reverse complement strand
ACAGGTACATGCACTCTCATACACAGACCCACACACAGACATGCACACATACATGTAACTAAAAAAATAATTTGCTAGCAGTGGTGGTACATGCTTTTAATCCCAGCAGTCAGAAGTCAGAGGCCAAGGCAGATGCAGATGGATCACCGAGTTTGAAGTCAGCTTGGTCTACAGAACAACCTCTAGGATAGCTAGGGCTACACAGAGAAGCCTTGTCTCAAAACAAAACAACAACAAACTCAAAAAGAAAATAACTCTTAAAAAGAAAAAAGTAACTGGTCCCTAAGAACTAGCAGGTCAGGTTATTCTCTGGACTCTACATGCATGTCCACACATCCACAGGACATGGCCCAGAGCTGCTTGAACTTACCAAACAGAGTCTTATGACCATCTAACATGGCCTTTTGCTTTGCACTGTTGTTCTTGATCAGTTCTTCCATGTCATTAAACAGACGGTTGAGGTTTTTGCCAAAACTCTTCTGAGCTTCTACGTTGTGCTCATCAATTGCTCTCTTACGGTCCAGTTTAGAATGTAGGCCAGATACATCCCTGGTAGTTTCTTTAACTGTGTTAAGCAACTGTATGTTTAAAAAGCAAACAAAACAAAAAGATAACTAACATAAAAACAGTCTGATCAATGAGCGTGTGCTCTATGAGGATCTCTCCCTGATGAGAACTAGACACAAAACTGTAGACACTAGATCAGAAAAGATTAACCTTACACTAATGTATCCAGGTGCTCAGGAATGCTTAGTCCCCACCAAACTCCTTTCTTCCAGCCAACCATCTGTGTAAAGAAAACTAACTTTGCAAATTTATTCTAGTAATTATGCTTGTTCATAAATTTTTTTCTTTTTACTGTAGCCTCAAAAATATACCCTTTTTTCTTTCTCTCTCTCTCTCTCTCTCTTTTTTTTTGGGGGGGGGGGCAGGGTTTCTCTGTATCGCTCTGGCTGTCCTGGAACTCACTCTGTAGACCAGGCTGGCCTCGAACTCAGAAATTCTCCTGCCTCTGCTTGCCGAGTGCTGGGATTAAAGGCGTGTGCCACAACTGCCCAAAAATATACCTTACAATATGTAATACTTTCATTCCAGTATTTAAAATATGGGTCAAATAATGAAATAGTTTAATAAATGGATATAACATTTGAAATAAAAAATTAAAGTCTTATAATCAAAATTTAAGCAAGGATACATCTACCTACTTTGCTGGCGGTATCATGAAGCTTCTTCTCAGTTCTTTCCAAGGCTGAAGAGACATATTCCTCTTTAACAAGTTGTAATTTTGTTTCCTGCAAATGTTTCTGAGTGGTCTCAAGTTCCTGTGCCTTGGTTTGCAGGTCAGATTTACACTGGTCAAGTTCGTTCTTACTATCCATAAATAACTCCATAGCCTACATGTAAAATACATTAAACAATTCTTTAAGAATCAGAAAAAAATGCTCTGGCTGGTGAAACACTTGGCTAGTTAATAATACTGGAAGGAAAAACTATTCAAATGTGAAAATTGTAATAGTTTCTCAGACTGATTAGAACATTTTTAGTGGTATCTAGTCTGCTCCTATAAAGCTATTCAAACTTCTGTAGTAGGTCTAACGTAGTGGTATTGATTCTTCAGGTTCCTCCCAGGACTTCAGTGGACTGCCATAGTAAAGGTCCACTGTGAGGGTGGCACAGAAAGGGTCTGGCTGCTTTTCTAAGTGTCCCACAACTCCCAAGTTCTAAAATCCTTACCTTGAAAAGAACTGGGGAGAAAGTTCAACTGGCAGAATGCTCACCTAGCATGAGCAAAGCCCTAGGTCCCATCCCCAGCCCTGCATAAAAACAGACATGGTAAAGTACGGCAATAATCCAGGTAGATTGGAGAATCAGAAATTCAAGGTCATGCTTGGCTACATAGTAAGTTTTACTGCTCTTTTGAGACGGTGTCTTTCTATGTCGCCCAGGAAAGCCTGAACTCACCACTGGACTAGGCTGGTCTCTAACTCATAAGGATCCATCTGCTTCTGCCTCCTAACTAACTGAAGGCATGTGTTTGAGTCTAGCCTAAATTACATGAGAATTGTCTCAAAATAAAAACTGAGTATACCATGAATTCTAGGATTGTAGAAACTTTTGGAGATTTGTACAAGTAAACTCTATAGTGTTTACACAATAATGAAATCACTTATAACACATGTCTCAAAAAATATAACCCAGTCGTTAAGCAAATGCCTGTGATTTCTTCTAAAGTTGTATTAAGTGTCAAAATAGAAGGCTTTTCATTACTAACAAAGGTAAAAATAAAATACAACTTACCTTGAATATAAGAATCAAAAAAATTCTTGAAAAAAAAAAAAAAAACAGTCCCTACACAGTCTAAACTTGGCAGGTTTTGTTTTTTGATATTTTCTGTATTTACATTTCAATTGTTTTCCCCTTTCCAGGTTTCTCCTTCAGAAACTTCCTATTCTATCTCCTCTCCCCCTGCCTCTAGGAGGGTCCTGTCCCACCCACTCCCTGCCCTGGTATCCCCCTACCCTGGGGATCGATTACCCTCAGGCCCAAGGGCTGCTCCTCCCACTGATGTCCAACAAGGCCATCCTGTTACACATGCGGCCGGAGCCATAGGTCCCTGGGAGCTCCGAGGGGTATGACCGGTTGACACTGTTGCTCTTCCAAGTTCTTTTTCAAGTGACTTTGCATGTCACTTGAAAAAAGACAATGCCTACCTTACTGAGCTCCTCTTCAAGAACACCGATTTTTTCAACCAATTCAACAATCTGTTCCTCCTGAGCAGTTACTTTTCCATTCATGGCTCTAAAAGTTTAAAATTTTAACAGTTAATGTTTTGTTCTAAATCCTACAAAATTTTAGTCTAATTGCAAAATACAACATAATAGAACAAAATCCTGGCAGCTGCACAGACTCGCCTCCACACTCCTCCCCCTCGTGGTAATAATGAAGCAGTGATAAACAGAGTGCCAAATGGCAATGAGCAAATGTGGGGAAAATTGGGGGAAAGAACTACCTATGTTTAGTTTATATATGTGTGTTTGCCTACATTTATGTCTGTGTACCATTTACATGCCTGGTACCCTTGAGGATCCCTCTGTAACTGGAGTTACAGTCAGTGTGAGCCACCATGCCAGTGCTGGGAATTGAACCAGGGTCATCTGGAACAGCAACCATTGCTCTTAACAACTAAGCCATCTCTCCCGCCCCCTCTCTATTTTATAAATGGAACATTCCTTATTTGACCTCTACCCTGAAACTGAGACCTTTCACCTATGAAGAAAAGGCATGTGTACACAAATCCAACTTAACATGCTAAGGAGATAGGAAGTAACTCAGTGACAGGGGGCTTTTTAGCACACACAAGAGACTCTGGATTTGGTCCCTAGCACCATAAAATATATATAAAATAAAACTATGTTGCAAAGGTAGAAAAATGACAGAGAAGGGAAGTTAACACAAAGTAGTGATGGAAAGGATATAACTTAAGTGGCTGTGATTAGTGATATGTAACATAAAAATGTCCCTAATGTTCTACGTGCTTAAGACTTGAAGACATGAAGCATCACAAGAAATAGGTGAGAAAAATGACTAAAACCACCTAAAGGACTGATTCAAAATACGTATATAGAGTGGTATCGATCCTCAGTGTCTACAAGGGATGCTGCACAGCTGTATAAGACAAGGTGTACAAGTACCACTGTTACACTAGTACTAGGCCTTGTGAGATTCTCTAGGGCAGAATTTCTCAGCTTTAGCAGTTCAAGTGCTTTGTACCAGACAATTTTTTTTTGGTTTTTCCAGACAGGGTTTCTCTGTGTAGCCCTGGATGCCCTGGAACTCACTCTGTAGACCAGGCTGCCCTCGAACTCAGAAATCCACCTGCCTCTGCCTCCCAAGTGCTGGGATTAAAGGCGTGCACCACTGCAGCCCAGCTATGACAGAAGAGGTTTATATCTCTAGTGGAGTGACGGTTATACAAATGTAAACATAAGTCACAGTGGTATAGAATCCATAAATATGCTATCAGTGCTCATCTCCTGAGTTTACTATTGAATCACAGTTATATAAAGAAATATTGGTAGAAACTGGTAATTAATACATGGGAACCCATATAGTATTTATGGCCTATGCTTATAATTTTAGTACTCAGAAAGCTGCAGTAGGGATACCTATAAATTCAAGGACAGCCTGACCTGCACAGTGAGTTTAAGGCCAGCTAGGATCACAAAGCAAAATTCCGTCTTAAATAAAAATAAAAGTGCTGACTGAGGACATGACTCAAGTGGTGAAGTACTTGTTTAGCATCAATAAAGCCCTGAGTTTGAGCCTCAGGGCCACATAAGACTAAGCATGGTGGCCCATGCCTGTATCCCAACACTTGAGAGGTGGAGGCAGGGGGATCAGAAGTTAAAGGTCATCCTTGCCGACACAATGAGCTTGAGACCAGTTTGGACTACATGAGACCTTACCTAAACAAATAAGTAAAAAATCATGACGCATGGGACTTCACATAAACCAATAATCTTTTTAAATACAAAGTTAGCTAAAAGACTTTCTACAAAGTGTTTGATAACAATATTTGTATATGTGTGTTTTTAAACATTTATTTAGCAAGGGAGACAGTGCATGTGTTACAGCGTACATATGGATGTCAGACAACAACTTTTGGAGGAGCTGATTTCCACCTTCTATCATGTGGGTTCTAGAGACTGAACTCATGTCCTCAGGCTTGATAACAAGTACCCGATGACCCATCACCAAGCATAGTTTTGGTTTTGAGACCAGTCCTGCTATGTGGTCCTGGCCGGCATCAAACTCTCAATCCTCCTATCTCTGCCTCCTAGGACATGCACGTTAAAACGTGAGAGAGTGCATGGAAGTGTGTGTGTGTGTGTGTGTGTGTGTGTATTTGTGCACAAATACACACACACAGAGCCTACACAAATATTATGGTGCATGTGTGGAGGTTGAAGGACAACTTGTGGAAGAAGCAAGGTCTTTCCTTCCACAAACTGGGCTGCAGGTATTCAACTCAAGTCACGAGTCTCTGCAGCAAGCACCTTTGCACACAGCCATCACACTGGCTCAGGAACTACTTTTTTAGGTTAAACCAAAAGAAGCACTTATGGGCAGTAGATATTATTTCCTTATTGCTGCATAAGTAAGTTTTACTTCAAACTGCTGTTATCTAAAAGTAAATGGGAATGTTGGCACACCTGTAATTCCAGGCTGAGGCAGGATGATTCAGAAAGCTTCAGGCCAGCCTGGAAGATACATAGTAAAAATACTTCCAAAACAAAGATAAGGGTATGAGGAGACAGCTCAGCAGGGGAGAACTCTGTCTGCTCATCTGGGGAACTGGGTTTGATTCCCGGCACCACGGGGCAGTTCACAGGGTTTATAACTCCATCTCCAGACACCTCTTCTGGCCCCTTGTACCACTACCTGAAATGGGGTACACAGACATACATGCAGGAAAACCATCCATATGCTTAAAGTAAGTAAAAATGCTTTTTAAAAAATCCAGCCGGGCCGGGTGGTGGCGGCGCACGCCTTTAATCCCAGCACTTGGGAGGCAGAGGCAGGCGGATTTCTGAGTTCGAGGCCAGCCTGGTCTACAGAGTGAGTTCCAGGACAGCCAGGGCTACACAGAGAAACCCTGTCTCGAAAAAACAAAACAAACAAACAAACAACAACAAAAAATCCAGCCGGGCAGTAGTAGTGCACACTGTTAATTCCAGCACTTAAGAGGCAGAGGCAAGTGGATCTGAGTTCAAGGCTAGCCTGGTCTACAGAGTAAATTCCAGAACGGCTAAGGCTATACAGAAAAACACTGTCTCAAAAAACCAAACCACGAAAACCCAAAAACTCTATAACCAAAGTCTTACCTAAAACTTTCTTCAGAGATGTATACTCCATTTTTCTCACGAGTTGCTGCAAGATCTCGCTTCAAACGTTCTATCTCTTCTGTATACTCCTATGCAAGAGGAATGTTACATATAGGTATCAAGTTAGTTGGGTTTTGTTCTACCATCAGTGTGGAGAGCATATGCATGAAATAAAACATGTTAGCCTTTTATGATTTTCAAACATAAAAAGTTATAATTATACTTAAAAAAAAAAGGATTTTGCTCCATATCTCAGACTGTCCTTGGCAATCTTCAACCTCAGCCTTTGAAATGCTAAGATCACATATGTAGACCTCCACCCCCAGCTATAACTACAGTTTTAGTTAATTTGTTTAGAAATAGTCTTTCAATAGCCTTAATAAAATTCTTTAAATGTTTCATTATAAAGTCATATCCACCTTTAAATAATTAAGATTTCTACTGCTGTGATAAAACACCATGACCAGACAAAACTTGGGGAGGGAAGTGTTTATTCAGGCTTACACTCCCTTGGTGAAGAAAGGCAGAGCAGGAACCTGGAGGCAAGACTCAAGCAGAGGCCATGGAGGAGTGCTGCTTACTGGCTTTGTTCCTCGTGGCTTGCTCTACCTACTTTCTTATAGAACCCAGGATCATCTGCAAGGGGTGGCACTGCCCACAGTGAGCTCAGCCCTCCTACATCAATTACTAACTGAAAAAAAGGATAATCCATAAGCTTGCCTATAAGCCAATTTGGCTTGGGCATATATTATCAAGAGTGGTTCCCTGTTCCTATAGCTTGACTATAGCTTGTGTCACGTTGGTAAAAAACTAAGCAGAACAACCTTTGAGAATTATTACATAACTACAGTTATTAAAACTAAGTAGTGTTGGTGGAAGAAGAGATGAGTAAATGAATGGAATAGAACAGAGTCCAGAAATAGGTTCACATAAATCTAGAAAATTTGATATACTAGACAACACAAAAATTAAAAGCTTTTGCTCTGCAAAAGCCTGTGTGAAGATGAAAAGCCATTCAACAAAGGAGGAAACCATGTTTACAAACATCAAATATCCAGAAAACTTTATATGTAACAAAGTAACTAAAATATATTAGAACTCTAAAGGCTGGAAAGCTGGCTCAGCAGTTAAAATGGCTCACTGGTTGTTCTTCCAGAGAAGCTAGGCTCCATTCTCAGCATCCACAATTTGGCTCACAGACATCTATAACTAACTCTAACTCCAGGGAAGCTGACTCCCTCTCTTCTTGTTTCTACTGGCACGGCAAACATGCAGTACACACACATGATGGAAAACACCCATACACATTAAAAAAAAAAATCTTTAAAAACCTCTTTAAAATGCCTCAATAAAAGAACAAATAATCCATTGGGAAATTGTGCTAAAGACATGAATAAACATGTCACAATGACATGGACATCTGAGCCAAACAGTGGTGGCACACACCTTTAATCCCAGCATTCAGGAGGCAGAGGGAGGCTGAGTTTGAAACCAACCTGGTCTACAGGAGCGAGTTCTAGGACCGGGCTACACAGAAAAACTCTGTCTTGAAAAACAAAACAAACAACAAAAAAGGACATATGAATAGCAAGTAAGCACAAGATGTTCAACATCATTGGTCATTAGAGAAAGTTCGGTAGACCAAGCGACACAACTAAAACCTACCACATGCTTTCTGAATGGCTAAAGTGAAAAATAGCTGTCTCACCAAATGTGGATGAGGATGTGGAGAAACTACATCACCTACCTTGCTTGTTGGAAGGCAAAATTATATAGCCACTAAGAACAGTTTAGCAGAGCGGTGCATGCCTGAAAATCCAGCACTGGGGAAGCAGAGGCAGGAGGATTATGAGTTCAATGCCAGCCTGAGCTTCAAAGATTCAACTTCACCCCATCACAAGAAACTACTTTAGTCTTTCCTTAAAAACTGAAGCATTCTGTTACCATGTATCACAGCAAATTCACTCTGACAATTAGGACAAATAAATGAAAAGCTGAGTCCAGAGGAGAAGTCTTAGCTGGTAAGCATCTGCCACAGAAGCCTGAGAACCACTGGAACCCATTGTGATGATACAGACTCCTAAAAGCTGTCCTCTGACTTCCACATGCATGCCATGGCATGCACACAGATGGACACACAGTAATAAGGAGTGAGAGGGGTGGCATTGTTGGAGGAACTAAATCAGTGGGGTGAGCTTTCAAAAGCCTGTGTCAGGCTCAGCCTTGCTCGCTCTCTGCCTCCATCTTTCAGACAGATGTGAGCTCTGTGCCATGTCTTCCTACAACCATGATCCCCGCTATGATCTTGGACTAAACCCTTTAAAACCATAAACAAATCTCCAACCAAATGCTTTTTTAGGTAGCGTTGGTCATGGTGTCTCCTCACAACAATCAGAACAGAAAATAAGACATGTTTGTTTACACAAATGCCTATAAATTAATATAAATAGCAGTTTCATTTGAAACCAAAAAAAAGGAGCTATTCAATAAATCATTCAAGATGGTCACACAAATTATACAAATAGCACAGAAATACCATAAAATACTACTAAAAAGATACTATCAAAATTCATTGACTGTTTTGGTGAACCTCCAGAGAATAATACAAAATTTAAAAACACAACTCCAAAAGTTCATGTGCTATATACAATTTCCTTCAATAATACTTCTGAAACTACAAAATTCTACAGAACAGACTAGTAAGTACAGGAATTACAATGAAGAAGAGAGGAGAAAATTCTGAGTATCTTATGGCATTTTTGGAAATAATCAATTGGTTGGTATATAGAATTATCCATATAATGGAATATTATTCAGCAATATAAAGAAATAAACTACTAATATGCATAAACAGCATTTTAAAATCTCAAATGTTATCCCAAGTAAAAGAAAAAAGCAAAAGGCCAAATAGTTTATGATTCTCCTTCTAGGAAATGTGTGAGAAAGGCAAACTATCTACAGAAAGTATACTGATAAACCAGGCATGGTGGTTCATGCCTATAATCCCAGCACAAAAGATGCTGCACAGGAACATAAAGAAACAGATGCCAGGCCAGCCTGGGCTACAAATGAGTCTGCTCAAGAACAAAACAGAGTGGGGGTAGGGAGACGTATCAGTGGCCACTTCATTACAAAAAAGTGAAACTACATGTTAACTTTTTTCTAAAAGTGGATCTGTATAGATGTTGTTCAACTACATTAATGAATTTTTCAAACTACTGAAATAAGTGCTAACAAGAGGTAAATGTCATGGTGTGTACATTTTCCCACAATGAAGCAGACTGAAATTGTACTTATAAACACAAACGCTACCAAGGGTGTCAACTGCACTATAAAGTTAGGGATGTCTGCACATCAGTGGTAGGAAACAGGCTAACATCAGGCGTTACTTTATGTTATTAGCAGTGATCTGTTGTTATTCCTACGTTGGGCTTTAATCCCAAGCACTTAGGAGGCAGAAATAGGTGGATCTCTGAGTTCCAGGCCAGCCTAGTCTACAAAAAAATTTCTAGGACAGCAAGGACTACACTGAGAAATGCTGTCCCAAAAAACCAAACCAAAGACAAAACAAAACAAGCGAAAACAGTGATCTGTTGTTATTCATTATTTCAGACATGCCAAACATGGTTACATTACTCTATAAAGATTCATAATTACTGTCTGGCAGTGGTGGCCCATGCCTTTAACCCTTGGCTCTAGGGAGGCAGAGGCAGGTGGATCTCTTAGTTTAAGACCAGCCTGGTCTACAGAGCAAGTTCCAGGACAGCCAGGGCTAAACAAAGAAACCCTGTAAAAACCCAAAACAAACAAACCAAACAAACAAACAAAATCGTAATTACCTTAATGAGAGCTTTTTTGGTGAGTTTCTGATTAACTTCAGGCTTATTCATTATGTTCTTTGCTCTGTGAGCATATTCCAATGTACTCAGAGTTTCCTGTTATAAAAAGGAAAGGTTTTTAATTACTGAGGGCACAAGGATGAAAATAAAGGTATTCATTTAAAATGTACTGCATAACTTACAATCATAATTTCTATCTGTTTAATGTGTGATCTATTTATGGACTATTTTATCCTTGTGTGTATGTGTGCATGAGTGTGAAAGCCATCGGGACAAGGTTGAACATCTTTATCACTCTCCTTCTTATGCTTTGAGGTGGTGCCTCTCAATGAACCTGAAACGTGCCCCAATCTAGCTAGACTGGCTGGCCAGTGAGCTCCCAAAGCCAGAACTGCATCACCAAACTCAGCTTTGATGTAAAAACTGGGGATCTGAATTTGGGCCTCCTCATGCTTGTATGACAAGCACATTACCAACAGAGCCATCTGCTCAAGCCTCCTACATAGGTCCTAAACGCCATGAATTCCACCAGCTGGTGAATAAACAAAATGTCCTTTTATGTAAAAACTTTCTCAAAGATAAAATCTTTCATCTTGGAAGGAAATTCATTAGGATGATGTTCTAAAGGGTAGTTTTACTACATTCTATATTGCAGGAAAGATTAGGAAATAAAAAAAAAAAATGCAAGTTTCAGAAGTTTCTGAAACAGATACAGGCCCCTCCTTCTCTAAGTATATTATAAGTAGTAAGGACTACTGAGAGACACCCTCAGACCAGAACGTCCCTGAACTAGACACAGTGGGCCCCTCCCAGAGAGACACTCTCAGTCCAGCAGAACTACTCCTAAACAAACCTTGCTGCCTAGAAGAGGCAGACACCAGGCACCCACCTGGAAGACACCTGTCAGCCTGTTGAGCTGTATGCAAGTTAAGCTGTCATGAGCAAATGCACACTGAGGATTGGGAGGCTTTTGGTGATGCAGATGTCTTTGAGTAATTTCTGATCCTATAAATAATCTCTCACCCATATTACCATCAATAACCCCAATAAAACCCATTATTTCACCAAACTGAGCTCTGGTGATATCTTTACTTTGGCCTGGCATGTGTTCTCTGAGGTGAGTAGACATTTGTTCATGAGATTCCAGAAACAGTGTTTCACAATACCTTTATCCACATAGTTAATTAGCACCCATTAAAAGAGAATTAAGTGGGGACTGGAGAGAGGGTTCAGTGGCTAAGAGCACTGGCTGCTCTTCCAGAGTTCCTGAGTTTAATTCCCAGCAACCACATGGTGGTTCACAACCATCTGTAATGGGATCTGATGCCCTTTTCTGATGTGCATGAAGACAGCGACAGTGTACTCATATATACAAACTAAATAAATCTTTAAAAAAAATGAAATGTTGATATATAGAAAACTTTTAACATAGCATAACATAATGAAAATAGCACGCTAAGTACAAGAATTCAGTGCTCCAAAAGGACTTAAGTCAGTCCAAGTCCTCCATGCTCCCCTCCGTACCACCCATCACTACTGACGTTCAGCAATCCTTCTCATTAACGCGCATGAGTATTTTTCCTGCGTGTATGTCTGTGCACCATGAACAGGCCTAGTGCCTAAGGCACCAGAAAAGAGCAACAGATCCTAGGAATGGAGTTAGGCAGAGTCGTGAGTCATCATGTGGGTACTGGAAATCAAACACTGGTCCTCTGGCAGAGCAGGCAAAGTTCTTAACCACTGAGCCGTTTCTTCAGCCCCAGCAATCTTTGTTTGTTTAAAGAATGTATGAAGAGCTAGCAAGATGACTCAACGAGCAAAGGCACTTGCCACCAAGCCAAATGACCTGAGCTTCATTACTGGTACCCACAAGGGGAGAACTGACAGCCACAAGTTATATTTTCTGACTCCTGTCTGTAGAACCCCACCCCAACACATACACACATACAAAATAAGTAAACAAATGAGAGTAAAATATATTTTAAATTGTGAATCCAGAGCTTATAAGATGGTTCAGTGCTTAAGAACACTTGCAGCTCTTCTCAATTCCCAGCAACCACATGGTATCTCATAAGGATCTGATGCCCTCTTCTTGCATGCAGGTCTACATGCAGACAGAGCTTTCTTACAGTAAAAAAATAAATACATAAATACATAAATAAATAAATAAATTGACAATTCTGAAGCAGTTTGGCAGCATACGCCATCACAGCACTCTGGAAGCTGAGGCAAGGAGATCATGAGGTTTTGGTCAGCCTGATAGACGTCACAAATCCTATTTCAAAAGAAAACTAGCCCCCAAAAGAAAGAGAAGAGAAGGGGAGGGGAGGGGAGGGGAGGGGAGGGGAGGGGAGAAGAGAAAAACTATTTTGGAAGTCATAACTGGCTTTCTATTGTAGCAGATTGTTCTATATTACAGTATAGAATGAAGTCAGTAAATGAACTTTTAAAAATGTGGACTGCTAAAGAAAGGCTTTCTGCTTTCTCTCAAAGGGCTTACCTCAAGATTGAGAGATGCAGGGGAAATGGTTGCAATTATAGATGTTCTTGTACGTCCCCCAAGAGAATCTTGCAGGATTCTAGTTAGTTTAGATTCTCGATAAGGAATATGAGGTGTTCTTTCCACAAGAGCAGTAATAACTCTTCCCAGTGTCAACAGGGACTGGTTAATATTTCCAGCTTCCCGGGCCCTCTTGTCAACAGCTCCAGAACGCCCAATATTTTCACTTCCTGCAAGATCAACCTTTAATTTAAGGAAAAAAAAAAGTCAATCTATTGTATTTGGATTCAAAGATTTGTATTCTTTTACATATTTTATTATATATACACAATGTTCTAAATCGCTAGCAAAATAAATTTTCCGCAACAAATTCTTTCTCCCACTCCAAAGCTAGTTGATAAAGTAACTATGAAAATACTGTACATAAGTGAGAATTCCAAGCTTCTCTAGGAAGTAATCAAGAATAGCACAGTGGGGCTGGAGAGATGGCTAAGAGGTTAAGAACATTAATTGCTCTTCCAGGGATCCTGAGTTCAATTCCTAGCAACCACATGGCGGTTCACAACCATCTGTAAAGGGATCTGATGCCCTCTTCTGGTGTGTCTGAAGACAACGACAGTGTACTCACATATATAAATAAATCTTTAAAAAAAAAAAAAAAAAAAAAAGACTAGCACAGTGGCATCAAGGCAGGATACTTACCAAATTCAACTTTCCAATTTTAACAAGCTCTTCTCCGTCAATTGTCATTTCTTTCATGTGTATTGTAACAGAAAAAACTGAGTGTGAACGACTAGAAAACAAGATCAAGTTGTCTTCTCATTACAATGGAAACGTAATTGTTCCCTATCAGATACTAACAGCAGGAAAGGGAGCTCTGAGCATACCTGGGAGGGCCAAGACATCATCAACCAGAAAATAGAACTTGGAAGGACAAAATTCTGCCCAATATCTACAATACCGATCCTACCAAAGAAGCTATCAAAACTATTCTAGACCGTTTGCAGTTCCTGGGTTCCATCTCCAGCAACACACACACAAAGAATTTTCAGGCAAATCTGAAAAGAAGAGTGTTCCAGAGCAGACAGCTCCCAACCAGAACAGCAATGCATTGACTAATGCCATTAGCACTGGCGAACATGGTAATTTTGTATTGCTTTTGTACTTTTAAAAATTATTATTTTATAATTTATTTAAATTACAGAAAAGGAAAGGGTGCTAGAAAAACAAACTATACACCTGAGTTCTATTTATCTTATGTTTTTCTATTATTATCAACTGATTTAACGTTAAAAAATACTATTATGTGTGGATTGAGCATGTGCAGAATAAGGGGTTGGGCATATCCCATGTGAAGTTGGTTCTTTCCTTTTCTACCTTTAGATGAGTAGGTTCTAGGGCTCAAACTCAGATAGCCAAGCTTCCAGGACAAGCACCTTAAAAGGCCAATCTTTCTAGCCCAAGATTGTGGGATTAATGCAATTAAGCATAAATATCAACTGACTTGGGAAAGCTGAGTTAATTTTTTTTTTATTATCTTTGTTTTATATATTAAAAACAAAAAGGGGGGGGGCTAGAGAGATCAGCGGTTAAGAGCACTGACTGCTCTTCCAAAGGTCCTGAGTTCAATTCCCAGCAACCACATGGTGGCTCACATCCATTTATAATAGAATCTGACGCCCTCCTCTGGTGTGTCTGAAGGCAGCTACAGTGTACTTGTCGTATACATAAAATAAATAAATAAAATCTTTAAAAAAAAAATAAAAATAGCCAAGCATGGTGACCAACAGTATAGAGAAATGTGTTCCTTTCTCCCTTTTCATGAATGCCAGGGTTAGTGACCATCTGTGGGTTAACTCTTTAGTAAAATCATTTTAAAACAAAGATTTAGTCTCAATTTCTATAGCTCAGTGATCAAGTGCTTGCCTAACAGGTACCCTGGATTTAATTCCCAGTACAACCAAAAACAAAAAAAAAATCAAATTCCACCAAAGAATGAAAATTAACATGTGATTGTTCTTTTATTAAAACCATACAATTTTTAGTAAGGGTTGTATAAAGCTGTCCAAGAGGCCACCTTTAAAAGGTAGTTTAGGCTCTGCGCATTTCATCCTAAAATTTAACCTGGGTGCCCAGAAGACATAGTTTTGTTCAAATCTTTTGTTTGGTTTGTGCTTTGTTGGTTTTGAGACACAGTCTTACTATGTAGCCTGGGGTGGCCTAGAACTCCACCTGCCTCGCTCGGCCTCCTAAGTGCTGTGATTAAGTCGAGTGCCACCACCTTGCTTTGGTTTGGTTTTTGAGTCAACAGAAAGGTTAAAGATAATAAGAAAAGGCTGTTTGTGCTTTGTACAGCCTAAGCTGGCCTAGTTACACATGCAAGGCTCATCAACAACTCATGATCATTTCCCCAGCCTCGCAGATGCTGGAATTTCACATATGAACCACCACACCACACCCAGCATACGGTCGTTGGAAAACGAATGTCTTTAGGACATTAATACTTCTGCACTAGTTTAACTATCTTTGTCTTCCTTTCAACAATCTTCCAGTATTGCCAGATTCTTTATGAATCTGATGCCAAGTACCAAGGACTCCCCTTAGCCGGGCAGTGGTGGCACACACCTTTAATCCCAGCACTTGGGAGGCAGAGGCAGGCGGACTTCTGAGTTCGAGGCCAGCCTGGTCTACAGAGTGAGTTCCAGGACATGCAGAGCTACACAGAGAAACCCTGTCTCGAAAAACCAAAGAAACAACAAAAACCCTAGAACCAAGGACTCCCCTTAGAGCACCAAATATACTATGTGACCCAATTCCCTGACCCATCCTAACTTGATGCCTTCAAAGTTTCAGTAAATGGAAAACAGAGCAAAGAACAGAGTGGTTTTCTTACCTAGAGTAAGCGTTCATCAAGGTTGCCGCAGTTGTCCTTTTTGCTGCCCCCTTCTCTAAGATTTGGTAGACTTCATCTTTGTTGTGTACTGTGATTTCCTCTAAGCCTTTGATTATCACTCCTCTCTGATCAGATATCAAAGAACATCTATTACTTTATAAAGAAAAGTACACTGACTTTTAAGACTTGTACAGTAACATGTGGGAACTTTCCTTCTCAAACCCCGAGTTACCTTGTTCCGGGGATCATCAAACATCTGCAGCCTTTCAGAAACATCAGAAGACGGACTAAGAAGATCAAAAAGCTCCTCATTATAGATTTCCAATAGGGACACTTTAACTGAAAACTCAGTGCCATTATCGGTAAGTTTCTCAAAAATTTGATGAAGAGTGCGTGGAATTATACCAGCCAAAGGATCCTGAAATTATATTAATAAGAATTAAAATGAACTCAAAATGTCACTTACTATACAGTTAAAATATGACAAAGATCTCCTTCAGAGTTTATCACTGTATTTGCAACACTGAGGATTGATTTGAAGGGCTTACACATACTAGGCAAGTACTCTACCACTCAGCTATACCTCCCATCCCTGCTTTTCTTTTTAGAGACAGGAGTCTCCCTTAAATCGTCCAGGTTGGCCCCACACTTGAGAAACTTTTGCCTCAGATGCATACCATCATACCTAAGTCTAATTTATTTAAGGTTTACTATATAGCCTAGCCTGGCCTCTAATTTGCAATTCTCCAAACTCAGCCACCCAAGTAATGGAATGGCATCCAGGCACAAGCCATTACACCTGGTTATCTTATATTTCAATAAGAGCCAGTTAACCCTTCCCATCCAGTTGTTCTGCATTCTACCAATCATAAAAAATACTTGAAAAAAAAAATCTGAGGGCTGGAGAGATGACTCAGCATTTAAGAGCACTGACTGCTCTTCCAGAGGTCCTATAGTCAATTCCCAGCAACCACATGGTGGCTCACAACCATCTGTAATGACATCTGATGCCCTCTTCTGGCTGGCAGGCAGGCAGGCAGGCAGATATGCAGATAGAGCACTCATATACATAGTAAAGCTGGGTGTGGTAGATGCAAGCCAATAATCCAGCATTTAGGATAGAGAAAAGGTGAGTTCAAGGTCAGCCTCAGCTATATAAAAAGCACAAGGTCAGCCTGAGCTTTTGTAAGGGCCTGTTTCAGAATAAAGAACTTTGCCTGCCCTGTCTCAAATAAAAAGAGTATAACAATTATTTACATAGTACTTGCATTGTATTAGGTATTGGCAGTAGCCTATGGATGATTGAAGCTATGTGAAAGTATGTATTTAACTTATGTACAAACATGTATCATCTGATAAAAAGACTTTTTAGCATCCTCACACTTTGTGTGTACTAGAACCAACCACCCTCCATGGATACTAAAAGACAACTATGGCAAAGCAAATTTAAAACTAAAACCTAACTAATCAAGTCATATCAGTCTAAGTTATAGTCAATCATAATCTAAAATATTAAATGGAAAAATATTGAAAAACACCTGTTAAATTTAAATTTTTAAATTAAAGGTGCACACCTTTAATCCCAGCACTTGGGAGGCAGAGGCAGGCGGATTTCTGAGTTTGAGGCCAGCCTGGTCTACCGAGTGAGTTCCAGGACAGCCAGGGCTACACAATATATCCATTATTCTGATAGACTGTGTTAAATATTTGAGTAACTCTTATTTCAAATTATCCCAGTATTATGGAGCCTGAGATACAACAAATACTACAAGTTCAAAAGCTTGTAATATAGTAAGTAATATTGTAATATAGTAAGTTCCAGCCTGAGCTACAGTATAAGACCTTGTCTCAAAAATAATATCATTATCACCAACAAAAACAATAATAATTTTTAAACTATCACCTAAAGCACAATAGCAGTGATTCTGGCAATCTGAGGGTATCAAAGAGAAAAATGTAAACTGTTTCATTTAAGTGACAAAGTAAAAGTATAATAAAATTTTGAGACACAGAGAAATCATATTTGAATAACATACTATAGTATATAATTCTTGCTATATTGTTATTGATAAATTTTATTATACTTAATTTATAAATTAGATGTTACCATAGGTACATATGCAAGAAAAGATATAATGTACATATTGTTTACTATTTTTAGTACCTGCTATGGGTCTTGAAACGTTAATCATTCCCTCCAGATAAAGCAGCGTGGTAGGGGAGAGACTGCATCTGCACCTGCTGTTCTGGAGTCTAGAAGGCCCTCCCTTGTTACCCTTTAACTGTACTGTACTGTTGGTCTTTTCTCTCACAGTGAGACCATGTATTTCTGACACCACAGTAATTTGACTAAACTATTACTTATTGTACTTTAGTACAATAAAGAACTTAGGTTCATGGTTGACATGGTTCTCTGATCTGCATTTCAACAGAGGTCCATAATCAAATTTTAGTTGGCTAAATTTTTGCCACAACTGAGATAAAAGGATGTCATAAACAATAAATACCTCCTCCCAGGTATATACTTCATTAGGTGACCTTTCACCTTCCATTGTAAACGTTTTTCCAGTGCCAGTCTGGCCATATCTGTGAAAGATTAAAAAAAAAAAAAAGCATTAAGTCAAAAACAAACACACATATCTAAACCTACTAAACTTGGAAAGCTGTTTTGCTTACGCGAAGATGGTGCAATTATAGCCCATAATAACTTCATCTAGAATTGGACAAACAACACTTCGGTAGACATCAATTTGTTTTGTAGATGCTCCAAACACCTATTTTTAAAAGGAAAAAGAAAAAAGCTCTGAAAACACATCATTCATGTTAATAATTTGTCCACTAGAAACTAGCTCATCAAACTTGAAGGCAAAGCTCAGAAACATGCATTTTCCATGGAATCATTTTACATTAGTGAATAATCAAGGAAAAGAAGAAAATAAGTACCATATCAAACGTGTATGTTTTCCTTGAGGTCTTGTCAGTCAATCCTGCAGTTCGAACACTAACTTCTTTCCGTGCATGATCACATTCTACCACTGAGTGGGCGTTAGCTTTCCGCTCTGCCAAATTAAATGGTCTGTAAAAAGAAATACAAAGAACTAGAAACTTTCAGTTAATTTAAATAACTTTCCTTTATACACTAATCAATAAAAAAATGCAATATAAAGTTGTTCATAGGGATTAAATAAAGGGGAAATGGCACTATAAACCAGATTAATAGGATCATAAAGGCCTCCATTCCCCAGAAATAAAATTAATTTTCAATGATAGGTAAAACATAATTCTATCAATTCCTTCTTTCTCCCTCTGCCCTCTTCTCTTTTTTGAGGCAGGTCTCATGCAGCCCAGGCAGGCTTCAAACTCTCTATGTAGCAGTGGCTGGCCTTGAACTCCTGATCTTCTTCATCTACCCATCAAGTACTAATTTTATGAGGCAGTAGAGAGGAAACCCAGGCTTCATGCAGGATGGGCAAGCACACTTCACAGTGAGCCACATCTTCAGCTCCTATTCTGATTTAGAAGACAGGCCAACATAATTTAAGATGTAAGAATATCTCTTTTTCAGAATTCCATTCCTACTTGATTTATCTATTTTGAGAAAGGGTCTCTCTGTAGACCAGGCTGTCTGGCAACTTACAGGGCTGACTTCAAACTTACAACGATCCTTCTGCCTCTGCCTCTCCAGTGCTGGGATTAAAGGTGTGTGCCATTATATCAGCTCATATTTCTAATATTCTTAACTGTGATTGCACTTCACTTAACAGCCAAGCTGCTATGTCCAAGCCATCTGTAATCCCTGCACTTTGAGACAAAGACAGGAGAACTCTGGGGCAAGCTGGCCAGCTAGAATAGCCAAAATTGTAAGCCCTGAGTTCTGTGAGAGATCCTGGGCCACCTAGCAAGATATCTAAGGTCAACTCCAGGCCTACACATGCATTCACACCGCACACAAACACACATTTTTAAAGGGAGAGAAGGACTGGGAGGGAGAGTGAGATGGCTCACTTCATGCTTGCCATCAAGCCTAAGAGTTGAGTTCAAGCCCCAGAACCCATACAGTGAAAAGAATGGATCTACTCCCACAAGTTGTGCTCTAGACTGTACATATGCACCCACCCACCCACCCAACCAACCAATAAATGTTTTTTAAAAGTGGGGAAAAGAAAGAAAAAGGTTATTTCTGGGGCTAAGAATAAAGCTCAGTTGGCGGTATGGCTGGCATGCACTTGTCTCAAAACACAACTCAGGAACTCGTCCTCATGGCACTCTTCTTCCCCATAAACCTCAAATAAGGCCCCTATCAAGAACTACAATTGCCGGGCAGTGGAGCGCATGCCTTTAATCCCAGCACTTGGGAGGCAGAGGCAGGCGGATTTCTGAGTTCTAGAGTTCGAGGCTAGCCTGGTCTTCAGAGTGAGTTCCAGGACAGCCAGGGCTACACAGAGAAACCCTGTCTCGAAAAACCAAAAAAAACAAAACAAAACAAAACAACCCTACAATCCACAGAGTAGAATCCATAAAATACTTATATACTTAGCACACAAGTGAGCCAAAAGGAACAGCCTGAGTTATTTACCCCACTGAGTATGCACATTATATAAGGAAGGTCTACATAGAAAACTCTCCCTCCCCCCCCCCCCCCAAAAAAAAGAAAAAAGAAAAAGCCGGGCGGTGGTGGCGCACGCCTTTGATCCCAGCACTTGGGAGGCAGAGGCAGGTGGATTTCTGAGTTCGAGGCCAGCCTGGTCTACAGAGTAAGTTCCAGGACAGCCAGGGCTACACAGAGAAACTCTGTCTCAAAATACCAAAAAAAAAAAAAAAAGAAGAAAAGAAAAAACTCTTTCCCTCTCATTGCTAGACAACTAAGGTGTTCTTTATTTAAGATGCATACCTCAACCTCTCTCCCCATACCCCATTCACTAGCATATTACTGAGTGGTCAGAAGAGCAATTTTGTGATCTTGGGAAATTTAATGCCTGGATAACAGTAATGCTATAATTTTGCCACTATACTGAAGCCTAGAACAATGCATATTACTCATAAGAATATACAACATTATTGAGAGTCCACTAAAATCCAAGTTAAAACCAATGTATGTTGAGGTAAGCCAAAAAAGTATCAAGTACATGAATTTACTTTCCAGTGACTAAAGCTTTTCCTATGATATTACTATTTCTAGCATCTCTGTTACTTTCTGGCATGAACATGAGATTAAGCTCCTGAATGAATGACATTCAAATTGTGAGGACAGAGTAATAAATTTATACAGATCACGTATTGCTAAAAATTATGAAAACTCATGCCATTAATCCCAGGACTCAGGAGGCATAGGCTGGAGGAGTCAGTGAATTACAAGTCAGCATGTCTACACAGCAAGATATAGGCCAGCCAGAAAGGAAAACAGAAATTTAAAATCCCTCAAGAGGTATCTTAAGAGACTGCAGTGTACTAGAACAAGTACTTCTAAGCTACTATTTCCTACCCCAATTCCTCTAACTAGAAATTGCAAGGTTCCTGCTGATTCCTAACTCCACCAGCTTGGGCCTCAATAACAGATTATAAAATTTCAAACCAAAATGGTAAGAGAAGGATACTAAAAGTTTTTAAATGTTTTTTTTTTCAAATCCTGTGTCATTCCACAAATATTCATCACATACTTACTATATGATAGATAGTAATGATAAACTAGTGAACAAAACAAAATTCAAAAATCAAATTGTGAGATAGAAAGATAGCAGTGAAGAGCCCATACTGTACCCAATCACCTGCAGCTCTAGCTCCAGAGTATCCAACAGCGTCTCCTGACCTCCAGGGACGCCCAAACTCCTATGCAGTTACTTACACAACATATACATACTCTCTCTCTCCTCTCTGTCTCAGTCTCTCTGTCTCTCTCTGTCTCTCCTCTCTGTCTGTCTCTCTCTCTCCTCTCTGTCTCTCTGTCTCTCTCTCTCTCTCCTCTCTGTCTCTGTCTGTCTCTCTGTCTCTGTCTCTCTCTCTCTCCTGTCTCTGTCTCTCTCTCTCTCTCTCTCATAATTAAAAATGAAAATCTTTTTTAAAAGGGGTTGCTCTGGCTGGAGCTCAGGTGATAAGAATGCTTGCCTAATATGCACACAGGCCAATTTCAGCACTATGTACAAGTAAACACAGGGGGCACACCGGCAACCCCAGAACTCAGAAGTGGAGGCAGAAATAAGTTACTCAAGAATGAGGCCACCTGAGTACATCAAATCCTGTCTCAAAAGAAAAAATAAACAAAAACATCACTAAATCCTTCTCAGGGAACTTTTTAACACACTTGGAAGAGAAATTACCAAATAAATTTATCAGGTACTAATAAATTAGAAATAAAAAATAAAAGGGCATAGGAAGTAATAAGACAGATAAGTATACTACTTCAGTGTGATTATGAAATGCTTCCTGATGAGGTGACATTTAAGTAGAATCTAAAATGTGAAGGAGTCAGATGTAGATAATTTGGCCAAAAGGTTTTCCAGGGAGACAAAAGAAACTCCCAGGGCCCTGACTTGCATAGTAGATGCAGTCATTTGTTTTGTTTTCTTTTTTTGTTTGTTGAGACAAGGTTTCTCTGTATAGTCCTGGCTGTCCTAGAATTCACTCTGTAGACCAGGCTGGCCTCGAACTCAGAAATCCGCCTGCCTCTGCCTCCCAAATGCTGGGATTAAAGGTGTGCGCCACCACTGCCCGGCCTGTAGATGCACTCTTAAAAGCATGTATGTTGCATTTTTATGCATTTTATGTTGTATTTTTTTTATAAATAAATACAGGTGGCCGGCTCCTGCTACTCCCATATTTTATTTCCCAAATTAAAGACACACACACAGCCTTTATACTTTGATATGCCATAACCAGCACAACAGTTGGGCCACTTCCTAACCGCCTGCCAATAATCCCGAGTTAGTACTTACTAAACTCTGTATTCGACTTTGGCTGCCCTGGACCCACAGGGCTGCCCAACTGGGCCGCATTCTCCAGGCTCCTTCACATGCTGGCTAGGCCTCCCTGTCCTCCACTCTTCTCAGGCTTGCTTGCCACCCTTCTCTCAGTCTCAAGCCCTGGAATCCTAAAAGTCCCACCTCTGCCCTGCCCGCTGATGACATCTTTATTTACCAATCAGAACCAACTGGGGGCTGGGTCCCTCTGGGATCCAAATTAACATTATAATGCAAGCAGCATTAGGCCAAACCCACTACACAAGTAATTAAAAAAAAAAAAGGAGCAGTAGGGATAGGTCAGAGGCCAACAGAGCGTATGGCTCTTCCCAAGGACTCAAGTTTATTTCCCAATACCCATGTCTAGTGGTTCACAAATGTTGGGGTTGGTCTTGTGAACTGTATATTCAGATTTTTTTTGTGTGTGTGTGTGCCCAGACATCAGATTACAGTACAGAGGATGGCTTGGTCAAGTACTTCCAGACTCAATGTTATGTAAAAATTGTTTTTCATCATCTCTGATTTTTTAATAAAGAGCTGATCAGCCTATGGCAGGCAGGAGAGGACAGTGGAAGTGGGGCATCAGATCTCAGGGTGGGATAGGAGAAGAAAAAGGATGAGGAGAAGTAGAAGAAAGAGAATTCACCATGAAGACACACAGAGCAGACCAAGCCAGAGCAAGCCTCAGATGGCAAGTAATGGGCCATTTATCTGGGTATTAACAGCCTAGTCGGGTTGAATAGCTCAGAACCTGGCAAGCACATTGCCAACAGCTTCTTAATAAAAATACCAAGTCTCTATGTCTTTTATTCGAGAGCTAAACAGGACAGAGTGGGTGTAAAAAACCCTGGAGATAACTGGAATGCAAAAGGAGGCGTGGCAATCCTATCACCACCAAAATACTATTATACACAACTCCACTCTAAGTGATCCCATGCCCTCTTTGAACTTCTGCAAACAGGCACATTCATAAAGACACATTACACATAAATGAAAATAAATCCTTGCATTAAAAACTTTAAATACTAAACTCAACAAAGTACTGAGATACAGTCAGGGCAGGTGAGCAGGGTAAGGTGGTTAAAGCATTCTCTGGGTCAAGTCTGAGGGCATGAGTTAAATGAGCAAACTCCCCAAATTTGTCTCCTGGTCTACACACACACACACACACACACACACACACACACACACACACACCCTGTGGCACATGAATGCTGGCACTGACATACACATCATACACACATATAAGATTTAAAATTTTCATGTAAAAATCAGTTGCACTAATATATCCTAGCAAGAAACAGTCTAGAAAGAAAATTATAAAAGTAATTCAATTTAAAATAACATCAAGAATTAATAAATTAATTTAGTTGGGTAGTTTAAAAGACTTATTAATTGGCAATTACAAAACATTACTGAAGCCAGTTACGGTAAATCCTAACGCTTGGGGAGCTAAGGCAGTAAAATCAACACGCTAGAGAGTAACCTGGGCCTGTTTTAAAAATACCCAAACCAAAAAACTAAAAACAAACATACAAAAACAAACAAAAAAAACCCCCCAAAACCCAACAAACCTTCTTCAGGACTTACACTTCTTGCTTTTAAAATGTATTCTAAAGGTGTAAGTAGTCAAAACTGTACGGGACTGGCACAGACATGGACCAGTGGAATCGAGTGCTCATAAATAAACCCTCTCCTGTATGGGCAAATGATTTTAGACAAACGAGCCAAAACCATTCAGTAGTCTTTGTAAGATGGTGATAGAAAAAAAAGAAAAAAAAGAAAAAAAAGAAAAAGAAAAAGAAAAAAAAGAAAAAAAAGAAAAAAGGAAAAAAAAAAAAAGAAAAAAAAAGAAAAGCCGGCTATCCTACACAATGAAGCTGACCGCTCACCTAACATCACATAAAGTGGACCAAAGACTTGCACCTGAGACCTAACACCGCAAAACTTAGAGAAACAAAGAAGAAAAAGCCTGGCAACTTTGGGTTTAGCTATAATTCCTTGGAAAAAGACACCAAAGGCACAGGCAACAGTATCAAAACCAGGCATGGTGGCTCACACAGGTAACACCATAACTCAGGAAACTGTCACAGAAGCATGACTGCATTGACTTCAAGACTGGGTGCAGATGAGTTAGAGACTAGGCAGAAAGCTACACAGTAAGACTCTGCCACCAAACACAAGACCAAAAAGGACCTAACGTACAACGGCCTAAGAAAGTCTCAGATGTTGCTCATTAGAGCTTAATGAGAGTGGCACCAGGAGTTAACACTACCTGATAGAGAAAAGACTAATCGACCAGACAAGAAAAACCTGTGCCAAAGCTGCTGTACATAACAGACACATTTAAACGTTTTTGACTAGTAAAAAATGTGGAAAAAAAATCTCTTAAGGCAAGCCTTGAAATGAAGAGGACAGTATGGACACACGAGATGTTCTATTTCTTAATTTGAGTAATAAATAAAAGCACATATTACAATAATCCCGCTGCCTCCTTTGTGCTGGGATTAGAGACCTGTACCACACCCTCACCGTTAGTGTTCTTTAAAACTTCTAATGACTCAAATATTTTATAAATAACAAAAGAAGTAACAGCACACGGAAAAGGTAATACTGCCTAATAATACTGCAAAATAATTGTAAAAAAAAAAAAATGCATTTGTTAGGTTAGAGCTAGCTTAGGTAAAGAATACTTCTTGTTCTTCTAGAGGACTGGAGTTCTGTTTCTAGACCCCGAAACTGGTGGTGGCTCACAGCCACCTGTAGCTCTAGCTTCTAGAGGTGATGCTTTCTTCTGCTCTTCATAGGCACTCATGTATGTGAATACCGGCACACACATACACATTATTAAGAATAAAATTTTTTTGACGCAGAGTTTCTCTTTGTAGCTCTGGGCTGCCTTGAAACTCGATCTGTAGACCAGGCTGGCCTCCAACTCAGTGATCCACCTGCCTCTGCCTCCTGAATGCTGGGATTAGAGGTGTGCGCCACCACTGCCTAATTTTTTTTTCTGCTAAATTATTAAGTGCATTTGCTTTCCCGATTAAAAAGAAAGTTCCAAACTAAGTAACTAATAAAAGCTCCAGAGTGTAGCAATTAAGTACCTTTGGTTAGACTGGAGGTTGCTGCCACACCTCCTCTCTGACACATAGTTTTAAAACTCGGGTCTGGTAGCTCAAACTTGAATTGCTTCTAACTCCAGAACTCAGAACTAAGGCAGGGAGCTAGTCTGAGTTTGAGGCCAGTCTCAGCAAAAACAACAAACCTTTTAAAAAACGACACAGTGGTACGCACACACTGGTCACCCAGCAATCCCAACTAAACCACCCAAAGGCTGAGACAGTAAAGTACGCTAAGAGTTCCAGACCAGCCTCGGTAAAAATCACAAGAATTCAAACAATTAAAAAATTTGGGTAAGTTATTTGGATGTCAGTCGGGCAGAGTGGAACCCCCACATCCTCCCTCTACTCACAATTCTGCCCTTTGGTCTATGAACAAAGGCAGATAAAAAAGGAAATACGCCATGGGCATGCGCCTTCATTAGCTTGTGAGCTTCATAAACTCACTTACATCTTAGCTTAACTTAAATTCAACAATGTCTACTTGGTTAATAGAGGTGAATAAGCTATTGCATCTAGAATAAAGAACTATTACGATTTCCGAGGTGGAAATAACCCCAAGGCAAGCGCCAAACTACGTGCAAAGTAGGTATGAAGCTTTATTTCCAAACTGACAACTCGGACGGTGTAGACAGGGCAATGACAGCTAAATTTTCGGCGACACTGGCTTTTAAAAGGGAACGCACTTTTCAGCGAAGAGCAACCATCAAATTCTTTGTGAATGCAGCTTATCTCTAACCAATACCAACATCCTTTCTCCTCCAAAACAAACCCTAATTTAGAACTGAACATGGTACCATTTTTACCGAAAAAAAAAAAAAAAACATGGGAAGCCCAGAGAAGGATAATTTAGATTCCTTCAGAAAATGTAAACAAATCGCTCTCCGGAACGGCGCCTGCGAAGCCTCTGTGTCCGGACTCCTCTCTGCCTCTCCTTACCTGCATCTCACCACCACCTGAATGTTCTTGCCCTTTTCCTCTTTCTTCTTCGAAGAACTCGGCTGAGACGCCATGTCGGTCGAGCCAAAACCTGCCGGGCTGGCGGTGACTCCGATACAATGAGAAACGGGCGCCGCCTCTTCTCGCACGGTGCTGCCCAGGCCAGGGGGACCGAGACTTGCAGCTCCGCGTCCCTGAGGTTCACGCAGGCCTCTTGGTCGTAGCCACCGCCCCGCAAGAGACGGAGAAGACGAACCTCCTCTGCTCAGAAATCAGCAACGATTCGGCGCCTCAAGTTTAAAAAAAGGAGACAACTTACCGGGCCAATAGCAGAGCGGCGCGCAAGGCATCATGGGACGCCGTGCCGTCACCGAGATCACGACTGGGCGTGACCCGAGAGAAAGGACGGTGGTGCAGGCTGGAGCTTGTAGGCCGAAGTACGCACTGTGCGAGCTCTCTGTGCTGCAGCTGCTGGCGGGCTTCTGGGGCCTGGGACGCCTACGTCGCCGCGCTTGCCGGGTCCTGCCCGCCCTCCGAGGCCTCTCGTTTTCCGGAGAGGTGACGAACAACTTGGCGGGGTTTGTGGAGGTGCCGACTGGGCCGCTTAAGGTGTAGGTGGGGGCCGGGGAAACAGTAAGGCTGATTCCTCCGCCCCAGTGGGTTCCCGGAGCTGTTTTTCTGTTTTACGGGATCTTAAAGCGGCTTAGCTTCTGATGTAACTAGCGGGTACAGGGGAAGGCGCCGACGACCTCGCCAAATACCTGCCTTCCACAGTCCAGATCCCTGGTCCTCTATGTTAAGCATAGCCAACTGTCTATTGGTACACTGCCCTCGGAGGTCGGATGGAGTGGCAGAGGATCTCTCTGAGTTCCAGACCAGCCTGATCTACAAAGCAAGTCTAGGACAGCCAGGGCTGGTTGCACAGAGAAACCCTGTCTCTAAAAACAAAAGAAAAGAAAAACTAGCCCCAGAGACTTACTGCCATCTTAAAATGGCCACAAAGTGAGCGTGCACAGGCACAACGTAAGCCAAGGAGACCAGTAGAGGGTAATCGTTGATTCCCCATGCTAGAGTTCGGCACAGCTGTGAGCTGCAAGACATGGGTGCTGGGGAAAAAAAAAAACTCAGGTCCTCTGGAAAAACATTGAAACGTTCTTAACCAATGAACCATCCCTCTATCTGATATGTGTACTTCTTTTTTCTTCTACTTCTTAAGCAAGGTCTCACATATTGCAGGCTGTTCTTGACTCTTAATGTAGCCAAAGATTACCTTGAACTCCTGATCCTCCTGCCTCCGCCTCCTGAGTGTTGGAATTAACAGCCTGGGCACCAAGCCTAGCTCAAGATTTTTTTTCTTTGTGGAATTGAGGAGATGGTTCAGTAGAGAAAAACACTAGCTGTTCTTCCAGAGGACCCAGGTTCTGTTCCCAGTACCTACTAAGTGGCTCACAACCCTTTGAGTCTGCAGTTCCAGGGGATCTGATCCTCTCTTTTGGCCTCTGTAGTCACCAAGCACAGACATACATGTAAACAAGACACGCATACACATTAAAAAAAAAAAAAGAGTTTTTAAGTCTTTCTTGTAGTTGTGTGTGGTGTAGTATATGTGTTAATGGAACTAGATGAGCCCCATGTGTGCAGATTCGGAGGCCAGAGGTCACATACTCTCATTGTTCTGTACATTTTTTTTAAATATGTTTAACATTACAGGGACATAATGAAACCTATACCAAGCATTCTTCTATAGGTGTAAGATTCATATTGAAGAGCACTGTAAAGACATTGTCCTGTTACAAACCTATCTACTCATTGTTTTCTCCAAACAATGAAATTATTTGGAGTCCAGAGCACTTCATTTCAGCTTCTAGATGAATGAACACAGTTGTTCTCATTAGCAACATCATGCATATGGTTTGCTTGTATATTCCATTTGAAACGTGATTTATGAAAGGGCAGTTATAAGATTAGTCAACAAAACATTTACTATTTAGCTACATTTCACCAGATATGTTTCATAGAACAAAGAATATCAATTCAAACAATAAAGGAACCCTGACTTCCCTTTAGGGGCTGAGGAGATGGTTCAGCTGCCCTTCCAGAGGACCCAGGTTCAATTTCCAGCAACCACATGACGGCTTATCACTCACTGTAACGCCAGCTCCAGGGGATCTGACACAGACATACATGCAGGCAAAACACAAATGCACATAAAGAAAAAGTAAACCACTTTTAAGAAATCCTCCATTTGGGGCTGGAGAGATGGTTTAGTGGTTAAGACTGCTGTCTGCTATTCTAGAGATCTTGAGTTCAATCCCCAGCAACCACATGGTAGCTCATAACCATCTATAAAATCTGGTACCCTCTTCTGTTATATATATATATGTATATATATATGGCACTTATGTACATTAAATAAGTTAAATCTTTTTTAAAACCCCTCCATTTGATCAAGAAGACTCCACCTTGTCTTTATACAATTTTGTTGTCTTAAACCATATTATATTATATTGTATTATATTATATTATATGAATTATATTATATTAATGCTAGGAGTGGTGGCACATGCCTTTAATCCCAGCACTTGGGGCCAGAGGAAGGAAGATCTCTGTGAGTTTGAAGCCAGCCTGTTCTGCTTAGTGATTTCCAGGAAAGCCAGAACTAGAGAGACCCTGATTCAATAAGTAAATAAATAAATAAATAAATAAATAAAATACGTTAAACATATCTAAAATAAGCAATGATGAAGATGAACTATTAATGTAAAAACACTAATTAATACTTGAGTAAATTTCTTTCTTTTTTGATTTTGTATTTGGTTTTGGTGGTTTTGGTTTTTTCAAGACTGGGTTTCTCTGTGTAGCTTTGGCTGTCCTGGAACTTATTCTGTAGACCAGGCTGGCCTCAAACTCAGAGTTCCACCTGCCTCTGCCTCCCAAGTTTTAGGACTAAAGATGTGCTGCATATATTTCTTAATTTAAAAAACTCAACTTTTAGCTAGACAGTGATGGCAGGCAGATCTCTGAGTTTGAGGCCAGCCTGGTATACAGAGCAAGTTTCAGAACAGCCAGAACTGCACAGAGAAATCCTATCTTGAAAAAAAATTTATTAAATTAATAAACGTTTCAATTAAATGATCAACTCAGGAAACAGGCACTCATAATCTGTATAAAAGTAGTTTGGTATTTGTTTTTAAATTTTCTTCTTTTCAAATTAGTACACAAGCTATTAGATCTAATTATGGCATTCTGTTGTTTTTGACACAGGGTCTCTACATAACTCTTGCTGCCCTGGAGCTCACTATATAGACCAAGATGGCCTCAAACTCACAGAGATCCTCCTGCCTCTGCCTTCTGAGTGCTGGGAATAAAAGTGTACACCACCAGATCCTGCCCAGTTATGACTTTGTTTGGTTTTGGTTTTGATTTTGTTTGTTTTTTCAAGACAAGATTTTTCTGTGTGGCCCTGGATGAACTAGTTCTGTAAACCAGGCTGGCCTTGAACTCACAGAGATCCACCTACCTCTGCCTCCCAAGTGCCGGGATTCAAAGTGTGTGCCACCACCTGACATAATTAGAGTATTTTTGGAATAAAGCGTATTTAAAAGATTCTACTTCCCCCTCCTCTGCTGTGCCTGTTACCCATGATCCTCCTGGCTCACCACAAGGTCTCTTCCTCTTTCATGCCCCAAGTATTATTTTGTTCACTCCCTCTCGTTCTTCCTTATTGCATATTTTTATCATCTCATAGTCTATTGTTTTTAGGGCTTAAACACATTTACTACTCATCCATACACACATTGCAGGCTAGGATTCACATGTAAGAGAAACATACACGCAATTTGTGTATTTCTGAGTTTGGGTCACTTCTTTGGGTTACACTTTCCTGATCCACTTTTCTGCAATTTCATAAATTCATTTTAATTACAAAGAGAATGTTATCCATCTTATCAGACAAAGTCTTGGTGACATGGGACCTGTTATTTCAGCTAGACTGGCTGGCCGTTACACTCCAGGGAGTCTCTAGTTTCTGTAACCTCAGTGCTATTCCTGGGATGTCACACCATACGTGGCTTTTCCATGGGTGCTGGTATTCAGAACTCAGGTCCTCGTGCTTAGGTAACAAGCACTGTATCTAGTAAGCCATTTCCCCAGCCCAAGGTTTTTGTTTTTCCTATCGTGAAATGTGGGGAAGTTGAAATTTGAATAGTTCTAGAACATTTATAACAGCAAATTTTCCTGCCTCAATGCCTCCAAACTTCTCTCAGTAGCAATCACTTTCATGTTTTTGAAAAAAAAAAATTTTTTTGTTTTTATCTTCTTTCTTCAAGTCATGGTTTCTCTGTATAGCCCTGGCTGTCCTAGAACTCACGCTGTAGATCAGGTTGGCCTCAAAATTAAATTTTCACCTACCTCTGCTTCTCAACCCATGGGATTAAAGGTATGTGCCACCACTGCCCGGCTAGAAAATTTTTACTATTGGTATATTTCCAGCTTTATAAGGAATTTCTGCACACTGTTACATTTTGTTTCATCAGTTTTAAATGTTAATTATTGACTTATAGACATGAGGATTTGGTCCCAAAGTTTATCGTCCTTTATACTCTGTCTGTCCATCATGCTCAGTCTCACTATTTTTATTAAGTCAGTATTTTGCCTATTCGCAGCTGAGCATTCCATTTAGTGGCTAAGAAATTTTACAATCATGAGTTTATATGCAGATCTACTTTCATATATTGGACCAAACACCTAGAATCCTTTCAGCCTGGCAACTCACTTCCTTCAGTTCTCAGAAATGCTTGTGAATAATTCATTAGACACCCCCTCATCTGCTGAGTTCTTGCTTCTGTACCTCTTCTGTATTGGATCTCCGCTTCCTAGCACACAGCACTATTATATCTCGAAATAATTTTTCTAGTTGTCTGTGTGTATATGTAAAATCAGTAACATCACAATTGAATAGTTTTGCATCCTGGATTAACATAAATTAAGCATTCTTCCAAGACCTGAAGACTTGCACCTAAGCCTCATTTCTATTTGTAAGATCTTTTAAGGCTCTTGAGTAATCTCTCCGCTGCGCTTTAGTGAAGAGCTGAGGGTGCCATGTGTATACAGAGTTCTGTCTACAGGCCAGAAGAGGCCATCAGATCCCATTACAGATGGTTGTGAGCCACCATGTAGTTGCTGGGAATTGAACTCAGGACCTCTGGAAGATCAGTGCTCTCAACTTCTGAGCCATCTTTCCAGCCCTGAGAGTGCTATTCTTAATTTTAAGTATGTATTTTGTAGCTGCTAGGATCATGTTAGGTTCTCTTATGTTTGTGGGTATGAATGCAGAAGAGAACATCAATAAGTATGTCTGCATTTTCTTGTAAACTATGGAGAAAGCACAGTTCATTATAACCGTGTTTAAAATGCTTACATAGTGCAGGTGTGTAGCTCAGTTGATCAAGTGCTTATCTAGTTTACACAGAGCTCTGGTAACCACACCACATAAAACCAGGCATGGTGGTATAGACCATTAACCCTACTAGGCAGGATGACTATAAGTTCAAGTTATCCTTGACAACATAGTGAGTTCAAGGTTCCAAGCTACATGAGACTCTGTCTTTAAAAATAATTAAGTGGGGGGCTGGAGAAATGGCTCAGTGGTTAAGAGCACAGTCTGCTCTTCCAGAGGTCCTGAGTTCAATTCCCAGCAACCACATGGAGGCTCACAGCCATCTGTAATGAGATCTGGTGCCCTCTCCTGGTGTGTCTGAAGACATTGACAATGTACTCACATACATAAAATAAATAAATCTTAAAAAAAAAAATAATTAAGTGTAGGGTTTCCCAAATCCATATCTGGATTACTGGTTTGTGTTTATAAATAGTACAGTCTCAGTCGTAAAGGTTAATGGGGAACAGAGGTTGTCTGTTCAGTTTCTGGCTTCTTGTCAGGCCCACAACATACCAGACTCTCTCCTGGAATACTTTCTATTGGTATGTCCCACATTTGCTTTTTCCTCAGCTGCTCTCACAATTGTCTTTACATTGCCCTGACAATGTAAGTATCATTTCCTCATAGGGACTCTCTCAAGACCCCTTTTATTCCTTTCCCTACACAAAATAAGCTGAATTTTTATTTTATTTCTGTTTTTAAGATGTATTTATTTAATTTATGTATATGAATACACTGTCGCCATCTTCAGACACACCAGAAGAGGGCATCAGATCCCATTACAGATGTTGTGAGCCACTATGTGGTTATTGGGAATTGAACTTAGGACCTCTGGAAGAGCAGCCAGTGCTCTTAACCACTGAACCATCTGTCCAGCCCATAAGTTGAATTTTTAATCTTTACTCCTTCTGTTTGTTTTTAGATGAGGTCTCATGTAGTTCAGGCTGGCCTAGAACTTGCTACATAGCCAAGGATAGCCTTGAACTACTGAGCCTCCTGCCTCCTGCTTCCCCCCTTCATGTTTATTCATTTTTGTTACTGTTCAGTATTCCTTGCATATTGCAGAGTTTAGTTTTTGTGTATTTTACTGTTCGTGAGCATTTAGATTGTTTCCAGTTTGGGACTATAACTAATTTCACTGTTATGAACATTATAACACATGTATTTTCATGCACATTTGTTCTCTTTTCTGTTGGGCTTATTTATAGCTAAAATTGAAATTATGGACTAGCTTTTGGATAACTATATTAAAGCACAGTTTTAGTGGATATTACTCGACACTTCATGGCTGTTTGTCTTCATACTAACATCATATTTTTTAACCATTATAGCATAACAATACTTAGTATTAGTAGTGCTTGGTATAAATGCTTCAGATTCATTTTCAAAATGCCCTGCACAGTGGCTCATATCTATAATCCAAGCGCTTGGGAAGCTGAAAGCCGGAGAATCATTCTCTGAGTTTGAGATCAGTCTGGGCTTCGTAGTGTTTTCCAATCACCCAAAATACTCGCGCGTGCAGATACACAGACACAGAGCAGCCTTCGTGTCACGTCTGCCATCCCACTCCATACCCAGACTTTGAATGCCCTCCTCTAGGGTCTAGCCTGATAAGTGTAGTCCTCACCCCTCAACAAGGAAACTAATTTTTGTAGCAACAGAGATTATTATAGAAAACCACAACCAATTAAAATGCAGAGTTGTGGAGCCCAGTCCCATGGGATACAACTACAGTACAACTCCTGCACCAAAGGCTCAGGTGAGATTGTGGAAGACAGGATGGAAAGATTGCAAGAGCCAGAGGGCCAGGGGCTTCGCTGTGAGATTTTATCTCCTGGCGACATCAGAAGCTATACCTGTAAAGTCTCACCAACACAACAGCCCAAACGTAAGCTAAACAAGGAAGACACCAACAAACATGTCAAACCAAACCACATGGAGAAAAGCCTGTGAGGTCTCAGCCCTACACAGAGAACTACAGACAACTGAATAAAGCTGGGAGCAGGAGAGACGTTCTTCTCAGGGAAGAGAACACCAATTGGTTGTCCAGTGCTAAATGGTCAGCCCCGGAAACATACATACAAGTATCATTGTATGGACCCAACAGGTTATATTTAGGAATATATGTATATGCAAATATATATATGCACGCAATAACAGTTGATGAAAAGGAGGTCATGAATTTGAAGGAGAGGTGGGAGGGGAATCTGGGAGGAAGGGGAAGAGTGAAAAGTAATTGAAATACAATCTCAAAATCAAAGAAGAAAAACCCGGCTAGAGAGATGGGTCAGTGGTTAAGAGCACTGACTGCTCTTCCAGAGGTCCTGAGTTCAATTCCCAGCAACCACATGGTGGCTCACAACCATCTGTAATCGGGATCTGATGCCCTCGTCTGGTGTGTTTGAAGACAGCAACAGTGTACTGACATACATAAAATTAATCTTTAAAAAAAAAAAAAGAAAAGAAAAACTCAGGTTCCTTTTCAAGAGTGACTTTGAAAGCTGGACACATCATTCTCAACTACAGTGAATTCAAAACCAGCCTAGGCTACATGAGGTCCTAGCTCAAAAATAGGAAGAACACGGGGCTGGAGAGATGGCTCAGTGGTTAAGAGCACTGACTGCACTTCCAGAGGTCCTGAGTTCAAATCCCAGCAACCACATGGTGGCTCACAACCATCTGTAATGAGATCTGATGCCCTCTTCTGGTGTGTCTGAAGACAGCTACAGTGTATTCATAAATAATAAATAAATACATCTTTAAAAAAAAAGGAAAAACACATTTGGGGGTGGGTGGCCTAGTGTAATCCTAGCATTCAAGAGGCTAAGGCAAGAAAATCACAAACTTAAGACAACATAGTGCAATCACATTTAAAAAAAAAAATAGGGAGGAAAAGCCAAGCATATCTCTGTGTATTCAAGGCCAGACTGGTCTACATAGCAAGTTCTAGGTCAGTCACTGTCTCCAAGGCAACAAAACAAAATTTAAAAAAAATGTTGGCATGGGTGTTTTTATCTCCTTACATTTTCATTTGTTTATAAAACATTAGTCATGACTTATTGATTCTGAGCCCTCTTTTAACCAACAGGCTCCTCCGTCTCTTCTTCATATTGCAATGTATTTATCAAAGAGGTCAGGTCTTAGCCAAGCATGGTGGCATGTGTCTGTAATTTTAGCACTTAGAGCCACTGTTTAGAGGACAGCCTAGGATTACCTAGCAAGACCCTGTTTCAACAACAAATTAATTAAAGATTATGTAAATTCTCCTGAAGTGTCTCCTCTTAAATATTGCTAATTGCATCATTATGATGTGAATTTAGCATGTTGACCCACCCCCACTGCCCCGTGATTTCCTGTAAATGGAACGGAATCAACTGTATCACAATTGATCCAGCACCTGTGTTTTCTAAGCACTGTGCTTGCTGTCAGATGTGATACAACAGTGGCTTCAGGCACTGTTCTAAGTAAGGGATATTACAATTTAAACAAGAACCTTTAGAGAGTGGCTAACTACTCTCGGATTAAAGAGATCATTCCCAGTGTGTTCAGACAGGAGTGGGAACGATGGGAGAGTTTTGTGAAGACAGTGCGTTAACTGGACGTGGGAGCTGTTGGGGCGCTGACAGAACTGGTGTTGGTGGCGGGTGAGAGAGAAGCTGACAATGTGGCGTAGTAGATTGGCTGTTGGTGACTACAGACACATGCTAGGGGCTGGGAAGATGGTTCCGGATAAAACCCCTTCTTTGCAAGTATGAGGGTGGGATCCTGAGCACACATACAAAAGGGACCCAAGGTCAACTTCTGGCCTTCACATGTGCATGCATCTGTATACATGTGTCAACAACATAGGTGAGCATGCATATTCACATGTGTGTAACACTCAGAGAGAGAGAGGGAGGGAGGGAGGGAGAGAGAGAGAGAGGGAGAGAGAGAGAGAGAGAGAGAGAGAGAGAGAGAGCACACAAATTTTAGAAGCCTGCAAATGTTAAATTATTTGAAAAATCTGTCCTAGTAGGTGTGCTTAACTTCTTCGAGGATAAGAGATGATATGATTTTGGAATAATCAGTTGTACCCTAAGTCCAATGATAAATGATCTTATAAGAGATAGAAAATGAGGCCAGGCGGTGGTGGCGCACACCTTTAATCCCAGCACTTGGGAGGCAGAGGTGGGCGGATTTCTGAGTTCGAGGCCAGTCTGGTCTACAGAGTGAGTTCCAGGACAGCCAGGGCTACACAGAGAAACCCTGTCTTGAAAAACCAAAAACTAAAAAAAAAAAAAAAGAGAGAGAGAGAGAGAGATAGAAAATGAAAAGACACAGAGGAGACAGCAATGTGGAGACAGATGTGTCCTGAACTGATATCAGTCAAGCATATTGGCAACTACAGGGACTGGAAAAGACAAGACATGGGTTCTTCCCAGACACTGTAGGAAGCGCAGCCTTGCATCTGAAAATACCTTGATTTTTTTTTCTTCTTTTTGTTTTCTCTGTGTAGCTCTGGCTGTCCTGGAACTTACTATGTGGACCAACTGGCCTGGCACTCAGATCTGCCTATCTTTGACTCCTAACTGCTGGGTTAAAGGCCTATGCTGCCACCACCAACTAGCAATCTTGAACTTCTGATCTCTATGGAAGAATAAATTTCTGTCACTTAAGCCACCATTTTGTGGTATTTATTTGTTGTGACAGCCATAGGAAAACAACTTAGGAAGTTGGGGCTAGAATGTTTTATGATAGAATTGTTGTATCTTTTAATATACATATATAATATATCACATACACATAATTTAGCACATTAATATATATTAAATATATATTTATATTTTTAGTATATTCTTATATGTTAAATATATATTTGTTGTATATACACAGTAAAAGAGACAATTTCATATATACATAAGACATATAAATATATGCATATGTAGGGCACATATAGAAGGCTCTATAGGGCTGGGGATATAGTTCCGTTGGCAGAGAACTTGCCTACATGCACAAACCCTGGGTTTGATCCCCAGCACTGCAGAAACCGGGCATGGCAACACACATATGTAACCCCAGCACTCAGAGGTGGAGGCAGGAGGAAAAAAGTACAAGCACATCCTCAGCTACAGAGTGAGTTTGAGGCCATCCTGGTCTTCATGAGACTCTGTCTCAGAAATACTAGAAGGACATTGGGGATTCCTTCCCTTGGGGATTATGTCCTTCCTTTCCAGCCCTTTCCCTTTGGTCTTTGTGACTTTACTGTTTATTTACTTCTATTTAATAAAAATGTGTTGGATAATTAAAACTAACTCTAGCTGGGTGTTCTAGGACCTGTAATCCAGCACTCTGAAAGCCAAAGGAGGATTCTGGGTTTAGAGCACACAGTGGTGAATTCCAGGTGAGCCTGGGCTACCTTACCTAAAAGATCTTATCTAAAAGAAAGTATTGGGGGGGGGGTGGCTCATTATTTATTTATTTTATTCGGTATATTTAAAATACAGGAGATTTGGTTTTCCTTTTTTTTTTTTAGTATTGGGGATTGGACCCAAGGTCTTTCACATGCTAGTAAAGCACTCTGCCCCTGAGCTATAACCCCAGTGTGTGTGCATTCATGTATGCTGTGTAAATACAGTCTCTCTGTATACATTAAACTGGTTAAAACTTTTTTGTTTTGTTTGTTTTTGTTATTTGAGACAGGGTTTCTCTGTATAGCCCTGGCTGTCCTGGAACTCACTCTGTAGAGCAGGCTGGCCTCGAACTCAGAACTCCACCTGCCTCTGCCTCCCAAGTGCTGGGATTAAAGACATGTGCCACCACCGCCTGGCTTAGTTAAGACTTTTTGAGATGGTGGTGTAGAGTGCACCCAGAGTCTTGGGCATACTGGATTGGTATGCAACAACTGAGCTACATCCACCACACTCTAAAGTCATTCTTCTTCTGAAGGTCACCAATCAAGAGGTAAGTGCTGGTCCACAGTCCCCATTGCTAGCCTTTGCCAGCTTGCCTGCCTCCTTCTTTGGTCCAACCAGTTCATTAGGAACTCCTGGCTCAGGTCCATATGGTGAACTCCATTCTAAATGGGCTGGTAGACAAGGCTTTCAACAGACAAACTGAAAATAATTGAGAATAATTGAGATGGTGGATAATTTACATAAACATAAAAGGATACTTGTGATAAACATGTACTGTCTCCATTTGGGGCAAGGAACAATTTCAGGGCATTAATGTCTTTTTCTTCTGAGCCAGACGTGTAGGTGTTTGTGCAAGTGGGAAACAAGCTAGCACAGATCTTTTCTTTGTCCACTTTCTTATTGTTCATGTTATTATTGGTTGTTCTTTGATTTTGTTCTGGTTTTTTTGGCCTGTTTGTTCTCAGGCAAGGTCTCATGTAGCACAGGCTGGCCTCCAAATTATTAGCTGAAGATGACTTCAAACTCCAGATTTTCTGATTTCTACCTCCCACATGCTAGGATTATAGGGAAGGGCCACACTCAGGGTTGTGCTAGAGGTCAAACCCAGGGTGTGTTAGATGTGGATTGACAAACTTTGCTGAATTCTCAGCTCCAATTTTGTTTTTGCTTTTGATACAGGACATTGTTGGGAAATGGTTCTAATTCTTTGTCTTAATTCGGCTCCCAAAAGTCACGCTTCCAGACACCGAGGGTCCCTGCCCCCCAGCAGGCTCTAATTGGTAATAAAGAATTGCCAGACAGCCAGTGGCAATAAATTGGTAATAAAGAATTGCAAAGGCAAGGGACCGAGGGGAAGAGAGAGAAAGAACCACCACCACTCCTAGGTAGAGGGATCAGATTTAAGAGCTGCAGGAGACAAATCATCCAGCAATGTAGGTGGAAAGGGGGGCTGCCCAAACAATAACAGGGCAGCAAAGATAAAATATAGATTTAGAAGATGTTAAGCCAGGAATAACTGAGGGGAATGTGTGCTAGCCACAGAGAGGTTTAGAAGTACCCAGTCATTGAGCTAGTCGCTAGTCAAGGCATATCAAAATTAGCTCTCGTGTGTGTGTGTGTGTGTGTGTGTGTGTGTGTGTGTGTGTGTGTGTGTCTGTCTGTCTGTCTGTCTTTCATTTGTGAATCTTGGGTGGGTGCGGATGCTCGACCTCTGGGAGCCAAAGCAGATTAACTATTCACCACTTCAGGACATTGCCTAGTTTCCTACCTTGAAGTTGAGATGCCCATGTGTCAGCCTAGTTTCCTACCTTGAAGTTGAGATGCCCATGTGTCAGCCTCCTGTGTGTAGGATTAACAGGTGTACAGAAACCAAGTCCTTCCGTTTACTTTTTAAAATATCTCTAGTCTGAGCTCTGCTCATATTTCCCCTTTTCAGGAAGGTCTTTCCTGACCATCTCATTTTAAATTGGCTTCCTACTGTTTTCCCTTGCTTTATTTATTCTTCACATAATGTATTCATTTATTTGACAATTGTCTGTTTCCCATATAGCTAGAAGGTAAATGAGAAAAAAAAAACCTTGTCTTTTTGATTGATTGCTTTGTCATCCTCAGCACTTTTAACATCTGGCACTAGGAACATAAATAATAAATATCTTTGCAATCAACACGAGCAGATGGAAGAATCATGGGTTCTGCAGTTAGGAAGTTCTATATTCAAACTAAAATTTTTCGCTTGCTTGTTTGAGGGGAATGTGGAAGCCAGCTTTCTGTGGGTAATAGGAAAAAGGGCTCCTGGTGAAACCTGCAAGTTCCTCCCATGTGTTACAGTGAGAACAGAGGCTGGAGTTAAAGGGAGGAATAAGGGTTAAACTGGCAAAGTCTAGAACACTGAAGAGGATCTAGAAGAGGGCTACTAGTTAGTATGAGGTAACTAAACTAAACAGAGAAGTGGTGGGACAGGGCTCTGGGCCAGTGACGGCAGGCTGGCCGTGAGCCTGCCTCCACACCTTTAAAGAACACATGTGAAGCACTGTTATCTTTTCATATATGTTCTCCTTCTAATGCAGCTGATTGTAACAAGTAAGGATAGCTTCTAAGATAGTCCCACCTATTTCAGGAAAGGGACCCCAGAGCATTCTGTAAATAAGGTGTTCACTAACGACAGCCACTTTCTGTAGCCATGAGGAACGAAGAGAGCCTAACAGCAAGCCAGATGGTAGTGACACTGGCTAAGTGACCAACAGGGAGCAGAGCAATCAGTGACTTGACAGAGCTGAAGTCAGCTCAGTCGTGGCTTACTGGTGACCAGTGCATGAACAGGACATGAGCATCGCCCTGGCTGGGCTAAGGGGACAAGCATAGAGTGTGTGGGTTCTCCATCGGTGTGGCCCATGATTGCCGGGAGAACTCGCCAACCTTGTAGCAATGATCCCTCTGTCTTTTCCCAGGTTCTGCCATAGCCCATGGAAACCCTAGACAAAGGAAGGTCATGGCTTTTTTCTTCTCTGAGACCTCTCTCCACATACTTGGAAATTTCTCTCAATTTCTCACTTTTCTGTAAATCTTTAGAAAAACTCACTTCTTTGCATACTTCCTTAAGGGTCCATGTCTTTAATCTTCATTGGTACAAGATAAGATCTTGGAGCCACTGTCTCGGGTTGTCCTTTGATAACTGTTAACTGTTCAACACCTTAGGACCCTGAGTCAGTTTACAACTGAGTTAAGAAAGGCCCCATCATACTCAAGACCCTGGAACAACAGGGGCTCATGTAGTCCAGGCTGGCCTCAAACTCACTAAGTGGCTGAGGTAACTGTGTGCATCAACCCCACCTGGGGCTAAAATGACAACTGCTTTGACCAATTGTTGGCAAGTTACTGCGTCTCCCTTGAAATAGCTCCCTATCTCTGGTGCGGAAGGCCCTTTGGACAGAGAGCGAAGCAAAGATAGTGAAAGGTATATGTACCATGGCAGATCCACAGTAGGGCTTCAAAAAGTGTTGGTTTCCTTCTGACCATAACCTTTATTGAACCTGTTAATATTGCACTTTCATATACAGTGCATCCGTCTCCACCAGATAATGGAGTATATCACAATGCCAGTGAAATTTAGCCTTAAGGGTCCCTTGTTTGCACAGGCCCCCAAGCTGAGAGTGCATTAGCACTAGCAACTTTGGGTAAGATTCATAAAAGCCCTTGCTGATCTGAGCACAATAACCAAACTCACATAAACATGGAGGAAGAGAGAACTACAGCGTGTTGTCCACACATGCACCATGGCACCCACACGTCACACACACAATGGTAAGTTAAAACCATGCACTTAGAGTTACTACCAAGAGGTTTGCAGATATGTTTACCTGTTAGCCTTTAGTCATGAGAAAGTGTATCATGAGAAAGATCCCCGAGTGTAAACACTGTTCTGGGACAGGAGGCTGTGCTGAGTTAGTCTAGCTTCAGAAGGAAGGTTTTGTTGTTTTTGTTTTGTTTTGTTTTGTTTTTTGTTTTTCAAGACAGGGTTTCTCTGTGTAGCCCTGGTTGTCCTGGAACTCACTCTGTAGACCAAGCTGGCCTCGAACTCAGAAATCTGCCTGCCTCTGCCTCCCAAGTGCTGGGATCAAAGGCATGTGCCACCACTGCCTGGCCAGAAGGAAGTTCTTAACTGCTTTGGGGAAAGCTGAGAGATCAGAGTAGGCATTCATTACCTCAGGGTAATGAATTCATTACACTTACCTTATCCAGAAAAGTTGAGCATAGAACCCCCCCCCCAAACAATCCTCCTCCTCCTCCTCCTGCTCTTCTTCCTCTTTCTCCTCCTTGTTTTGTTCTGTTTTTCGAGACAGGGTTTCTCTGTGTAGCCCTGGCTGTCCTGGAACTCACTTTGTAGACCAGGCTGGCCTTGAACTCAGACATCCGCCTGCTTCTGCCTCCCAAGTGCTGGGATCAAAGGCGTGAGCCACCACTGCCCAGCAGCAACAATCTTTCTTAGGGTGCCCTCATCCTAGTATAGAAAATCCCACAAGTAGATAGTAAGCCAGACAACCTGGAGTCTGGCCCCCAGTGAGCTACACTGTTGTACACAGAAGTAACTCACACTGCCAAGTTTATTACTCAGCAAAAAATATCTGCCTAACCATCGAGACAAGTTCCATTCGATGTTTCCTGTGACCAAACCTAGCAACTTTCCTTTTAACTAAAATCCCTCCCCCAGGAGTAGGCCAGCTCTGTCTTTGGAGTATACTGTAGTAGATCTTCTCTTTAATTATTTTGTTCCTGATAAATTCTTGACTCACCCTTGTCTTAGATCTTATCGAATGTCTTAGCATTTTGGTGGTCCATCCAGGGAAGCCTCTCTTCCTTCTTACTTTTGTGCCTGCTGGGGCTGGCTGAGCAGTTTGGAGGTGGCTGATGGCCTCTGCCTAGGATGACATTGACTGAGTGTCCCAAAGACTCCCAGGTTGTGGCCACAGTCTACTGGTGCTCTATGAGTTACTGACAAAGAAGTTCCTGGTCAAGGTCTCTTTGATGGAACCTTAAGGGCATGGGAAAGAGAGAGAGCCAACTACGGTTAGTTCATGAGGGTGAGGCGCCCCATGCTGCCTTCCTTCTGGGACCCTTTTCACTATTGTCTTGTGGCACGGTTGTCACTGACAACCTGCCCAGGGCAAATTCAGACATATTGTGAGGACTCCCTCTTCCTTGTCCTCTCTCTCTCCATTTTGAATTCCAGTATGTTCTGCTGCCACTTTCTGGAGCAGGAGGAAGCACAACATATGGCTGATGGTGTTAGCCACCCTCTGTGCCCCTTTCATCACACATTCCTGGTCTAAGAAACTACAGGTTGAGATATGTTTTGCTTTCTCTGGGAAGGTCAGTTTCCCACTGCCCTCATAACTAGTTAGTGGTCAGATTATGGTTTGTGAGTCTCCATTCAAGATTATCGTGGCTTTACCAGCTAGGCTGCTTTGGGTCTGGAGTGGAACAAGATTTTACTTCTGTAAGTTTCTCTGTCCTTGGGGGAATGCCTTGATTTAGAGCATGCCTCAGCTGAATCAGTACAGTGAGAACAATTCTCACTGTCAATCAGGGAGAAGGGTCTGCTACTCACTGGGGATGACTTTTGAGCCAATACTGCATCTCTGGTAAAGACCATAAAAAGTCTTAAGCTCTCTATTACTTCTGACTCGTTTCTAGGATGTAGTCTCAAAAACTGTACTAAATTTGACTTCAAAATCCCCCAATATATGAATGTGCACACACACACACACACACACACACACACACACACACACACACATATATGTTTCAGTTTTTTTTTTTTTTTTTGAGACAAGATTTCTCTGTGTAGCCCTAGAACTTGCTGAGTAGACCAGGCTGTCCTCAAACTCACAGAATCCACCTGCCTCTGCCTCCCAAGGACTAGGATTATTAAAACTGTGCACCACCACTACCCAGCAAGGATTATATTTTTTGCCTAACTTCTCTAGTTCTTCCTCAAATACTAACCCAGAAATTTCATATAAAGAACTCAAATAACTATTTCCTCAAAGACTAGACATCCTCTTTGTGAGGTGCCTAGTGAGAGACCTTAACACCGCCTGGATAGACATTCTTCTTTCCCCATATCTTTTTTGTTTGTTTGTTTGTTTTCTTTTGATTTGTTTTTTGAGACAGGGTTTCTCTGTATAGCCCTGGCTGTCCTGGAACTCACTCTGTAGACCAGGCTGGCCTTGAACTCAGAAATCTGCCTGCCTCTGCCTCCCAAGTGCTGGGATTAAAGGCATGCACCACTACTGTTCGGCTCTTTCCCTGTATCTTATCTGTCCCAAATATAGATGCTCTGGGTTCAGCCTGTCATCACTGAATTCTAGAAAAAACTAACCATTTGCTATTTCCCAGTTCTTGAGGGTGGGGGGAGGATCAGCTTCTTTTATCTGAAACTACAGTTACAGGGCTAATGTGGAAAGCTTCTTGACCCTCTATATTTTATCTCCCTCTGCCTTTGCTATACTGAGACAACTCACTGTCACTTGGCCAGTTTTTACCAAAATATTGGCACTCTATAACCCTCAAACTCTGGTGAGAAAAGAAAAAGTAAAAGGCAAACAAACCCAAAACCAAGAGGCTTAGAACAAGTCTGAGGGGTGGAGTGAGCGAGAGCAGTCTCAGCAGTGGGGCTCATCCAGAGAGCTCAGAGTTTGATTCACAGCACCCACATGGCAGCTCACCACCTCTGGAACTTCAGTTCCTGGAGATCCAACGCCCTCTGCAGACACCACAGACATACTTGCAGGCAAAACACATTAAGCACAACCAAACATTAAAAAGGAAGAAAACCCTGTCTCGAAAAACCAAAAAACCAAAAAACCAAAAAACAAACAAACAAAAAAAAAAAAAAACAAAAAAAAAAGGAAAAAACAACATCCAAGCAGCAGTGGCAGTGGTGTGCTTATGACATGCAACAAATAATATGGTGATTTAATAATATGCATAGCTGAATGTAGGCTGTTATGTCATAAATGAAACAGGCTCAACTTTCTTTTGATGAATTGGTAAATGTTTTCGTTGTTACTTTGTCTCCTGACATTTAGGAAGAAAAATATATAAAACTATGTAAGTATGAGGGTATGTCCTTTGCAAGGAATATTGAAAATGGAATACTTTTGGAGAACAAATGATTAGTGTATGGCAAATTAAAATTTGTTCAGGTCGGGTGTGCACCAGCACTCCTGTGTTCCTAGCACTCGGAAAATAGGAAGAGGACCAAGAGTTCAAGGTCGTTCTCGACTACAAGAGCTCAAGGCTAGTCTGGCCTATATGAGATTTGTTCTCAAAAAGAAATCAATCAATCAATCAATCAATCAATCAATCAATCAATCAATACATAAAGGCTGTTGGGATGGGCCAGAGGGTAAAGGTGTTTATTACTAAGCCTAAGGACAAGAGTAGGATTAATCTAGGAGGGGGAGTGACCGACTCCTTCAAGTTGTTCTCTGTCTTCCAGATGAGTGCTGTGGCAAATATGTGCCTACACACACACACACACACACACACACACACACACACACAAATATATATACATAAATAAAAAGAAAAGGAAAAGAAAAACTGTTCTAATGTAAAATGCCAAAACCAGAAAGCATAACTGCATCACAGAAGGTCTGAGTAAGATATATATGTATATTAAAAAAGCTTTAAATGGTATGACAATTAATGGTAATTAATGGTAACTAAAGTTCTTAAGATTGAAGTCAGTGGACTTATGTAAAATCTCAAGATGCCGACCCACTATTGGTAGCATTCAAAAACATTGCTTTAAGAACAACTATCTTCTAATCAAATGAATTATGTTGTCTCCTAAGTTTGTCAGGTTTTTTGCTACTTGGGAAACTGTTAACAGGATCAGGATTTTATCTAAAAAATGCATGTTTTTGTTAAACTAAATGTTTCACAAAAGCTACAACTAAAGTCCATTCCATCTTTTTTTTTTTTTTTTTTTTTTTTTTTTTTCGAGACAGGGTTTC
>NW_021604674.1:2680965-2694492 GCF_004785775.1 Grammomys surdaster | reverse complement strand
TTTTTTTTTTTTTTTGGTTTTTCGAGACAGGGTTTCTCTGTATAGCCTTGGCTGTCCTGGAACTCACTCTGTAGACCAGGCTGGCCTCAAACTCAGAAATCCACCTGTCTCTGCCTCCCAAATGCTGGGATTAAAGGCATGCACCACCACTGCCCGGCCCATTCCATCCTTTTAAGACTGGTAAACCTGTCTTACTTTCTGGTGTTCAAGACCCAAACATTGGATACTTAAGCAGAGGAGGATAAAAGGGCTAAATGGACAATCAATACTTTGGTCCTTAATCTCCTAGCCAGTCAGGATCCGGGGCACAAGGCTTCTTTAAAGGGCTTTCAGCTTTAGAAGCCACCCTTCCTTTTGATTAGAGAGACCATGGAGAGACTCCAGAGGTTGGACTCAGATCAATACCAATATGCAAAAAAAAAAAGAAAGAAAAAAAAAGCATTCCTTTATTGTTATTATTCATTGTTTTATTCACGTCACATCCCAGCCCCCTCCCTCCTCTCTTCCCAGCCCCATCTTTACAAATTCCTCCCACTACCGTCCTCTCCACTTCTCCTCAGAGGGGAGCACCTCTTGGAAACCACCCCAGGCTGGGGCATCTAGTCCCAGCAAGTCCTAGGCACATCCTCTCCCACTGAGGCCCAACCAGGCAGTCCAAATAGAAAAGAAAGAAATCCAAAGGCAGGGAACAGACATTGAAGCAGCCCCCCCCCATTTTTTTACTTTTTTGAGATGAGGTTTGTGTAGCCCAGGTTGGCCTTGAATTTTCTGTATCACACTCTTGATCCCCTTGCCTCTACTTCTCAAGTGCTGGGATCACAGGCATGTGTCACCATGCTCAACTCCATCTCTGCCCTTTTGAAGATCTACAGTCAGCCCTTCCTCTAGGCACACCTCCATATCTCCAGCTGTGATCCAGTCGCAGGGCCTGTCACTGTGGGTTCCTCTGCCCAGTGTTAAAATTGTCCTACCCACAGAAGTCTAAGCAGACTGTTACTGTGAGTCACTTAAAGATCTCTATCTCTTCTTTGGACAAGACCCAAATCAAACATGTACCTTCATAAACCTCCAGACTTCCCTAGTGTAATATTTTTCGAATTCTGTGATGTAATTTTATAAGATTTCTCTTCCTATTCTCTCAGGATTGTACAGGACTCTTCACTTCAGAGAATTTACCATATATCTGTTCATCCAGGGAAATGTACAGATATGAAGAGCAGAGATCACAGCGTGTGTCTTCCTCAGTTATGGTTCTGTTTGTTTTAAGACAGGATTACTCACTAAGTATGGAGCTTGTTGTTTTGGCTAGGCTAGCTAGCTGGACAGCCAGTTCCAGAGATCTACCATCTCTGTCTTAGCCTTGCTGTGGTTAACTGGGCTGGCCAGTGAGCTCCAGGTATGTACCCTCCCCCTCTCCCACTCCCACCCCTGGAAGTCCTGGGGTTACAGGCATGTGCCTGCCTGCCTGCTTGCCTTTTTACATGAGTGCTAGGGATCTAAACTCAGTTCCTTATGTTCTTTCATCAAGCACCTTAGTCTCCTCAGGCTAACGGATTCATTTTGAGACAGGTTCTCACAATGTCAGCCTTGGCTGACTTGTAACTCTGTGTAGACCAGGCTGGCCCTGAACCCAGAGATCACCTGCCTCTATCTCTGAGTGCTGAGATTAAAGGTGTGCACCACCATGTCTGGCCTTCGGGAACTATTCCTAGATTTGGGTTACCTCATCTTTACCCGAGCCCCCAAGGTTACCGCTGTCCCATACTGGCTCTAGGGTTTCTTCTTGCCTAACAGCCACCATTCCACTCCTTAGCTGTCTCCCTTAACCACTCTGTGATACCCTCCGTCCTTACTTCTCTACCTTAGCATTCCTCAGCTCACCCCACAGGAGAAATGCCTTGGTGAGGGTGTTACACTGGAGGCCTGTTACTGTTATTTTGCTCTCCTTCCTCTAAAGAACCCCCTCCCTCAGGAGAGCTTCTCCTTTGCCCTTGTTGAGGAAAAACTTAAAATCTCCTAAGGGAGAGTGACCTTGCTACAATCCATGGAAGCTGTCTTAGGATGCCTTTTCTCCTAGCGTTCACAGCTTTCCTGGCTAAGATTTTTAAGTATTTGAACAGTCCTGCCTTCCCTCCTGTGTTGTCTCTTTCCATGACTGATTTTTTTCACGATCTTCCCCAGCCGTAAACAGGACTGACTGTCTCTCCCATCCGACCAGCAAAGTGACTTGACACTGGAGAGCTGGCTAGCTGCTAGTCACAGAAGACCTAGGTGATAACTCTGGTCACTGTTCAGGATTTTCCCATGCTACCTACTCTACAGTCAAACACAGCTGAACAGGACGAAGCCCTCAGCCCATAGGGTAGCTACCAAGTTTGACAAAAAGCATGTGTAGGGCTCAGTCCTTGGTCAGAAAGGCTACCTTCTGTTGCCATCATATGGAATGGAATGGACTGTTATTGACAGTCCTACATAGCACTTTATGCAATCAAAGTTTGCATTTATTTATTTATTTATTTATTTATTTATTTATTGAGACAGGGTTTCTCTTTGTAGCCTTGCCCATCCTGAACTCAGTAGACCAGGCTGACCTTGAACTCCGAGATCTGCCTGTCTCTGCCTCAGGAATGCTGGAGGTAAAGGTGTGTGCCACCATCACCAGCTTCAAAGTTTCTTTTTATGGGATTCCAACCCTGTTATTTCTGGATGGAAGCCATATGCTACACAGCATGTTGATACTTTCTATGCTGCTTGTTACTTATGTGAGACAACAAAGTTAAAACATAACTAAACTTCCTAATGATTCTTTTCTGCCTTTTACTAATACCAAAGGTAACTACTTAACAATGAGAGAGACCATTGGCATTCTGATAAAGGTAAGTACCTATGGGCCTGTGAGATGGGTCTTCGGGTGAGGTTGTTTGCTGGCAAAATGGATTGCCAGGACCTGCAGGGTGGAGGGAGGGTTGACTCCTTTGATGATCTCCATCTGTTCTACACACACACACACACACACACACACACACACACACACACACACAGAGAGAGAGAGAGAGAGAGAGAGAGAGAGAGAGGAGATAAAATGTAAAAACAATTATCTAACTAGTTCTATCTACAACCAAGTATGACCTGCTTTTCTCTTGATTTTGGGGGACCTGGATTTCCAGGCACATCAGAACTGATGGACAATCCAGAAACCTGTATTGATGGTTTCTTCCCTGGTGCCAGTCCAAAAATTTCAATGGGGACTCTGGGATCCTTTCATCTTCTGCAGCTACTGACATGGCTAGGTCCTGTGCCAGCCACTGGGATAAGCCTAAGGAGATGGACTACTACTTTCTACAGGGTAGAATTTGTGCTTCCTCCTCACTGAGTGGTGAGTCTGCTGTACAATGCTGGCTACCATCACTGATGCCCAGGTTGCCAGGGTCTCAGGTACTCCATTTTCTGATGCTTTTTTACAACCCAGACTTCTGAAAAAGGCACACTTGCCTTCACACCCTTGTTCCACAATACAGCAAAAACCAAGTCCCAGATGCCTGATAGTCCAACATTAGGAGCACTAGCTACAAATGATTGGGTATTAGAACAGACTAGTGAATAATGCTGGGCAGTACTCATATTTCCCTGCTCCATTCTTAGAAGACATTTCAGAACATGGGAATTTCAATTGTGGAGATGAGTATTAAAAACATCTCTTATCAGACAATCTACCTAGAAGACCTCAGTAGCCACTCTAGGGGCACAATAAAGCTTAAACTTCCTAGCAGGAATGATCCTGTGACCCAGAGGCTCTTTAATGCATGTGAGCTCCCCTTTATAAAACTTGTTACTTCTGGGTTAACTCCTCAGGAAAAGCAGAGGAAAAACTCTCAAAAGACCCCAACCAACCAACCACCCAACCAACCAGCCAGCCAACCAACCAGCCAGCCAGCCAGCCAGCCAACCAGCCAGCCAACCAACCAGCCAACCAACCAGCCAGCCAGCCAGCCAGCCAACCAACCAGCCAGCCAGCCAACCAGCCAGCCAGCCAACCAACCAGCCAACCAGCCAGCCAGCCAACCAGCCAACCAACCACTGAATTCAAATCTCAAGGCTTGAGAGCTGGAGACATGACTCAGTGATTATGAGTACTTGCTGCTCTGGCAGAGAACCTGAGTTTGGCCCCCAGAAGTCATGTGGGGTAGCTCACAGCTGTCTATAACTCTGATACTTCTGACTTCTGACGGCACCTGCACTTACTACATATACCCTCTGCTCCACATTCACAACTAAACCTAAAAATGAAATCTTTTTTTTTAAAGATTTATTTATTTTATATATATGAGTATACTGTAGCTGTCTTCAGACACACCCGAAGAGGGCATTGGATCCTATTACAGATGTTGGTGAGCCACCATGTGGTTGCTGGGAATTGAACTCAGGACCTCTGAAAGAGCAGTCAGTGCCCTTAACCACTGAGCCATCTCTCCAGCCCCTAAAAATGAAATCTTAAAGAAAATTATTGGAGTCTTTTGAAAATGTACTGCAGATCCCTAGGTTGGGACAACTCCTAGGTAGCTTATCCAGACAGCCTGGACTCTCGCAGCCTCCTTCTTTCATTTCCTTCAGTCTTCTCCTCCCTCCCTCCTTCCTTCATCCATCCACCCATCCATCCATTCAAGTTTTGAGAGTCTCTTGTATTCCAGGCTGGCCTCAAACTTAGCCAAGGGTGATCCTGAACTTTTGATCCTCCTGCCTCTACCTTCTGAGTTCTAAGATTACATGCAATTACCACCATACCTAGTTTTCTGTTGGGAGCCGCGGCGGGTGCTGGCAAAGTCCGCCATCGCTAGGTGGCGCTATCAGCCATAATTCTTCCTAGTAAACAAGTAAATTGCGCATGTGCCATGGTAAAAGCCCGCCAAAGTTAAAGCCCATCCTACGGCGTTTGGCGCGCAACGAGTAAGCAGCCAATCAGAGGTGAATACCCCGCTCTAGGATATATAGCAGTGCTTTTCCAGGCCTGGGGGTCTTCTACCACCATTTTTGGTTTTTGGGAATAAACGTGTTTCTACGGAAGGATTCTGGTGTGTGTGTGTGTTTGTGTGTGTGTGTGTGTGTGTGTTCTTGCTGGCGAGACACTACACGCGCGCCTCACAGTTTTCTGTAGTGCTAGGAATCAAACCCAGGGCTGAATACATACTAGGGAAACATCCTACCAACTGGGCCAATACCAAGCTTGCTTTTTCTCATTTTAAAGTTTGCTTTGGGTCTTTGGCTTCTGCTTGCATAACCTTCTGATACTATGGTATTGTACTTATTATAGGCCTTTATGGTCTTGATGGTTTTTCAGGGACATCAACCATTACTAAGGACATTAATGCCAGCCTGCCACCACTGAGGATCTTTTGATCTGATGTCATTATCCAAACTCCAGTCTTTTAGCTACTTCCTCCTTTCTCCAAATGTTTAAGATGCCCTGAATTCTCATGGTCCTTTCATGACGAGCAATACCAAACAGGGTCTGCAGTGCCCCATTCAGTTATGCAGAAACTTCAGAAGATGAATCTTTATCATGCTTTGTCTGTGATCCATTTAACTTTGGAGAGTTGGGAGAGAGGGATGTGGACACTATTCTGGGACTGAGGACTGCCCTGAACTGTTAGCCCCAGAACAAGGCTCCTATTGCCTCAGGGGTAGAAGAGGTTCAGAGCAAGGCTGCAGGCTTCATAGCAGGACTGTTACCTCACGAGAGCTAACCATAATAATACCTAGCTGCAATTTGTCTTAAGATGTTATGACACCGCTGTATCAATTCTACATATCAAGGAGCATGCTCAGATTATCACAAGGCTGACTACTAGAGATTCATAACATCTCTGGGAGCTCTGGTTCTTTGCAGTGTATTTTGGTTTTTTGAGACAGGGTTTCTCTGTATAGCTTTGGCTGTCCTGGAACTCACTCTGTAGACCAGGCTGGCCTCAAACTCAGAAATCCACCTGCCTTTGCCTCCCAAGTGCTGGGATTAAAGGCATGCGCCACCACTGCCCGGCTGTTTTTTCCTTTCAAAACATATTGTGTGCATGTGTGTGTGTCTCTTGTGCCACAGACCGTGTCAAAGGACAACTTTGTGTAATCAGTTATCTCATTTCACCTTTATATGGGCCCCAGGATTCAACTCAGGCTGGCACAGAAATCACCTTTATTCACAGAGCCATCTTGCTGGCCCCCCGAAGAACACCCTCTTTCTCTTCCTTTTTGGTGACAGGGTCTCATGTATATTTGGCTCAAATTCAGTAAATTGCCAAGGATTACGTTGAACTTCTTATCTTCTCACCTGTGCCTTCCAGGCGTTTGGATTATAGGCAGGTACTAACACATAAGGTTTATTGCAGTTCTAGGGATCCAGCATGCATTTCTAGGGATAGCTCTGCATGCTAGGGAAGCAATATACCAACTAAGCTATATCCCCAGCCTCTGCAATGTATTTCAATAGATGTTCTGGTTGCTCACACTGGTCTTGGTAAAATCTTTTTGCTCATCTGTATCTCCAGTCCTCCACACATCGTCTTTTATGGCACAGGATATCTCAGTGAGTACCAACTTCGACTGAGTTTTCATCTGTAGCAATAATAGGAGTCAGAACCCTGTGGTTGGCTACAGTGTTTGATTTGTTAGACACCTAAAAGTAGTTAAGCTCGGAAATTATCACCGTAAACTATTTCTTAAAGACGCCCCCATCCTGATCTGTGTAAAATGTAACGGAAATTCTGATTTATAACCACTTTTAGGCTATCTGTGGATGCAAAGTACCGAGAAGTCACCAGGGAGGAAAGTCATGTCTTTAAAAAGTAATGACCTTTCGAGGCCAGCCTAGTTTACATAGTGAGTTCCAGGCCAACCAGGGTTGCACAGTGAGAGCCGGTCTCGGGAGAAACACAACTGACAACCTAAGTCCACTGGCAGTATAAGTAGCAGTATTAGATAGCAGTGGTTTCCCGCTTTGTGCTGGTGCGTGGAGCACACTCCTAATCCCAAGCATTTGGGAGGTCGGAAACTCAAGGTCATCCTCAGTCACATAGAGGCCTGCCTAGCAACATGGGACACCGTCTCAAAAACAAGTTTCCTGCTCTGGACTTGAAAGTCTACAGACGCCTTGCTTTGCTGAGGCCTGCCCTGGCTCGTGCATTCCCCCGAGATCTGAATTGTCCTTACTCCCCACAACCCGACAGGTCCCCCACGCGTCCGTGCTTCCGCAGTCCACGTTCCTTCCGCGCTCCAGGGGGAGCCCGCGGGCCTAGCGGATACGTTTCCGTAAGGCAGCCCCCAGGGAGGACTTGGTTCCAACACCTGCTGGGCCGCGATCTGCCGGGGGACCTACCGCTTTGTGCCCCCTCACCACGCCGAGGCCAGACAACCCTCGGCCTCAGCGGCGCGCCAGAGCGGAGACCGGCCCGGACCCTGCTGGCCTAGGAAGGACTGGCTGCCGGGCCTCCGAGGCTCCGGTGCTGAAACGACGACCCACCTGCCTGCCAGCTAGCCCCGGCCAAGGCTGCGGCCGTCCCCTCCCGCCCGGCTCCACGTAAAACCCGGAGCGGAGATTGTTTCCCGGCTCCCTGGAGGCGGCGCGGCGCGGCGGACTGGGCATGCGCAATGCGCAGGGCCGGCTCCCAGCGCCAAAAGGAAGCGTTCGCCGAGATCGCAGCGGCTGCGCCGGGGTATGCGGAACGGGCTCGTGTGGCTGCTGCACCCCGCGCTGCCCAGCACCTTGCGCTCCATCCTCGGCGTCCGCCCGCCACCCGCGAAGCGACTGTGTGGGTAAGCGCCCCGAGCGTCCAGGCCCACGCGGCCCGCGGGTCACCGTGGTTGTGCTGTGCTGTTGCAAAGTGGTGATTCAGCACTTAGCGCCGCCGCCGCCCCTCACGCTGCCAGTCCGGCCCGCCGGGTGCGTGGACGTCCACGCCGAGGCCGCCCCGGGGGACCGGGGAGGGTTGGGCCTGGCGGGGAGGGCAGACGGGGACGGTGTCCGCGGATAGCTAGGAGAACGCCACAAGTGCAGCGGAGCGCGGGGCCGCCAGAGGCAGCCTGGCCGCTCCGGGAGCAGCGCACTCGGGCTGTCCGCCGTGAGCAGCCCGCCACCTGAGGCGGGCCCCGGTGCCATGAGGTGAGGCGGTCCGGTGAGTCGTGGGAGACCGCGTCTCACTCCGCAGCTCTCTCCCCGCGGGGACCAAGTTTGCTGGACTAGGGCGATGAGCGTTGGGAACTGTAAAAGTTTGCCTGCCTCGTCGGGAGTGAGCAGATGGGGACTGGGGAGCCAGATACCTTGGAATCCCGCACAGCATCTGCCTTGTTTCACACCTAAACCAACACAGGCTCAGAGAGATTTTAGTGATTTCTCCTACAGTTGCAGAGGTGATGGCAAAACCAAGTTTAGAATGCATGTTTTTGCAGTTAGTGGCGTGCTCCCTTCACTCTGCTCTGCTCTACGTATACAACACATTTTTCAGTCCGTAATAAGAGGATAAGGTGCTTTTACTGTGAATCAAGAGAGATAGGCAGTATTATCTTGCTCTACTTAGATCATTATCTGAAAGCCCCTCCCCCTGGTTTTACTAATATTTAGGACCCGCTGAATGCACCATACTTGCGTTGGGCTTTGTCCCTATGTGATCTGCCTTCCAAGCAACGTTGATTTGGCTGAAATCACTTGACAAGCGATGAGCTTGTCAGTGGGCAGGATGAGAGGCAGAGGTGGGTGGGTCAGGAGCTCTAGACTGATCTTTGGAGGAATGGCCGAAGTCATGGAATCTGGGCATGTGTGGATGTAATCCAGCCCAGGTGTGCTGATAGTTGGTCGGGAGGGCAGTGAACAGATTAGTTGAAGCTTTAGGAAATTTCCCTGGAGGAATTAAGAAGGCACAAATGCTGTATAATGCTATCCTGGGCCTTGAATGGTAGTTGGGATCTACTGCCCCCAGAATCTTTGAATAATAATGAACATTCTAAGAGGGTCTCATTGATTTCAATTGGAAGCAGGCCTGGTGATGTACAGGCAAGTAATGTAAAGTTACTTGGGAGGCTGAGGCAAGAGGATTACAACTCAAGGCTTGCAGAGGGAGTTCTAGGTCAGCTTGGGCAACCTAGGGAGATTCTTTTTTAAGAATCAACAGTTAGGGCTGGAGAGATGGCTCAGCCGGTAAGAACACTGACTGCTCTTCCAGGGGTCCTGAATTCAATTCCCAGCAACCACATGGTGGCTCACAACTGTCCACTATGAGATCTGATGCCCTCTACTGGTGTCTCTGAAGAGAATGACAGTGTGCTCACATACATAAAATAAACAAATAAATTTTTAAAAAAGAACTTGAAATAAAAAACCAAACATGGCTGTGATTATAGCCCAATAGTAGAGCACTTGCTTCTCTTACTGTGTGTGAAGCCCTAGGTTCAATCCCCAGGACTCGTTGCCCTCCTAAAAAAAAAAAAAAAAAAAAAAAACCCCAAAAAAAAAAAAAAATTAAGTGGGGGGGGGGGTTGTGAGCAAATGAAACTGGGGGTTCAGAGATTGCATGTAAGGATCTGTGTAGGATGTAAGGAAGGAGAGACCGGAAGCAGAGAAACTTGCCTGCTGGGCTTAGTCTTTACTGCTTGAGTTATGAAGGTAGCCGAGTTATTAAGAGAGGCTACTAGGCATGAGGAATTTATGGAACTTGTTTTCCCTCCCTTTATTTCCTACTACACCATAAAATCCATTACAGTGTGGGGGAAAAAAAAATCCCTGGAGCAGGGAGAAGCGGATGTGCTAACCACAGGTGAGGTTCTGAGAAGTGTGTGGACAGGCACTACTATGCATGCCTATAGAATTAAAAAAAAATGGAGACAGATTATTATTGTACAGTTTGGACTGGTTTTGAACTTGGGATCCTCTTGCCTCAACTCCCTGAGTGCTGGATTATAGAAAACTTCCAGTTTTTTTTTTTTGTTTTGTTTTTTTTTTTCTTTTAAGACAGGACCTCATGTAGACCCGGATAGTCTTGCACTCCCTACCCTGCTGAGGATGACAGAATTCCTGATCCTCCTACATTCATCTCCAGATTCTGGAATTACAGACGTACTACCATACGTGGTGTATGCTGTACTAGAGAATGATGGAACTGGAACTGGTTGAGTTTTAACAAATGAGCTCCTTCCCAGCCTTGTTTGTGATTGTGAGACTTACATAGCCCTCACTAGCGTGGAACTTGGAACTTCCACATAAACCAGCCTTGCCTCAAGTTTGTGATGATCTTGATTCTTCTGGGGTTACAGACATGCTCTCATGCTGAGCGGCATCTGTTTTACGTTCTATAGAGCTAGGTGGTTTGAGTAGTCTTCTTCCTCTTCCTGCCATTAATTAACTAGTTAATTATTATTTTGTTGTTGTTTTAAGATAGGACCTCACTATGAGGATCAGGCTGGCCTTGAAAACACAGAGATCCTCCCTGAGGCCGGAGAGATGGCTCAGAGGTTAAGAGCCCTTGTTGCTCTTGCAGAGGATCCAGGTTCAGTTCTCAGCACCCACAGAGTGGTTCACAGCCATCCATAACTCCAGTTCCAGGGAATCTGATGCCCTCTTTTGACCTCCAAGAAAATCAAGCACACTACATGCAGGCACAACACACCCAAAATAAGGTGAATGAATCAAATCAGAATTATTCAATATAAGTTTGATCTGTAGAACCCACATGGTAGGAGAAACCCAACTTCTGTGAGTTGTCCTCTGACCTCTACACAAGTGTCATGGTACACACATGCGGGTACATATCCACACACAAAATAAATCATGTGAACCTAAAAGCTTTAAAGTAGTTCTCTGTACAGCTGTAGAGGATGTTGGGACTATAAAATTTCTGAACTTGGCAACCTCTTGGGACAGAACATTAGTCAACTTTGTTCTGTTCGGTGTTTCTCTGTTCCCCACGCTTAGGCAACAGAGTGTGCCACTCTAGATTGATTGACTATTAAGCTATTCAGACCTTTTAGGGCTGGGGGTGCAGCTCAGTCAGTGGTAAAGTGCTTGCCTGTGATGCACAAAGTCTTGGGAAATGATTCAGGGTTTTAAACCAGTTTTAACTAAACAAATGCCTTTTAATAGTTTAAAAGGACAGGTTAGTGGACTGGAGAGATGGCTCAGGGGTTAAGAGCACTGACTGCTCTTCCAGAGGTTTTGATCTTTAAAAAAAAAGGGCAGAATATCCTTGGGTAGTCTCAGCACCAGCCTGCCATCTGCCTGAAAAATTAAGGTGTATGAGTGGGAGTTCTTTGTATGAGTGTCATAAACTTTGCTTTCCTTTATGTTTTACTTCTTGTAGTTTAGATTTCCTAGATACATACCCGGAGAATCTTCCAGCCAGGCTGTCAAGGCTGGAACACTTTATTTCCATAATGGTAGGTCTCCCAGGAGTGTTGGACCCCGGAACCTTGACTAGGGCCTTCAGTCTGGCCTTCTGGTAGTTTGGTCATTATTTGTGTTCATTAATTGAACATCTGTGTTGTTTTGATTGCCCGCTATGCTCAGGATTGTAAGGATTGCAGAGATAATCAGTCTTAAGTCCTGTCCCCCAAGGAGCTTTCAGTCATAAATAATGGATAATTACACTTGTTGCTTTTAATTTGTTTAGAAAAGTATTTGTTTTTTTTTTCCCCCTTAAAATCATATCTATTACCTTTCTTTTTTTTTGGGGTTTGGTTTTTCGAGATGGGGTTTCTCTGTGTAGCCCTGGCTGTCCTAGAACTCACTCTGTAGACCAGGCTAGCCTTGAACTCTGGAACTCAGAAATCCACCTGCCTCTGCCTCCCAAGTGCTGGGATTAAAGGCACGCGCCACCACCGCCCAGCTATTTCCTTTCTTTTAAGTGGAACTCATAAAATTCTTTTTAAATGTTTATGTATGTGTGGTTGTATGTGTGTTTAGAAGTCAGAGGGCAACTGTGTGGAGTTGATTCTCTCCTTTCACCTTTAATTCCAGAAATCAAACTCAGGGCTTCCAGTTACCATATCAAACACCTTCACCATCTGAGCTGTCCAGCTGACCCCACAAAACTCCTCCCCCTTCTTTTGTTTTGTTTTGTTTTCAAGGCAGGGTTTTTCTGTGTAGCATTGGCTATCCTAAAACTCACACTGTAGACCAGCCTGGCCCTGAACTCAGACATCTACGTGCTCTACCTCTCTGCCTCTGGGATTAAAGGCATGTACCACCACTGCCTGGCTAAACTCTTCATTAAAAAAGATTATTTTTACTTTAATTTCAGTATTTGTTAGTTTGCTTGTTTATTTTTTGAGACAGGGTCTCACTATGTAACTCTAGCTGTCCTGGAACTCACTATGTAGACCAGGCTGGCCTTGAATTTATAGAGATCCTCCTGTCCCTGGCTCCCAAGTGCTGCTACCATGCCTAGTATTTTTATTTTGAATTGTCTGTGTGTGTGTGTGTGTGTGTGTGTGTGTGTGTGTACATGTGAGTGATGCTGGGTCTCTTTGGAGTTGGAGTTACAGCTGCCGTGATGAGATGGCATATGTCTGTCATCTTTGTACGTGACAGGCAGAGGCAAGATCAGGAGTAGAGGGTTGTCTGAGATACAAGTGAGACCTGTGACTAAACAAATAAACTAAAATAGAAACTACTCGTCTCCAAAGAAATGCTTCTCCCCTTCTTTGCCTATTAAAAGTGTATCTGTATTAAAAAGATTTTTTTGGTACCATACAAAGAATGGGTTACTCTTTTTTTTCTTCTTCTTCTTCTTGAGAGATTATCCAATTCTATACCTCAGTCTGGCCTCCACCTCACTGTGTAGCTCAGGCTGATCTCAGATTCACAGTGATCTTCCTCAGCCTCCCAAGTGCTAGGTTACAGGTATCAGCCACTGCTCCTGGTTTACATGAACTTTTATAGTCACAGAACAAAAGAAAGGCACAGATCAATGCAATTAACAAATGCAGATTGGAGAAATCTTTATATAGGCCGTGATGCTATCTCCTTAGCTTTTGAGTTGATGGAAGCTAGTGGTACTGATACATGCCAAAGGTTTTACTGATAGTCATCGGTTGTTAATGAGACGTACATGTTGTGTTGGATGGCTGCTAAGAGGACTACAGGCAGGCCAAGGTAATTTTGGCTTTCTGTCTTCAACATTCCAAGTCCCCAGACTGCTTGTTCTAATAAGTCAGTGTGCAGAGTCTTCAGGGTAGATTTGTTTTTCAGGTCACAGTCTGACTCCCTATAAACTAATTCTTGTTGTTGGATTAATCCCCTTACTGTGCCACGTTCCCTGAGCCATTGTGTTCTTTAGATACCACCAATGGTTCTGTACTAACTCAAAATAAAAATTTCCCCCTGCTATGTGGCACAGGGGCTGACACTGAAATCGAGATCTTCTTCCCTCAGACACCAGTGTGCTCAAATTGCAGGCTTTTATTATTATGGCCAACTCTGGTCCAAATTACTTTCTTTCTTTCTTTCTTTCTTTCTTTCTTTCTTTCTTTCTTTCTTTCTTTCTTTCTTTCTTT
>NW_021604674.1:2650356-2680955 GCF_004785775.1 Grammomys surdaster | reverse complement strand
TTTCTTTCTTTCTTTCTTTCTTTCTTTCTTTCTTTCTTTCTTTCTTTTTTTTGAGTTAGTGTTTTGCCAGGTAGCACAGGTTGGCTTGAGATTGGCAGGTTGACAGGTTAGCAGGTTGGCAGGTGTCTTTCATCTCCCAGGATTATAGGTGTGAAACATGTCCAGTGCAAGTTCAGACACCTGTGTGGGATTTTTGTTGTTTGTTTGAGACAGGGTCTCATGTATCCCAAGCTGTCCTCAAACTCTGTGTAGTTGAGGCTGATTTCGAACTTCTGATCTTCCGTCTCCTGAGATTACAGATTCACACCATCACACAAACATGAGCCATCATGCTTGGTTTATGTGGTGTTGGGGTTGATTCCAGGATTTCACACATAGGCCGACTCGTTACCAACTGAGCTATGTCTCCATTCTCTACCTGTTCATTCACGGTTCTGGAATACCCTTTCATTTAATGTGTGTGGGAGGGGGTACATTTGTGTCAGGGTGCTCACATGGAGGTCAGAGGACAGCTTCATGGAGCCACATGCATCTGTTCAAGTTAACTAAAATGAAGAGTTCAGTTCCCCAGTCACCTCGGCAGCATATCAAGAAATCTGGCTACATGGATTCTGTATGGGACATTACTGATGCCGATCTGTCCATCATTACAGAGATTCTATGAGCTAAGCCTGTCGCTATTCAGATCAGTCTTCTGAATTTCAGATTTAGGTAATAAACTTCCCACTCAAACATTTTCTTTGTATGTTTGTGTGTGTGTAATTTTATTTTTTATATATATAGGTATTTTGCCTGCATGTATTTCTGCCCACTTTGTACATGTGTGCATGCCTGAGACTGGAATTACAAATAGTTGTTAGCTGCCATGTGGGTACTGGGAATTGAACCCAGGTCTTCTGAAAGAATAGCTAGTCCTCTTAACTGCTGAGCCATCTCTCTAGCCCCTCAATATGTTTTTGTGTCCACAAACTATTTTGATAACTTTTGTCAGTGTTGCAGTTAACCTAGTGTCCTGTATATGCTGGACAACTGCTCTGAAACTGCCCTGTACCACCAGCCCTATCCTCTCCTCCTACACCCCATCTCTGTCTCCTCCTGCACCTCATCTCTGTCTCCTCCCTACACCCCATCTCTGTTTTCTCCTCTGTACCCCATCTCTGTCTTCTCCCCTATACCCCATCTCTGTCTCCTCCCCTATACCCCATCTCTGTCCCCCCAGTCCTAGCCTCTTCCCACAAAGTCTGTCCCTTCAGTGCTTTGCTCTGTCGTGCACATATGCCACAGTGACTATGTGGAGGTCAGAGAACAACTTGAGTGCCAGTCTTTGCCTTTTACTGTGTTTGAAGCAGGGCCTCTTCAGCTGTTTGCCACTGTGTACTCCAGGCTAGCTCATGAGCTTCTTGGGATTCTCCTGACTCTGTCTTCCATCTCCTCATTAGGATTTGAACTCAGGTCCTCAAGTTTGCACAGCAAGCACTTTACCCACAGAGCTGTTGCCTCAGCCCCGGTTTCGTATTTTTTTTTTTAAAATAAGTTTATTTTGGTTGTTTGTTTTCTTGCAATACTGGATGTTGATTCTAGAACCTTGAACATGGTAGGCATGTTCTCTACTGCTGATTCCATCCTCTGCCTTCTCCAACTTGTTTAAGCTAATAACTTACTCATCCTCAACTTCTTTCTTAAATACTTTGTCCACTCAGCGTGTTCATCCTAATCACTTCTTTCTGCTGCCTTCACTTACATTATTGTGTGTCACTCAGACTAATAGAATAGCCTCTTTGCTGCTCTCATTGTGTCTGAACTTGTTTCTCTACACAAGCCTTGCCACCCACTATAGCACCATCTTTTGAAATCTAAGTTACTTCATCTCTTAATTACAAAAAGCTTTCAGTTGAGACATAGCCTCTACAATGTCCAAGAAGACCCTATGGAATCTGTCCTGTCCCCATCTCTCTGGTCTGTTTACAAAATAATCGTTTTCCCTTGTAGTCACTTGCCTGGCTCTTTTGCTCATTCACACTGCTGATGCTCTGCTGATAAGCCCTCTTCCACCTTTGAGATGAGGGACAGTTTTACTGAGAACATAGGATTTGACCCATAAAATTTGGACCAATGGGGCATAGTTGGTAGACTTAGAGGTAGATGACATGGGATCAGCAAAGACTAAAAAGAATCAGGAAAACTCATAATATCATTAAGAGATAGTAAGATTTTTGTCCCATAGGAAGTAAAAAGCTCCATATACTTTTCAGCGATGACATGCCATACGGAAGCTATGTTTTTAGATGATTAATGTCACTGGTTTTTTGAAATACAATTTGAAAATCAAGTAGATACCAAAGTAATGCAAATAGAGGCCAGGGGCATATCTTAGTTAGTGAAGGGCTTGCCTGTCATGTATGAGGCCATGAGTCTGATTCCTGGTACTGGGGCGGGATAGGGTCAGGGATGGATAAACATGAATGGAGCTAGCTAGATGCAGAGGCTCACATCTGTAGTCCCAGCTGCTTTGGTAGATGAGGCACGAGTCCAGAAATCGTAGGCTGGTGTGGGCTGGATAGACACTGACACACAAACACACGGATGGCTAAAAGGCAAGGATAAAGAGACTCATTAGATGATGTGTGAAAGAAGATCCTGCAACCTGTAATGACTGGTTAGGCATGGAGGGGTGGAGCCCAAGGTCTTAGAATTAATGACTGTAAGTGCTGTGCGAGGCTAGACTAGGAGGGGCAATCAGAGTAGAGAAGACACAGGAGATTGAGCTGCAGACTGGAAGAAGGCCATTTGGGTGAGATGTTGGTCCTGTCTGACAGGTAGCTGTTTTTCTTAAGGCATGCCAACAAGGGAACAGGTTGGTCAGGTACTGCTGTGGGGCACAGTGGCACAGTCTTGTAGGCAACTGGCTTTTGCCTTCAGGAAGGTGGATGACACGGGGCTTCTCAGGATAGTGGACAGGACTAAATAGTCCTTAATCACCTAGGAAGGGAAATAAAATGGAGGTCCGGTTTATACATAGGTAGTAGGGGAAGGATTCAACTAAAAGATCAAAGTTAGGTTAGTGAGTGTTGAGTAACTGCTGAAGTTTCTTTAATTCCCACTGCTTAAAGGTCAGACATGGTTGTAGAAGACCCTAAAATAAGAATGAGCTCTGATAGAAGTGAAATAGATCCAGCTGTAAGATCCTTGTTGTTCTTGGTAATGTTAATCATGAAGGTTTAGTGGTTAATATGTATTGAGTGCCTTTTATACATTATACATTTCTACACATTGTTTAGTGGCCCCAAGAGTTCTTCAGGAGAGTAGTGCTGTTAATTCTCCTTTTTTAAAATAGAGGTTGATGCTCAAAGGGTAAGTTAGATTGTTCAGTGATACATAGTAAGTGGCTCAGCCAGATATGACTTCATCTGGGCTCATTTAGGTGCCTTAGGAATGAACTGTTATTACATCACTTCCCTGAAGGTAGCTTGGCATCTTTGGTAGAGGCGGGGAAGTCAGATCAGGGAGGTTGTTTTGGAAAGGATATACATAGTGGTCTGAGTCTGAAACAGTTGATAGCCAGGGGGAGACTTGCTAGAACCATTGAAGTATGACTGGACTTTGGTGAGAATATCTAAGGTGGTTTCTTAGATTGGGTGTAGAGTTGAGAGTATGGACATGTGTGGTTGTACAGAAGATATTTATGGAGTGATGTAGAGGGTACATGACCTTGAGGAATGCTGTCTAGAGATAAAGAGGAAATAATGATTTTGGAGAACTTGGGAGTTTAGAGGCTTAGATTTTTAAAAACCCACTTTAATAAAGGTTCTTTTTAAAAAAAGATTTTATTTATTTATTTTATACATGAGTATACTGTAGCTGTCTTCAGACATACTAGAAGAGGGCATCAGATCCCATTACAGATGGTTGTGAGCCACCATGTGGTTGCTGGGAATTGAACTCAGGACCTCTGGAAGAACAGTCAGTGTTCTTAACCGCTGAGCCATCTCTCCAGCCCTTAATAAGGGTCTTAAACCCTTCAGCCTCCCTTCTAGCCCACCAACCAAAGGTAGGAGAAAAAGATGGTTAATAGGACAAGGGGAATGTGGACCTGTTAGAAGTAGTTCTTTGGGGTCAATGCCAGTCTTCATTTTCAGGATATTAGCAGTCCAGTCCAAAATACCAAACACGAATCAGTAGCAGAAGCTGGATCCAGATGAAGCTGTGAGGCTCCATCATGTCAGCACAAGGCTGTGGAAGTGGCAAGAAGCAGCTGGAATAGCAGGAGAAGTTCTTTGGCTCGTTTTTTTTTCTCTATGAAGTCATAACAAGTGAAGATCAGCAAGTCACAACAAGCAAAGATCGAAGTGTTGTACGGTGAACCAGTGCAAGAGTGTTGTTCATCGTCTGTTGGGTTCTACTTAGACTCCTTCAAAACATCACGTATGTCCCCTCAAGTATCTGTTTCAGCAAAGCATCCCCTCATCAGACAATGTCCAGAAAAATTTCACATGACACAACTGAGTCTCCAAAGAAACCAGAAATTTCCACTTCAGATGGAAGATGATAGCAGAAGTTGAATGGTCGATGTGCTGAGTCAGAAGGGCTTGATGAGAAAGGGGATATTGAGAAAAGATAAAAGGCCATCTTGTTGGTCATCGGCAAACAGTAAAGGATAGAAGGCAAGTTTCGTGGGATCCGACACAGTCATTCTGAAAAACAAAAAATGAGATATTAAGTTTGGAAAAATGAGATATCTGGGAAAGAGCAGGCTTGAGCAAAAACAAGGAGGATAAGGGAGTCTGTAGATGTTAAAGGGAGAAGCTAGTGGAGAGGAAAAGCCTGGGAAAAAGAATGGGAAACATCGGGGGAGTAGATACAAGGGAAGAAGTACAGACCTCAGTATTACTTACTGATAATAATGAGAAAAGGGTGCTGGGCTTGGTGACACACATCTGGAATCCCAGCAGTTAGGAGGCGGAGGAAGGAGGGTCAGGAGTTTGAGGGTATGCCAGCCTGGCCTACATGAGACTATGTCCCTAAACAAACTAGAGGGAGAGGAGGGAAAGGAGGCCTTTCTAGAAATTTCTGCATACTGCCATTTTTCTCTATGCTGTTGTATATTCCAGCTTCCAAGGTGCTAGGTATTTTTAAGGAGTGCTACCAAGGTCCAGTAGTGAGCACTGGGCTTGATGTGCTCAGCTTATAGGATACCTGGTTTTAGGACATTTCTGTTTTGGGCAGGAGCTCAGAGGAGCGAGGGTCACCTGGTCTATCCCCAGTACCTAGCCCAGTGCTTAGCACGTGTTGGCATCCATATAGTATCTAAGTCTGTCTGTCTGGGGTCCTGGGTTCATCCATGTTGGATTGTTTCAATTCTGGGTGCTTCGAATCAGAAGATTTTTGTTTTATTTATTTTGAGTGAGTCAGAGTCTTCCTATGTAGCTCTCTCTATACTTACTGTGTAGTTCAGGCTAACTTTCAAACCTGAAGTCCTCCTGACTCAGCCTTCCCAACACTGGGATTGTGAGAGTAAGCCACATGTATCTTGTATTGGACATTTTCCAGGAGTGCTTGCTCACCAGGTTCTTGGTCATTGGAAGAGTTGAGGCGTAATTACAGTGCTGGCCCCTCAGTCACACAGTTGTCTCATTGGTCAGCTGCTTTTCTGTTACCTCTGGGTTTTATCTGGTCCCAGAACCACAGCCTGACTTGTTTGTGGCAAAACTTCAGAATGTTTGAAAGTTGCTGAGTCTGTGGGATGCCAAGATATTTTTGTCTCTGAAGTCACTGAGCACGATGCTGGGTCAGAGGGATGAGGTTTTGACCTTGGCTCTTGATCTGATAATTGACTTTTTTAAGTTCTCCTATGCAGAGGCAGGTGGTTTTTCTTTGGGGTTGGTAGAAGACTCCCATGGTGTTCTGATTAAGTGTATTCCACAGAGGAAGGAGGAGGAGAGGCACCAGGTGACATTTACAAGGCTGTGTAATTTGTGTAGGCCTATAAACTTTGGGCTTGGTCAACAGTCAGTCCCTAGAATATGATGCTCCAGGGTACACAAGGCTTTGGGGGAAAAGCTGGACCTATAAATTCATATTGTTGAGTAAGAGGAAGGAAAAGTAAGAGATGGACTGTAAGAAAAGACCAAGGCCTTTAAAGACTAATTTTTTTACTGTGTCAAAAGACTGAGCCCAGGGTCAAGTGCTGTGTCACTGAGCTGTGGCCCAGCCTAGAAATAAGTTTTTAGAATGGTGACATATGTTTCAAAATTGCTAAGAAATTAAAATTCAAATGCTTTTGCCACAAAATGATGAAAATATGAGGTAATGGATATGTTAATTCATTTAATCATTCCACAGTGTATGCAAATGTGAAAATATGACATAGTAACTATCATATATATATATGCATATATATGTGTGTAAATTATATCTCAGCTTGAAAATAGAGGAACAACAAAAAGCAAAAGAGAGGGAAGGAAGAAAAAAATTCACATTGGTGTGTTGCTGCCACTCAAACCTCAGGTCTTCCTCAGATTTACCATTTGCCACAGTTGTATTTCTTAGAGATCTCAAATGAAGATGTTCAGCTCAGAATTTGTGTTGTCTTTCTTGTGGATCTTTTTAGTCTTAGAGAAGAGTAGTTCCCACAATCTTCATTTACCTTTTAGAACCTTGACTCTGGAGTTCACACACCTTGTAGAATGTCCCTAGTTTGGGTTTACATATGTCTCCTGGTGATTACTCGTAGGTTTTCCAGCTTCTGAGAGTCTGTCACAGGCTTGATACCAGTGTTCTCATTGTGTGCTAGCAAATGGTATCTAGAGTTCACTGGTCTCTTTACTGACTTTGATTAATTCACAGTTCATCCTAGCCGCCTTTCTTATATAGTTATTTTTCTCCCTTTGTTATCTTTTGGCAAAAATACTTTAAAACTACCTAATGCATTGTTGTTGTTGTTGTTTTTAACTAAACTTAATTTATTTTATTTATTTGTTTATTTTTTGAGACACAGTCTCAATATGTGGCCCAGGCTGGCCCTGTGTGGGTGTGTGTGTGTTGTTGTTGTCGTTGTATCTGGTGTGTGTCCCTGCCTGAGCTCCTGTGTGGAGGCCAAAGGTGATGTTGTTTAATTGCTCACCAGCCTTCTGTTTTAAAGGAGAGAGTCTCTCACTTGAGCTCCAGGGATCCACCTGTGATCACCCTTACCCCACACTGCAGCACCAGGGTTAGATGAGTGTGGCCATCCCTGGCTTCATTGTGGGTGCTGCTTGGACTCAGGTCCTTGTGCTTCCCCAGCAGGTACTTCACCTGCTAACCCTTCGTAAATCAAGCCCCTGCTCTTGGCTTATGATCGTGTTTGTGTGCAGTGTTCATGTGTGCACATGCGTGTGTGTATAGTGTGGAGGCTGGATGTCAACATGTCTTCGAGTACTCTTCATCTGACTGTTGAAATGGGATCTCTCACTGACTTTGAAGAATGCACAGTCCCCAAGATTAGCTGGGCAGCTCCAGAAATCCTCTCTGCCTCTCCAGTACTAGGGTCATAGGTACTACCATCTCCGATTTTCTCAAATGGATGCTTGGGATCTGAGCTCAGTCTCTCCTGCTTTCATGGCGAACACTTATCAACTGAGATGTCTCTCCAGGTCTTTATAGAGGTTTCAGCCTCGGCATTCATAAGCATTTCAGTTTATGTAGCCCTGTGTACTAAGTGACCTTGAGCTCCTGATCCTTCTGTCTCTGCCTCCTGAGGGCTTCAGTTACAGCTTGTCACCGTGTGTGGCTAGTTTTAATTCCTTACTATCATTATTTAGGGCAACACGCAAATTGTTCCAGTTATGGGCAGTGGCGATCTGAAGGCTAGCTTCTGCCCTTTGAACGTCTAATCATTCTGTTAGCACTTTATCAGTTTTTGCTCCCTAGGGTGTTCCAGGATTATTTGTACTTATTCTAGTCATGGAATCAACCATTTCTTCAAGGAGCCATGGCTTTTTTTAGTGGAGAAACCAAAATAAGAAAGAAATTCATGCCAGGCAGGGGTGGTGCACACCTTCAATCCCAGCACTTGGGAGACAGAGGCAGGCGGATTTCTGAGTTCGAGTCCAGCCTGGTCTACAGAGTGAGTTCCAGGACAGCCAGGGCTACACAGAGAAAACCCTGTCTCAAAAAAACAAAAAACAACAACAACAAAAGAAAAAGAAAGAAAGGAAGGAAGAAAGAAAGGAAGGAAGGAAGGAAGGAAGGAAGGAAGGAAGGAAGGAAGGAAGGAAGAAAGTTAGTTCATGCTGCTATAGACATACTTTGCTATTTAGGGAGGGAAGAAGCAGAGCCCAGATAAGAAATTTGTGTATACAAATAAATAGGTATCTAATATGTGGATGAATACATGTATATATTTATTCATGTATGTGCATATGTATACACATTCAAGGAACATACATACAGACATGTTTACATCTGTATTTATTTCTGTATCTGTATGTATTGACAGCTACAATTCACACAGACAGCGTCAGTGAATTCCAAGGTTAATTTTGGCCTTTATTCTTTGCATATTTGTAACTCTTCCCTGATTGAGAGGACCCTGGTACTTGTTGTCCTGCATGCCCCTTCCTCCTTTACTATACCCCGCCTCACTGTGACAACACTGTCTCATCACTGCTGACACATCCTGTGGAGCTGCTCCTTGGGCTCTTGTCACTCCGCATCACTGGTGAATGATTGCCCTATTTATTCGTAACCTTTGAACTTGGCAGACATTTGCAGGTGTTCTTGCAGCTTCTCCTTGATTACACCTCTGCACCTGACTCAAGCTTTGTCTCTCCTGTTGGGCTGCAAAGGATGAGGGTGCTGTACTTGTCCCACTGAGGACACAGATATTATAAGGCTCAAGTTCCTTATTTTAAACACTCTGAAAGTTGAAAATAGAGCTCAGGACAAGTCCTAACTCTGCATGCTATCTATATAATCCAGAGAGCAGAGTGAAGAAGAAAGGGATGGGTAGCCTGGAAACATTTGTATCTTGCTGCTTTTCTCTGTTAATTAGTCTTGTTGTGAGATGGACAGTCAAAGGGGGCAAAACCAAGTTTGGTTTGGGGCCTATAAATTCAGTGAGCAGAGAATAGTGCCTTCAAGTCCAGTAAGCTTGACTTCGCAAAGAATATGCACAAAGAGCTCTCCTGTTACCTGTACGTAACCATCCTTCTAGAACTGTGTGGTCTGTAGATGAGTTAAATTAGTCAAGTGGTTAAGAGCATGGCTTTTGGTGTGTGAAGATTTGGATTTGCTTCCTAATTCAAATTTGTTTAATGCCTGTATGACTCTAGTGAAATAACTTCTTTGAGGTCTCATTTCCCAGGATCTATCTAATGGTTCATTGAATGTACATCCTTAAAAAAAGCATATGTGCTGTGCAAGATCCTAATTGAGTGGCATCTGGAAGGGTCTGTGCACCTTTTTAAGGTTCACCCTGTATTCATGCCCTAGATTGTGCATTCCAATACAAGTTTCCTTCTTTTTCCTCTTTCTTTCCTTCATGGTCAGCTTTCTTCCTTTTCATTTAAGCCTTTCCTGGTTTAGATGGTAGGCAGGTAGATTGGCGTTTATGATAGTTTATTCATTTTGATGAGGCTGTCTCCTGGTCTTAAGCTTATAGAATAGGTTGTAATGATTCTCACTCCTTATTTTTGGGGACGATAAAGTAGAGCTGGAAAGGATAGTCTTTCTTTTTTTTTTTTTTTAAAGATTTATTTATTTATTTTATTTATGAATATACTGTAGCTGTCTTCAGACACACCAGAAGAGGGTATCCAGTCTCATTACGGATGGTTGTGAGCCACCATGTGGTTGCTGGGATTTGAACTCATGACCTCTGGAAGAGCAGTCAGTGCTCTTAACCGCTGAGCCATCTCTCCAGCCCCCAAGGATAGTCTTTCATCTTTAGTATTGTTGACATTTTGAGCTGGGATAATCCCTTACTGTGAGAGCTGTCTCGTGTACTACAGGGTGGTTAGCAGCCCCTCTGGCTTCAGCACTCTCCATTTGTCACAGTCAAAAATGTCTTCATCTCCAAACATTGCCAGATGTCCCCTGGGAGGGGGTGAAATTGTCAACTGCTAAAAACTACTGATTATAAAGTATTGCCTGACTAATAGCAATTATACAGGAATAATTAGTTACCTGCTCTCTTGATATTCTGACCAATGTTTCTGACCTCTGGAGATGACCATATACTGTAGGAATTTGCACGAGCCTGCAGTAAGAAATGCCAGTAATAACACAGTGGTGACTGAGGCAGTCTGTTGTCATCTCACCATTGGACCACAATAACAAAGATGATTCTAATAATAAGGCTGCCATTTGTACATGCCTTCTATGAGCCAGGCCTACTGAAGTTTATTTAAATGCATTTTCCTGGAGAAAACCTATACAATCTGCCCAAGTCTGATGCAGGGTGTGCCTGCCGATTTAAAAATCCCAAGTGAGCATTCCACTTGATTTCTTGATGAGGTGAGAAAGTCCAGTTCCCAAAGAGTCTGCAGTATCCCAGATTTGAGGAGCAAAGAGATCATTTGTTAATGATGAAATATAACTACTAAAGCAAGCCAAAACTGGTCAGTGGATTTTTTTCAGCCATTGTGTTACAACAAGGATGTATGTAGTTTACAAAAGAGCCCTTGAGATAAACTCTCTGTAAAGAATGTGAGCATCTATGATTTGCTTTCCCGAGAGAATTAGTTACAGGTCAATGACTGATTTGGATTTATGTTTAGAAACTGTGACATCAGTCTTTTAGCTGCCTTTGCTCTTTTGGGTTCATAGAACATCTTTAAGAAAGATAATCCGTGCCGGGCAGTGGTGGCGCACGCCATTAATCCCAGCCCTTGGGAGGCAGAGACAGGCGGATTTCTGAGTTCAAGGCTAGCCTGGTCTACAGAGTGAGTTCCAGGACAGCCAGGGCTACACAGAGAAACCCTGTCTCGAAAAACCAAAAAAAAAAGAAAAGAAAGAAAGATAATCCGTGTATACATGTTAAGTGTGAATTTGAAGAAACATAACTTTATATGATATTCTTTTGAAAATAAAGAATTTGTATAATTTTTTTCTTTTGTTTTGTTTTTTGAGACAGGGTTTCTCCATGCAGCTCTGGCTGTCTTGGAACCCACTGTGTAGACCAGGGTAGCCTCGAACTTAGAGAGCTACCTGCCTCTGCCTCCCAAGTGCTGGGCTTAAAGGTATGTGCCACCACTGCCTGGCTGAATATCTATAACTCAAATCCTGATGATCTGTTATAAAGGTTGGAAAATATTTATTTTGCTTCATGCATATGAGTATTTTGTTTGCTGTGGCTATGTATGTGCACTGCATGAGTACCTGGTGCCTACAGAAGCCAGGAGAGGGTGTCAGATACCTTGGAACTGGAATTACAGACAGTTGTAAGCCACCTTGTGGGTTCTGGGAACTGAACCGTGGTCCCCTGGAGTAGTTTCAAGCGCTCTTGGCAGCTGAGCCATCCTTCTAGCCTCTACAAGCTGAAAGATTTGAGGAGAGAATTTATTACAAATGTTACCACTTGGGAGGCTGGGAAGGTAGCTTAGTCAGTACAGTGACTGCTCTGTTGGGAGGCATGGGGACCTGAGCACTGATACCTTGCACCCAGGGGTAGCACCTGTCTCTTATCCCAGCACTGACGAGACTGTGGAGATAGGCTGATCCCTGGAGCTCACTGGCCAGCCATCCAACTGAATTTATGACTACCAGGTTCAGTAGAAGACCATCTCGTTGAGTGATGATGATGGTGGTGGTGGTGGTGATGATGATGATGGTGGTGATGATGATGGTGATGATGATGATGGTACTAATACTACTAATAACAATGGTTTGGCTTTTACTTTTTGTTGCATTTAGTGCTTGCCATTTAATTGTTTTTTAGAGACTATCAAGGCCTTTTGTTTTGTTTGTTTGCTTTTTGTGGTACTAGTAATTAAACCTAGGGCTTTGTACATACTAGATGAATACAACTGAGCTGTATCCTACCTACCCTTAGTTTTAAATCTCTACTTAGAGGTTAAGTAATTACTAAAAGCTAGTTTTTGAAATAAGAGTAACAATGAGTTCAAATATTTAGTTTTCCTTATTTTCCTTTGGTGTCTGCTGTTCTTATATAGACCTCCTTGCCTTTTAAAAATTGTGATTGTTACTTGTTGTTGGGATAGGGTCTCACTATACATAGACACTACATAGACTCTGGCTGTCCTGGAACTGTCTGTGTGGATCAGGCTGGCTTCAAACTCAGAGATCCACCTGCCTCTGCCTCCAGAGTAAGTACTGGGGTTAAAGGCGTGCACCACTATGCCTAGCTGCCTCCCCCCATCAAGATCTTCTTCTTACCCTGGGCTGGCCTTAAACTCATGAGCCTCCTGTGTCAGTCTTCAGTGCTGAGGTTCCAGGCCTGTGCTACCAGACCAAGCACGGTTGGGTTTCCTTTTTCTTGTGTTCAAGATAGCATCAGCAGAAGTAGCTGTCACAAGACACAGCAGAAAGGGTTCGAGTAATTGTCACAGTCATTAGGCTATTATGTCTTAGCCTTCTTGGATTAGAATATTGTTAAGGTTTTCAGAATAACTTTTGATGATATTATGTTAATAATTGATTTTTTAATTTTACTGTGTTTTATGATGTTTTTGAAAGGACTTTTGATTGAGAAGATGTGGTATGTGTGTAGCATGATGTGATTTTGTAAACTGAACATACCTGTATAACCAGCCCACGAGCGGGAAGACTTCCTTGTGTTCCTTTTAATTACTGTGCCTCCCCAAAGTACCGGCCTTCCCACTGAACAAATAGCTTGATTTGTTTTTGTGCTTGATACACATGCAGTTGTACAGCACTTATTCCTGAATCCAGCCCCTTCCCCTGGACCTCACAGTGTGAGGCCTAACCTTACTGTTGTGGTTTGGTCTGTCCTTGGTATGTGTTATTCATTTGTGTGACTGAGTCTCCGTAGTTCTCTTTATAGTCACTAGGCATCATCATCTGTAGTTTGGGCTATTACATATGTGCTACTATAATAATACTGTGTCTATCGTAACGCTAGAATTATTAGGTCACAGTGTCAACATTATTATTTAGTGACAGTTTTTGGTTGTTCTCCCCTCCCTCCCCTCCCTCCCCTCCCTCGCTCTCTTCCTTTCCCTTTCCTTTCCTTCCCTTCCCTTTCTTTCTTTTTTCTTTTTTTTCTCCTTTTCAGCCAGGGTCTGTCTCACTCTATAGTCCAGGCCAGTCTTGAACTTGTGGCAATCCTCCTTCCCCATACTCTGGAGGGCTGAAATTCTAGGAGTGAACCTCCGCGCTTTCAGTGACTGTCTTTTGAAGATGACTGTATAGGTTTGTGTTCTTGCAGCGGTGTATGAGTTCTGGTGCCCTGTGTGGCTTCTTTGACACTTGATATTTGCTGTCATTTTCTTCTATCCTTCCTGGTAGCCAGTTATGCAAGGTAATTTTAGAGAGTCTGTGGGAAGAATTAGTGTAAAATGTGGAGCTCCTCGAAGCATTAGCCTTCCCCATCAACCTCATGCTGTCTGTCATCAGAGCCTCAGTAGTACCCCTCTCTGCAGTAGAGCTCCCCTGTGTGGGACAGGCAGAATCTGCACTCAGAATTGGCAAACACGGCTGGAGGTGTGTGGAGAAGGACTCAGCCCAGGGGCTTATGCCTCTGGAATTCCAGTTTTGGTCTCTAGTGCTTCCACAGCCCTTCAACATATGTAGAAGTGTGGTTTTGTGATTTATTGTGACCTTTTCTAGTTGAAGCTATGTAAGTTTGTCATGATCCACTATATTCTCTGCAGGGTGGAAGTTATCATTAGATTCTTAGTATTTTTCTATTAGCACAGTCCTTGTTACTTGGTAATTTTTTCTTCTCTACTATTTTTGTTGTTGTTGTTGTTTTGTTTTGTCTTTGTTCTTTGTTTTCTTGCTTTAGTTGGACTGTTCAGAATTATAAGGACAGGATTGAACAGAACTGGTATCCTGCTGTGGGGTTTTGGGGGTACTGCATTATTTCTGTTTCACCTGAGATTGTTGCTCTTGTTTTTGTAAATGTCCTTTTTCAGATGAAGAAATGTTTTTTAAAATTTTCATTATGTATATGTGTGTATGTGAGTCTGGGTTTGTGCTCGTGAGTACAGTACACTTGAGGCCAGAAGAAGGCATGGGATCCCTTGGAACTGGAGTTTCAGGTGGTTAGGAGCTATCTGGTATCAATGCTGGGACCCGAAGTCAGGTCCTCTGCAAGGATCATATGCCCTCTTAACCGCCGCCGAGCCAGCTCTCCAGCCCCTGCTGACTTCCTGGTACAAATCACTGTTGGTTTCATATAGTTAGATATTTATTTACCAAAGTGGTTATGATTTTTTTTTCTGTCTGCATGGTTTCATGCATACTTTAAAAAAAAAAACAAGTCACATATAAACCTATTATGTCTACTGCAGTAATTATTTTCATACAAGAGATGATGATTCTTTGCAGTCTCTGCCACACACTTCCTTTTTTTTTATTTATTTATTTATTTTATTTATGAATACGCTGTAGATGTCTTCAGACACACCAGAAGAGGGCATCCAATCTCATTACTGATGGTTGTGAGCCACCATGTGGTGGCTGGGATTTGAACTCAGGACCTCTGGAAGAGCAGTCAGTGCTCTTAGCCACTGAGCCATCTCTCTAGCCCCACACTTCCTTTTTTAAAAAATGTACTTTATGTATAGCAATACAACTTACATATTAAACAACTATAATAGAATGGTTTTAAATGGCATTAAGCAGAAGAAAAAGGAAAATTTTCAGGTTAAAAAAAAAAACCTCCCAAAATTGAATTTAAAAATAGTAATTTTTTTCTTAAGTGGGTCAGTGTCACAAATGTACTCAGTGGCTGTTCACACCTAGTTCCTGTTGCATTAATGATTCTAATTGCATTAGAGTTAGAAAGCTCAACTTTCACAATCACTGCCTCAAAGAAGTAACTCAGGTTGGATTCTTTTGGAATGTAAAAATGGTTCTTACTGCTTCAGTACACAGAAGCTGAATTCACAGATCCACCATGGAACTGAAAGAAAACTATGTCAGAGTTGAAACTAAGGGAAAAAGAAGCCTTATATACTCTTGTAACTAGTGTGTCTATTGCATTTTTCTTTTATGAGATAGGGTCTCTTGTATCCCAGGTTTGTCTGGAACTTACTGTATATCAGAAGATGACCTGGACCTTCTGATCCTCCTGTGGCCACCTCCCAGATGTTTTCAGTTGCAGGACAGCACCACCATATCAGTTTATTTGTTGCTGGGGTTTGAACCTAGGGCTTTATCCAGGCAAGCATTCTATCAACTGGCCCACATCCCCAGCCCGAATTCTCCTTTCTTACATCGTGTATTGTGAGAAAGTCTTTGGTCTCAGGCACTCCTTTGCAGCCTCAGTACATCCTTCACTGCTTGCCTCTGTTTTACACAGAGGAGTAAAATATCGAAAACTGCCCAGAGAGCAGGTGTTTTGATTCACCTTATTTTATTATTTGGTATCTTGAAAAGAGAATGAGGTCAAGGAAGGACGGAGGGTGGAAACTGGGAGCTGAGGAAAGCCATGTCTGTTTGCTTTAGGTACACCTTCAACCCCTCCCCTTCCCACGCTTCCTCTTTCTCTGTAATTCCTGCTGACTGACTGTAGTTGGGCAAGTCACTTAATCACTGGGTTTTGTTCTTGGAGTTGAGGAAGACGACCATCCCAGTAGCTCTGAACCACTGTGTGAGGAGAGTGGGAAGATGAAACGAGCTAGTACAACATAAGGACATTTACAAAAATGGGAGTGATAAATGGGATTCGGTTTATACGCTGCTGTCCACCTCACATTTTGTAATAACCTGATGATTATGTGCAGAAGGCTCTTGTGAAGACACTGCCCCGCCTGTAACTACAGCTGTCAAAACCCACATGGCTAGAGTAACTGAGAAAGGCATAAAGAGGACAGTTAGTTCATTTGCCTAAGCCTTTTTTCTTTTACTTACTCATGTATTTTATGTATATGGGTGTTTTGTCTTCATACACCCAAGAAGAGAGAATCAGATCCCATTACATATGGTTATGAGCCACCATGTAATTTCTGAGAATTGAACTCAGGACCTCAGAATAGTCAAGTGCTCTTAATGGCTGAGCCATCTCTTCGGCCCCCTCCTTACTTAAGATTTATAAAGTCCCTGAAAAGAGTTAAATGTCTCACGTTGGGAATTAACGCTGTTGATGAGCTGGCACTGGAACTACAAACTTGGTAAAGAACTGATCTTTGAAGTACTCTTGCTAGAGGGTTCGTTTGAATCTCAGCCACTCTAATTCACTTGAGATTTCAGGTGTTGATCATGAACTCTTTCCAGAGTGAGAGCAGCTAAGCTTCTGCCTAGAACAAGGCAGTTTCCCATTATGGTCAGATGTGACTTAGCCCACAGGATCTTAGTCTGGCCCTGCTTCTATGGAGTAGCGACTTTTAGAACAAAGGAGAACCGGCCCTAAGACTGAAGAGCCCTGAGACATGCTGCTGTTGGTTTTTAGGTCAAGTAACTTGTTCAATAACTGTGCTCTTAACGTAGTTAGTATGTTGAGGCATCGTAGGTTCTCGAATACTTCTGGTGAGGAGCAGGGTGTTTTGTGCTGTTTCTGACTCTAGGTGCTTAACTCTGTGCCCTCCCTCCACATGCAGGAGTGTTGAAAGATACAGTTTTCATTTACAGTTTTTCAAGTGGATGGGTGGATTCCACAGAGGGAGGTTCTGATTTATAGGTAACTATTAGCATGACCACTTACCTGTTCAAGTTTACAGGTCATTATTTCTAAACTGGTTTTAACTCAAATCTTGTGGAGTGCAACTGGGGTGGGAAGAGAACAAGGAGCAAAGTAAACTTTCACAATCTATTATTAAACAGACTGTGGGACACTTAATGATGCACGAGAAAGACTGGAAAGGTCATCTGAATAAAAGATTATTTACATAGTAACATTTTAGAAGCAGTAAAATCACATTCAATTTAAGAGATATGAGAAACTTAAGTCATAAATCTGTCTCCAGCATTATAAATCTCAAGGATTATAAATCCCTCTGTGGAACACACCCACTCACTCCTCAAACCACGTGTTCTTGGGGGCCAGCAAAATGACTGGGCAGGTAAAGGGGCTTACCACCAGTCCTACAGGCCTGAACTGACTCTCTAGAGTTGTCTGTCTACACACAAACACACACACACACACACAAATAAATAAATAATATTACACAAATAAATAAATAAATAAATAAATAAATCAAGTAAAAATATTATAAAAATTTAAATTCCTAAAAACACTTGGTACAGGGATTTGGAAATGATTTTCTGTTATGCAGATAAGTTTTGGAAAACATGAAATCCAGGGCTTCACGTGTTTTACTTCATAATTTCATTGTGTTTGGTTTTGTTTTGGGAGTGCTGGGAATGGAACCAGAGCCTGGCACATGCTGAGCTCCTAGTGGAAGACAGAGCTCTGTCTCCACCATGACTGTCAGGTGGAGGTTCCAGGTACATTGCAGTCTGATGAACACTGAGCTTCTGGGGGTTTCTACGGTGGTCACCTGCTTTTTTCTAGCAAGAGGTCTGGCTTCCTTCTTCCTTTTTCCTTCTGCTCTGATTGTCTGCTTCTCTCTTTTCTCCTAAACTGGGCTAGGTACTGCTCTTTTCTTACTTTATTGTGCAGACGACTTTGTCACCAACTTAAAAGATGTATGATTTTTCCTGTCTGCCTGATCTGTGTCCTGCAGAGCAAGGGCTCTGGTGTCCTTATCTTTGTAGTGGGTAGATGTACACCCACTTGGTGCCAGCCGGTTCCTGGGCCTTCATGAGTGTCCTGAAATGTTGGTTGGATATGTGGGGTGGGGTGAGGCTCAACCCAGCAGGGCGTAAGTTGTAACTTTTGGTGAAATGATGTTGCGAATGATTTGCCATCCCTGAGCTCCAGCTTCTAGGGTTAAGGTAGAAGACCAGCTTACTTGGAGATCTTGTTACAGTGTAGAATGTGGTGAGTGGGTCTGTGGTGGATCCTGATATTTTACATCCAGACAGTCTCCCGGGGGAAGCCAGCAGTGCCAGTTCCCAAATTAAAAAGGACTGAGTAGTATGGCTGGCTCTTTTGTGAGTATAGTTGTTTTAAATTCTGAAGAAAAGCACAAACTATGTAATTTCTAAACCTGCCTCAGTTTCTCGGAATGCTGCGTGATGACAGGAAGTTTCCGACGTATTAATATCCCCACAGTTGACAGTGGTTTCATTGCTCCTACAACTTTGACTTTGACAAGTTAAAAATACTAAATAAGTGTCTGGGAAAGCATGTGAGTTAGCACTTGCTCCTCATCTAAAACACTGGGATGCTTCCTTGTTGAAGACTAGGCTTATGCTAATGAGGAAGCTGAGACAGAGAGACATGTGATCTCCCAAGTATAAATATAAGTACACAGACAGGCAAGCTGTTGATGAATCAATCCATCAGAGGAGGCGTTCTCAGTTGTCTCTCAGTCCTCCAGAAGGTAAGTCCTCTGTAGAGACGGTTGCTAATAAACTCTGGGAATGAGCCTTTTTTAAAATGTTGGTTCATCCCTCCTTCCTCCTCCCCTCCTCCCCTCTTTCTTTCTTTCTTTCTTTCTTTCTTTCTTTCTTTCTTTCTTCCTTCCTTCCTTCCTTCCTTCCTTCCTTTCTTTCTTTCTTTCTTTTTCTTTCCTTCACTTCATCAGAAAGCCATTGTATTTGATATGCAGCATTGCTAGTTGGGGCATTTTTAGCTACTCTTGATTCTGTGTACAAATGTCTAAAAGAAGTTGCATTGGTTTTAATGTGTAACTCCCTTTTTTTCTCAGCTATCCAAGGGATATGAATTAGGTACAACTTCAGTGTCCAAATGCTTACAGCCATGTCAGTGATGGATTCCAGTCACTTAGAGGCAGTGTTCGCTGGGCCTGAAACTGTCAGTCTCCTGGAATTCTGCATCCCTGCTTCCTACTTTCTGTACTTTCTTTTTTTACTGTGTGTGGAGGTTGAAATAGGATCTTGCTACATTACCCAGGCTGTGTTCTAACTTGTTCATCCTGCTTTGGCCTCCTGGTTATTAGGATTACAAGTGCCTGGCACAATCTAAAATTTTTTTCCTATAAAATTTAAATGTGGACAGAGGAAATTGAAAACCTGCAAGAAGTACCGTATGTGTTGTTCATAGTTGAATTGACTATCTTTCTATAATGAACTGGGGTTTTGTTTTAATTTTTTGAGACAGGACACCATGCAGGTTGGTCTCAGATTCCAAACGAAGCTCCTTATGTATTGAGAATGACCTTTGACATCCAAAAAGCTGAGCTTTCAGGCTTAAATGCTCCCTCACCTGCTTCTAATGTTTTAACCCCCAGAGAATAAAACACTGCGTACTATCAAAGTGAGCTAGAGCTAGTCTTTCTGCTGTGCGTTAGAGGGAAGCCATCGCCACCAATTTCAAATCACTTATAACCCTTGCATCTCCTGGGCAAGTTAATAGCAGAAGCTGCATGTAAATGATGGTAGTGGAAGTAAAAAATCCTTTAGGTTTGGCTTCTACCTAAAGAAAAGCTTCAGCAGCAGCCCGCCCTCTCCCTGTCGTGGAGCCTTGCTGGGTGGGCGAGGCACATTGTGTGCTGCACACTGCACTCTTTATTACTGCATTTATTTGTTTGTTTTTGTTTTGTGACAGTCTCTTACTATGTAGCCCAGGCTAGCCCAGAACTCCGTATGTAGACCAGACTAGCCTCAAAGTCACAGAGATCTTCATGCCTGTCCTTCCCAAGTGCTAGGATTGAAGGAATGCATGACTATGCCCGTTTCCTTTCTGTTCTTCCATCCCTCTCTCTCTTCTTTTCTCCCCTCCTCCCTTATTTTTTTTGGGGGGGGGAGCATATGATATCTAGTTAGAGTATCCTCTCCCCTATTATGTCTTTCTCCTTTTTTTTTGATATACAGTCTTTCTACCAATAGACGGGAGTTTGGTTCCCTCTACCTTCACCCCAGGGCTGGGCACTGAGTCCTTGTGTATAGTGTAGAGGAGGTCTTGGTGTGCTGTGAGGGTGGGGAGTGTCTTGGTCTCTAACCACTGCAGATCTCTTGAGCCTCTGCCACAGCCCTGCATTTTGACATTATAGTGTATACCACCACTCCTGCCTGGAAAGTAAATGGTGATTCTATATTGAACTCAAAGTTTTTAAAACAATGTATTAAAGGCATTTGCTACTTTTAAACAAATTTGTCTTTTGAGCATTAAGTTACCCAGACTTGACTTGTTACCTAAAACTTCCTTGTGCCCTTATTTGGAGTCTTTTTTTTGTTTTGTTTTTGTTTTTTGTTTTTCCAGATAGGGTTTCTCTGTATAACTTTGGCTGTCCTGGAACTCACTCTGTAGACCAGGCTGGCCTTGAACTCAGAAATCTGCCTGCCTCTGCCTCCCAAGTGCTGGGATTAAAGGCGTATGCCACCACTGCCCAATTATTTGGAGTCTTAAACACACCATCTTTGTTATCCTGAGGTGTGTGTTTTGTCATAAACATTGAGCTTTAGAATTTGCATTCAGATATCCATCTTTCTTATGAGTTCCTGCATTATGGCTACTGACATGACATTTCACTGAGGCAGTGAATGTTGGCAGTGCTTGGAATCCCAGCACTCGGGAGATAGACTGACTGATCAGGGATTCAGTATCATCGTCAGTTACATATTCTAGTATGAGGCCACACACATGCCGCCCCATTCCCCAAACAGGTGTCTCACTTCCAAATTACTGTGTGTGTGTGTGTGTGTGTGTGTGTGTGTGTGTATGCATATGTAGGAGCTAGAGGCTGATGTGGAGTATAGTCTTTAGTCATTGTCCACCTTTATTCATTTTATTTGTGCACATGTGAGGATAAGTGTGAGCTGGTGCACATGTACAGTCAGAGGGCAGCTTGCAGGGCTTGGTGTGCTCCTTGGGTTCCAGGGGTTGAACTTAGGTTTGTTTGGTGGCAAGCACCCTTATCTGCTGAACCATCTCGACAGCCCCCACCCTATCCCACCCCAACTTACTCATTGAGGCAAGGTCTCTCAGTCAAACCCAGAGTTCCCAGTATGATTAGTCTTGCTAGCCAGCTTTCTTTGGAGATCTGCTGACTCCACCTTCGAGCCTGGAATTATAGCAGTGTTTTACGTGGGCTCAGAGGATCCAAACTCAGGTCCTCAAGCTTATATAGCCAGTGTTGAATCACAGCCAGCCCCTAGACCCTTTTCTCGAGGTGCTAGTACAGTGTTTTATCCACAATAATGGTTACTGGTTGAGCTCTAGGTACCAGCTTGTCTCTGCACCCCCAGTACTGGGGTTAGAGTGAACTGTAGCACCCAGCTTTCACATTGATCTCAGGGATCTGAACTCAGTTCCTCATGCTTGTATGGTAGGCATTTTATAGACCAATGCATTTTATAGACCTTGGTCCCAGTTTTGTATTTTACGTTAAAAAGTATTTATTTTTGTTTATCTATATGGGTGTCTTGTCTATACTCGAGTCTGTGCAGCACACACATGCCTGGTTCCTGCTAGAAGAAGGCATTGAATCCCCTGGGACTAGCATTATAATAGTCAGTTGTGAGCTACAGTATGGGTACTGGGAATTGAACCCCCAGACCTTCTGGAAAAAAAGCCAGTGCTCTTAAGCACTGAGCCATCTCTCCAGTCTTTACTTTGTTTTTTAAAGAAAATATTTGCATTCTATACAGGGCAATGTCATTTTAGTATTGCCTGTATAAAGCATGATATGATTGAAACTTTCTGTGTTATATGTGTGCTTTGTCTGCACGTTGTATGTGCCCCTCTTGTGTGCCTGGTGCTGTGGAGGCCAGAAGAGGACGGATCATTTGAAACTGGAGTTACAGGTGTTTGTGAGCCACTTGGTGAGTTCTGGGAACTAAACCTGAGTCCACATGCTCTTAACCACAGAGCCATCTCTCTAGTCCTGCTTTATGTGAGTTTTAAGATCAGTACAACACATTTAGTATTACTTATAGGACTGATCTTTAAAAACCCAAATGTCAGTCAAACATGGTGGTACATACTTGTAATCCTGGTTCTTAGGAGACCAAGGCAGGAGAATAGTGAATTTGAGGATAGCTTTGGCTATGTAAAGAGTACCTATCTTACAAAAACAAAACCCAGCCAAACAAAATCTAAATATCTTTTCTGAAAAGAAGATATACGAGAATGTGGTAATAGCAAATCTCTTTGGTTTACCAGCTTTATTCTGGTTACATACATATATATAATTTCGGAGAGGAAAGCATTCTGTTAGACTATTCTCTTAGTGCCTAAGGTTCTCCCTCCATATTTTCACATGTATGTGTAGTGTGCATGTGCGCATGCATGCTCTGCACATGTGTATGTGGGGGCTGCACTTGTGTATGTGTGTGTCTAGAAGCCTAAGATAGATCCTCGACTATTCTTCCACTGTAACTGGTGAAGTGAGGAGGTTTCTCTGACAAACGCACAGTGTGCCATGTGACTAGACTTGCTAGCCAGCTTGATCGGGGAATCTCCAGGCTCCACCTTTGGAGGCTGGAATTACAGGTGAGCCACCCCACCCACCTGACATTTCTGTGGCTTCTGAGGATCTGAACTCAGGTTCTCATGCTTACCTGGCAAGGGTGTAGCCACTGAGTCATCTGTCAAACCCATGTCTTGAGGTTTTAACACACTATTTTATCTAAATAATTGCATGCCTACTTATGTTCCCTATGGTTTATCCTTAGGTCTAGCCATTGGTCAGTTATTTGGTTTTTTTATTGTCATAGTGTGGATTATCAAGCCCAGGGCCTTATGCATACTAGGCAGGTGTTCTAGCTCTGAAATATGTCAGAAGCCCTGGCTGTCAGTCTTTATTAGAGATCTACTTTTGTATTCTAAGTAAGAAATCAGGGTACCGGCATAGGTTGTTGATTTTTTTTTTTTTCTGTAGTTTCAGATGCGTTTTGGCTTTACCTATTTCGAATGAGAACTACCCAATATTCGAGGTTTAGTGTTTTTGTCTGTTAATCAGTTTCTAGTTAGACAAAAGTAATATCTATTCTACTTAAAAACAAGCAAGCAAACAAACAAAACCAAAATCAAGCTTTGCAAAACCCCAAATCTGAATTCCCTCCATTGTACCAACCCCAACAAACACCCTGTAGGGTCCCATTTGCTGGTGCTTCTTTTTTCTTTCACTGTCTCCAGCCTCCCTGGAGAAGAACAGGAAGACCTGCCTGTCTGAGGAAGTCCTTTGAAAGATGAGGTGCCTCCTGTCCTGGCAGCGCCGGCAGCGCTTTAACACATTACAAAAGTCACTTAAGGCCTTCCCTGCTTTACATTATTTCATGTCCTGGTTTTTGTTGCTTTCATAACGCAGCTTGTTTGTCGTGTTCTGACATATTTCACAGCATTGTTCTTCGTGGAGACTATTCCGTTTAATCTGAGCATATGTGTGTGTTTGTGATCAGCCTATCATGGAATCTGTCAGATTGAACAATTTGGCTGATTCAGTAAATATTCTCACACAACTTCTCACCTTACTCTCTAGCAGATAACTTTGAAATCTGTATGAAAGCAGTTATTGGTAATTTAAAAACCCAATTGTAGGAGCACACTGACCAGATCATCCTGTGTCAAGTCCTCACTGAAGCTCATCTAGATGACAAAAGTATCTCCACAGAACATCACTGTTTGTTATGCCCCTCTGAGAGGTGTGAGGTGGAGAGGAGGGATGACTACACACTGTACGTAGCCTATAAAACATTTCCTTCAGGGCTCAGTGGGAAAGCAAGCTTAGCTTGTGTGTGTGAGCCAGGCCAGTGCTCCCCAGCAGAGGCTGCGGCAACAGAGGCTGCAGCCAGGTAGGTGCTTGCTTATTTTCTGTTTTGGATGATGTTATATTAATTAGCTTGATGCTCATTCTTTTTCCCTTCCCTTCCCTTCCCTCCCCTCCTCCTTTTTGGTTTGGTTTGGTTTGATTTTTTGAAATGGGGTTTCTCTGTATAGCTCTGGCTGTTCTGTAACTCTAGACTAGGCTGGCCTCAAACTCTGAGATCCTCTTGACTCTGCCTCCTGAGGGCTGGGATGTGCCACCAACTCTGTTTCTTTCTTCCTTTATTCATTCATTCATTTCTCTCTCTCTCTCTCTCTCTCTCCTCCTTCCCTCCTTTCCTCCCTCCCTCCCTCCCTCCCTCCCTTGCTTTCTTGAGCAGTTACTATATAACAAATATCCTTTTCTTTCCAGATTCCCAAAACAGACTTACAGCACAATGAATAACCCCGCCATCCAGAGAATAGAAGACCAAATTGTCAAGTCTCCTGAAGACAAACGGGAATATCGTGGACTAGAGCTGGCCAATGGCATCAAAGTGCTTCTCATCAGTGATCCCACCACGGACAAGTCATCAGCGGCACTCGATGTGCACATAGGTACAGTGTGATAGATGGTGCTGCAAGTGTGAGAACCCGATAGTTTATCACAATTTGGTTTTTTCTTATTATTTTTAAGATTTTTTTGCTGTTTGGTTTGGTTTTGAGACAGGGTTTTACTCTGTAGCTCAAGCAACCTAAAATTCACTGTATTGCCCATGTTGGCCTCAAGTTTGACATGATCCTCCTGCTTCTCAAATGCTGGGATTATGGGTATAAGCCACCATGCCTGCTTATGGTATTTTGAGACAGGGTCTCACTATTAACCCAGGTTGGCCTGGAGCACATCTAATACGGTCCTGTTAGGCTTCCAGCTTAGGTGATTGTAGCTGCAAAGAAATTCATTTCATCCTTTAAGCCAGTTCTTATTTTCTCTGGTATATTTAACTTGCTATTTTATAGTTTCTTGAGTATACATTTCTTCTGTATGTAATGTCACTTAAGCCCCATTATCTTCTACACATATATATGCTTAATGGGAAAATATTTGTTTTTAATAGTGTTTTTTTTTTAAAATAAAATCTTTAATTTAGTAACATTTTAGTATTGGAGAAATAAGGTAATATTGAACAGATAACTACTGCTTACCTTAATGAAGTGTTTTGCAACTATCTAATTTGTTTTTTTCTTTGTTTGTTTTGTCTTTCTGACAAGGTCTTTGTTGTGTAGCCCTGGCTGTCCCAGAACTCACTATGTAGTCCAGGCTGCAAATATCTAATTTGTATTCAAAAGACAAAGATAGGAATATATAAAAGACATAACTAAGGCAAAAGAAATAAAATATTCTGCTTAAAATGTCACAGCTTTACTGGGTATAATGGCACACTAGCAATTGGGAGCGGGAGGCAGGAGGCTTACTGCAAGTTGAAGACCTGCATGGGGTACATAGAGAGACTGTTTCTCAAAACAGCAGCAAATAGAAAATTAGAAATAAGAAACTTTTGTAACTCCTCAAACCAGACTTCCCAGGGACATCACACAATTGGCCCATGTTACCCCCCAGGTGACGTCCAGGAGAGAACTAGAGTCTAGGTCTTCTTGTTTACTACCTAAATTATTTTCAGAGCACCTGACTCCCTCTGTGCATTGTCATGTTAAGATTGTCAAATCACTTATAATTAATCTTTATTTACTAGCCTTTATTTTTATTTATTTATTTATTTATTTATTTATTTTTGGTTTATCGAGACAGGGTTTCTCTGTGTAGCCCTGGCTGTCCTGGAACTCACTCTGTAGACCAGGCTGGCCTTGAACTCAGAAATCCGCCTGCCTCTGCCTCCCAAGTGCTGGGATTAAAGTCGTGCACCACCACCACCCGGCTTACTAGCCTGTAATACTGAGAAGTGATTATGTCTATATGTGTTTCCTCTTTCAGGTTCACTGTCAGACCCTCCAAATATTCCTGGCTTAAGTCATTTTTGTGAACATATGCTGTTTTTGGGAACCAAGAAATATCCTAAAGAAAATGAATACAGCCAGTTTCTCAGTGAACATGCTGGAAGTTCAAATGCATTTACTAGTGGAGAGCACACCAATTATTATTTCGATGTTTCCCATGAGCACTTGGAAGGAGCCCTGGACAGGTAATACTGAGTGCCTTGTAAGTTAGTGAACTTTGTACAGTTACTAACATTAATAAAAGTAATTATTGTTTTTTTATAAAGATGACATCACTGTTTTATAGTTTAACAAAGACATTGTAGGTCTGGTGATCAACTGGGTGCAGGCCCTTGCCACCAAGCTTGTTGACCTAGGTTTGCTCTAGGTTTCCACATAGTGGAAGAAGAAAAATGACCCTGACCTCCATGTGCGTTTCCCCTCTCCTCCACCCTGCCCAAGATAATCAAGTAAAGTAGCTTTATTTAAAAGAAAAGATGTTTTGCAGGCAGGCATGGTGGTAAATACTTCTAACCCCCCAACTCTGTAAGCAGAGGTAGATGGAGCCCCCTGAGTCTCAGGCCTGCCAGGACTACACAGTGAGACCCTGTCTTTAAATTATACATATATGCTAGGTGGTGGTGGCATACACATTTAATCCCAGCACTTAGGAGGCAGAGGCAGGTGGATCTCTGTGACTTTGAGGCCAGCCTTGTCTACAGAGTGAGTTCCAGGATAGCCAGGGTTATACAAAGAAACCCTGTCTTGAAAAACCAAAATAACAATATAATAACAGCAACAATAATAAATACACACACAGACACACACACAGACACACACACACACACACACAATTATTTTAACCAATGCACCTCCCCACCCCGACTGTGTTTTATAAAACAGAAAAGGTAATGAGAGATGCCACATATTTACTTCATGGTAGAAGGAAAATAATGACACAACTGTAAACTGGCCTTCAGGCCTATAAAATATTATATTGACTTATAAAATCCTCACTGGCTTCCTCAGTCTAACTGGTCTCGCATCTTTAACACACGGTGAAGAGCCTGTGACAGGACCAGTTGCTGATGGCTCAGCCGCAGGAATACGTGCTGCTTCTGTAAAGGATCTGGATTTGATTCCCACTACCTACTTGGTGGCTCATAACCATCTATAACTTGAGTTCCAGGGGATCCAACCCCCTCATCTCCCTTCTTCTGGTACCAGACACACACGTGGTACACATGCATACATGGAGGCAAAACACTCATAAACATTTAAAAAAAAATTAGGAATTAAAAAAATATTAATTTGGAACAATGTCACAGATCTCTTTTAAAACACACTTAGTGTTCCAGAATGCTATATCTTATTGTCTTTCTCTTTAATTTCATACTTTTCAATGATACTTAGTGAATATAGAATTAAAAATAAAACAAAGCAAAATTCTGTGCACCAGTGTGTGGGTGCCAATAGTTTGTGTCAATGTTATATTCGTATGCAGGCATGTGGATGCCACAGAGTACATGTCGAGGTCAGGCGACAACCTTGCATGTCGCTCTTTGACTTCACCATTTGAAGTAGTCTCTTGTCACACAAGGCTGGTGGTCTGCCTGCCATCCGCCGAGGAGCCTTGGCATGACAGACACCTGGTGCTGCTGTCTGCTTTATGTAGGTTCTGGGGATCCCGAGTCAGGACTTCACCTTGCACTGGGAGGCACTTGACTCACTGGGCCACCTCCCCTGCTCGGATGCACACTGTCTCCTGCCGTTTCAACTCTAAGGGTGTCTTGGAAGTATTTTATGGACGAGGCTCTGTTAGGACAGCACAATTTCTTTTATTAAAAAAGATTTAAATTACTTGGATGTACTTTGAGTGTGCATGAGGGTCATGCACATGCCACAGGATGCACATGAAGTCAGAGGGCAGCTTGTAAGAGCCCCTTATTATCTCCTTCCACTGTGTGGATCCTGGGGATTGAACTCAGGTCATCGGACTTGGTGGCAGGCACCTTTACTTCTAATTCATGTATGTGCATGTGTGTACACCAGAAGAGGGCATCAGATCCCGTGGACTACAGTTATAGATGTTCTGAGCCACCATGTGAACTCAGGACTTCTGGGAGGGTAGTCCCGTGGAATCAAGAAAGGTATATTAGTTGCTTATATTAGAGTTACATACCATGTTATTTGTCGAATTGATGCTTATTAAAAATTCACAGACTATTTAGTATTTCATAAGAGCTCGTAATCATGACTTAGTCAGACTGCTGTGACATGCTTGAGCTTTTTCATTGCACTGTTTTTTTCTACTAATTAAAGTTTTTCTAAAGTTCAAATCACACCTTTTAAAATTCAAGTCACTCAATTTGTCTGTCCTGAGGTGCCTGAGTTTTAATGAGATTCCACTGCAGGCTGTACATTTAATATTTCTTAATTATTTAAAAGAGTTATATGTATGTGTGTATGTGAATATGTGTGTGTGAGAGAGATGTGTGGTGTGTATGTAATATGTGTGCGTAAGGGTATATGTTAGTAGTAAATGTGTGTGTGATAGGAATTTCTAACTGTAATGTGTATGTGTTAGTGTGTAAATGTGTGTGATGTGTATGTGATTGTAATGTGTGTGTATGAGTGTGTGTGGGCATGTGTGAGTGTGTGTTGGAGGTAGAGTGTGTGCATATGTCTTGATGCATATACAGAGGAGAGAGGACAACTTTTAGGATTTGGTTTTCTATTCTTACTGTGGGTTCCTGGTATTAAACTTAAGACTTTTAGGCTTACATGGCAAGTACTTTTACTTGCTGAGCCATTTTACTGGCTACACACTTAAGATTTGACAAAGAATTATCAACTGCTTTTCCCTCTTTTGAAGAAACTTAAGTTTCATAGACACGTTAAACTGTAAATCTTTTTTTAAGATTTATCTATATTTATATGATTACACTGTTGCTGTCTTCAGATACACCGGAAGAGGGCATTGGATCCCATTACAAATGGTTGTGAGCCACCATGTGGTTGCTGGGAATTGAACTCAGGACCTCTGGAAGAGCAGATGGTTGCTCTTAACTGCTGAACCATCTTTCCAGTCCCCCAAACTGCTAATCTTAAATAGACTGCAGCTGTCTTTTAAGGTCAATTTTGACCTTTTGATGTTAATATATTGATATTTTCACTAATTTTAGCATCTCTGGAGAGATCAGCACTTCTGGATTTATATATGCCCAATACTGTACTTTTCTTCTATTGTTTAGTAGTTCTTTTATATTTGTTTTTCTCAGAACAATGGTACCCCCCACCCCCAATCCACAGTTAAAGTAAGACAAGGTCTCACTATGTTCTTGGCTGTCCTAGAATTCACTGGGTAGACTGGCCTCTAACTCAGTGTCTGCCTCCTGAGTGCTCAGATTAGAGGTGTGTACCACCACACCCTACCCTAATTCCCCTCCTCTGTCTTATGCATTCTAGCAAGTATTGTATCCCTGAGCTATGTCCTCAACCCTAATTTCTTCAGGTCTTATATAACTCATATTAACTATAGGTTTCAAAAATATTTTAAAAGCTCTTGTTGTAAAGTCACAGTTCTCAAGTTGGTAATTCTGTTTTATGTTTTTAGGTTTGCCCAGTTTTTCCTGTGCCCCTTGTTTGATGCCAGTTGTAAAGACAGAGAGGTGAACGCTGTCGACTCAGAGCACGAGAAGAACGTGATGAACGACGCCTGGAGACTCTTCCAGCTGGAAAAAGCTACCGGGAATCCCAAACACCCCTTCAGCAAATTCGGGACAGGTTTGTCAGCTTTGTGCATCAGCTGCTGCGCTCCTAGGTCTCACTGAATCTCACAGGTTCCCTGCACAATAGTTTCATAATTTCTTGTTCCAGCTTGAATCCCATTCAAGTAAGAGTCCATGTATTTCAGGAGTGGCACAGTTCGGAGCCATGTATGGTTGCTATCCGGGGCTTCAAACACACTGTGCAGACATTCTCCACTAAGCTACACCCTGACTCTTTGTCCTTGTCTTTTTGAAACTGGCTCTTGCCCTGTAACCCAAGCTAGCTTTAAACTTCAAATCCTTCTGCTTTAGCTTGCCTACTGCTGGAATTACAAGCAGTTACCCGGAAAGATTATTGTGCTTTTAAAAATACTTTAGTTAGCCGGGCAGTGGTGGCGCACGCCTTTAATCCCAGCACTTGGGAGGCAGAGGCAGGCAGATTTCTGAGTTCGAGGCCAGCCTGGTCTACAGAGTGAGCTCCAGGACAGCCAGAACTACATAGAGAAACCCTGTCTCGAAAAAAACAAAACAAAACAAAAACAAAAAACAAAAAATACTTTAGTTATTATAAAATATAAAACAATGATAATATATTATGTAATATACTTATACATTTGTTTATTTTCTAAATTAATGTCTTTGAGTTTAGACACTATTTCCTATACATACAATAGATCCAGAGAAATTGACTTAACTATAGAATTAGGTGTCTGTAGAAGTTACAGTTAGAGAGGTAGGCATAGTAGTTTCCTAATTGTACTCTTACAGAAATCTTCTTTCCGCCTTCCTCGGTTTCTCCCTTCTTTCCTCTTTCTTTTCCTTCCTTCCTTCCTCCCTCCCTTATTTTTTCCTTCCTTTGTTTCTTTTCTTTTCCCTCCCTTCCTCTCTCCTTCCCTCCCCCTCTCTTTCTTCCCTTCCTCTCTCCCCCCTCCTTCCTTTCT
>NW_021604674.1:2639717-2649956 GCF_004785775.1 Grammomys surdaster | reverse complement strand
CCCTGGCCTCCCAAGTGCTAGGATCACAGGCCTGACCCCCACAGTCTTTCCTTCTTTCTTTTTTTACATTACTTCTTTTTAAATCTGAAGCCCTGGTAGGTGTCCATATGGCTTTTCTTCTTTTTTGTATACATACCTTTGGTTTTAGCTCTATAGCTTCTTAAATTGGAAGGCTTTGCTCTTCTGAGTTTGGTTTAGGTATGTGATTGTGGGTTCTTGTGTCCCCAGTCCACAGGGGCTAGAGTGGGAGCAGTTGAGTATTCCCAAGAGCAGTCTGGGAGCAGGAGAGGAGATGTGTTCATGGTTATTCTCAAGTGATGGATTTCTCCAGCTGGAACCCCTTAGACACTGAAAGCAACTGGGTGTAGTCTTCTGGGAAGGAGATGAAGCAGAAGCCAAGGGTGTGGGCGACTCTGTTTGACACTTAGGTGGACTGTGGGCGGGGCTGTGCTTCTGCTGTGGGTGCCGATGTTCTTAATTGTTGTGTACTGGAAATTGTTATGTAACCTTATGTAACAAGTTCCAAGATTATGAATGGGGCCACGTTTACTTGACAAGTTATTTTTTATTTCTCAGTATGTGAAGGGCATTGTCTGCACTAGCAGGGATAAAGTTTAGGTGAGGAAGTCAGGCCAACCCAGGATTTCCCAGGCGTCAGATCAGGCACGATTTTCCAATACCACCATCTCTTTTTTCCTTTCTCCTCCCACCTTGCTGGCTTTTACTGAATGCTTCCCTAGAGTGTTTTGTGTTTTGGTTGGCTTGTTTTTGTTTAGGGTTTTGAGACAGGGTCTTAAAGTCACAGTCTTTCCCCTCAGCTCCCTGAGTGCTGTGATTACAGTTGTGTGTTGCTGATGTAGCCCATAATGACCTTTGACTCACAGTCCAGGCTGGCCTCTGAGTGCTGGCGTTACAGCCACACACACACACACACCCCACATCCGTATCTGTCCTCCCCTGACCATAATTTGATCAGGCTCCTTGTTTTCTGCCTCGGAGTTGTGAGGGTTCTGTGCAGATGTGGGGTGCCCCCTCACTGTCACATGTGCGCTGTGCACATCTTTTAGGAGGCATGGGTTGCCTTTTCATTTTGTTGGTTTCCTTTGATCTTTTGTGTAAAGGTTTGTTAGTTTCATATAGTTCCATTTATTCGCTTATGCAGCTTGAATCTGTGATATGCTATCAAAGCCATTGCCATGGCCAATACCAAGAAAATTTTCTCTGTGTTGTTTCCTAGAAATCTTCTGTTAGAATCCATTTTGATTCTAACTCTTCTCTTTGGTGTTCTCACAAAATGGCAGGTATTGGATCAGATTAATTTTTTTAATTAAACAATTTATAGATATATAGTGCTATTACTGGATGTTGTATACACAGTTTAGAATACAAATAAATCATACTTTAAAAGGAATTACTAATATTTTTTTTTAATTTTTAATTTTTTTGTTTTGACATAGTGTTTCCCTACACAGTCCTGGCTGTCCTGGAACTCACTATGTATACCAGGTTGGCCTTGAACTTACAGAGATCCACTGACCTCTGCCTCCCAAGTGCTGGGATTAAAGGCATGTGCCACCATGTCTGGTGGAATAATTAATTTTAAACATAACATTTATATAGATTGGTCACCTTGATTATCATGTATGTTGTTTATCTGTGTGTTCTATGTATGCCATGTATGTGAGTGTTTATGGAAGCCAGAAGAGGGTATCAGTTTCCTTTGAAACTGGAGTTATAGGTGGTTATTCGTCACTTGATGTGGGTGCTAAGATCAGAACTTGGGTTCTTAATTCCTGAGCCATTTCTTCTGCTCCCAAATCTGATTAGATTTACAAAAATATAAAACTAGTTCCAAAGCTTCTACCCTGAATATATCTTGAACCGGAGTTCTAGTATGTTCCATTGTAAAACCATTTGTTGGGCCAGCGAGACAAAGAAACAACAAATGTATGCACTGACTGGCAGATGTCCACATCCCCTCAGGCTGCTGTAGCTGAAAGTCTGTCCCCACCTCCACCCCCCATCCGCTGTCACAGATATTTGGGTCAAAGCCACATTCCAAAAGCCACTTAGAATCAAGTGTCCTATCCTCTCAGGCTTGTAGCAAGGACACATTATTCTGAGAATCAGTTATAAAAAACGTATGGTGGTATGTGATGGTCTACCCTGTAATTGCTGCATTTGGGAGGTAGAGGCCAAAGGATCAGGAGCTCAAACAAGGCCATCCTCAGCTACATAGAGAGTTTAAGGTAGTCTGGGTCACATGGTACCCTATCACAGACAAAGGCAGGATACCGCTGTGATGTGTGAGTGGAGTATGTGTAATCGATAGGACGAGAGCTTTTCTTCACTAGCCACTCAGTGCTCTATCTGAATTCTTCACAGAGTTCAGTGGAAATATTCAGTGATGTACCAGCCATGATCTGTAGCCTAAAATAGTGACCACAGCAGCATCAGCTCCTGCCAACTGGGCCAGTCACAGACGCAAGCAGAACTCATGCTGGGCTGGTTGGCTTCCTGCCCTTGACTTTTAACATGACAACTTTATGATAGTGATGTTCTTCTAATGGGCATGTGATGTCTCTTTGTCTGTCTGTGGAATAGTAAATATTGATCCTCAGTGTCTTCCCTCTCTACTTCTGACTTTCTTACTTCTGTTATTCTCTGTTGATTATTAGCTTGTAGATGCAATGAATAGAAAATCCCCCTTTCTACTATTTGGTGGGCCAGCGGTACAATCATTGCACGAAAAGCAAGGCAAATGCTTGATTCATTTTATTTGTTTGCAAATTTTCAAAATAGTGTGCTGGTTTCCTGCCATCCTTCAGAGATAACTAATTTGTTTTTTGAGTATCACTATACACTTGTGGATATAAAAACACTCCGTATTTTTAACTAACTTAATCCGTATTATTTCCTAAGCTTTTTCATTTATATATTTTATATAATAAAACAAAAACACATATTACATATAAAATACATATTATATATATATAATATATCATATATATATTATATATATTGTTTTGTTTGTTTTGTTTTTCAAGACAGAGTTTCTCTGTGTAGCCCTGGCTGTCTTAGAACTCTCTTGTATAGACGAGGCTGGCCTCAAACACTTTTGATCCACCTGCCTCTGCCTCCCAAGTGCTGTGATTAAAGGCATGTGTCACTACTGCCCCTCCCTAAATGTTTATTCATTCATTCGTTTGTTTGTTTATTATTCCTTTGTTTTTATGATGCTGGGTATAGAACTCCATGCCTGTTCAACAAGTAATCCACCATTGAGTTACACTCTTCACCTCTGCTTTTCTTTTGGGGAAGGATAGCTATGGAGAGCTAGACATTTTACTAAAAAACCAGAACTGAATCAATCAAGTATAGAGGTGCTTGATGATGGCACTTGGGAGATTTCTCCTGAAGTCCTCTTTGTAGAACACGTATCTTTTACTTGCATATACTCAGCCATTTATATTGGAATTGCCCTTTTAAGTTTTCCGGGAAAATTTATATGCATTAAAAAACTGTAGTATTTATTGTTCAGGATTATTAGAATACTAAGATGAGCTGGGCGGTGGTAGTGCACGCCTTTAATCCCAGCACTTGGGAGGCAGAGGCAGGCGGATCTCTGAGTTCGAGAGTTCGAGGCTAGCCTGGTCTACAGAGTGAGTTCCAGGACAGCCAAGGCTACACAGAGATACCTTGTCTCGAAAAACCAAAAAAAAAAAAAAAAAAGAATACTAAGATGAAAGAACTTAAATTTTTTTGCCTATGTGTATAAGCGTTTTATCTGCATGTATGTATACCACATGTGTTCTTAGTGCCCAAGGAGATCAGAAAAAGGTATCAGATCCCCCGAGACTAGAGCTACTGATGGTTGTGAAGCCACCATGTAGGTCTGGGGACTCTTCAGCCCAAAGATACCTATAGCCTTTAAGACAAATTTCTAAAACATCGCACTGATTCCTTCTCACAGTAGAAGACATACATTGCTGGCCTCAAACTATATAGAGAAGTCAGTTTTATTTTCTTGAAAATTAACATTTGGATTACTAATACTGCTTATATGTTTGGTTGCTTAGTTGGCTGGTTTTTTTTTTTTTGTCTTCAATACAATTTCAAATAGTTGTTAGAGTGAAAATATGCAGACATTAGTACTAAGTTCGTATACTTTTTGTATTAAATAAAACTTAAAGTGATTGTTATAATGAAAATGCACAGTGTAGTTAATGGATTTTTCAGTTCCAAGCCCTCTTCACTTGTGCCTCACACTCTTTTCCTTGTGGTGCTGAGGATGTGCCGAGGACATGCTAGACAAGCGCGCTCCCCACTGAGCTTCATCCCCAGCTCTCCCATTTCTAAAGCTCTGCAACAACCTAAGATGTCTGTGTCACAGTGGGACAGTGAAGGAGTTAGGGATCGATCCTCACCTTTCACCACTGGGCATGTCTCCCTATCAGTCTCCTGTTTTACAGATAAAGTAAGTGACTCCTTAGACAGGTTTGGAGGCCTTTCTAGTTACTTTGTTTCACCTGATGGAGGCAGGACAAGAATTCCTCATTGTCAGGAATGCCAGCCAAGGCAGGACTCTCTCTCAGCAGACCTAGGGTGCGAGATGTCCTCAGTCAGAGCTAGGGCTTGCTTCAGTATTGGCGGAGCAGGGTAGGATTCAGGATCCAAGCGGCAGCATTATAGTTTGGTACAAGTGACCCCAACTAAATTAGCACCGACTTAGGACAGTGTGGAGACGGAATTTGTAGTTGTTTTCTCGGCTCTATTCACATTGCCCTCTAGATGTGGGCTTTTGGGTAGGAAAAGATCCTCAGGACCGTTTATTCAGCATTTTTTCACTGCTTTTCTAGCTATAGTGTTTATTTTATTTTTTACCATCTGGAATACATGTATCTTTTGTGTGATACGTGCATACACTAGGATTCCTTCCTGCACCTCACTGCAGCGGCAGTCCCTAATTTACAGGGCCTTTCAGAACGTCACTGGTTTTGACCTGTGGTTTTACCTTAACTCTCATAAGAGAGCTTACACCGGCATACCACATCCATCACTTCAGAGCTATAAAAATAGCACCGCATCCTATTTTTCCCAATTTAGGTGAAACCCATGAGCATTCACATCACAAATTTAATGTTTCTTCTCAGAATAGTAAATTCATTCTTTTCTTTCCACAAGTAACTTGGTAAATTCCCCAAAGATTCCCCTAGCAAGTCTGTTGAGTTAATTATAGGATGCACAGGGAATTGAGAATCAGAGTGAGTGTGAGTGGAAACCAGTGGATCTCATTTGATCTAAAAATGGCCATAATACCTATACCCTGCAGATTCTTTTCCCCATTTGCTGTTTTTCTTCTTGTTTGCTGTTGTTTTTAGACAAAGTCTTACTGTTTAACCCAGGTGGACCTCAAACTCACTATGTAAACCAAGTCTGCAATTTTTCTGATTCAGCCTCCTCTCACTGGTAGGATCGTAAGCAAATGCTACCATATTTAGTCCAAGAAGCAAAGCTTTCATATAGCATTTTTAGTTCTTTATGGAAAACTCTATTTGAAAATAGTCAGTGGTGTAGGCAAAGGTAGGCAGACCTGAGTTCAAGGCCAGCTTAGTTTACATATTGAATTCCAGAGCAGCCAGAGCTACCTAGAGATCTTACTTCAAACAAACAAACAACATCAATAATCTATTTTTACAGTATTGCCCCACCCTGTTTATTCATGTTTAAACATAGTTGGCTAATGTGTTTTAGTTTCTTAAGTTCATCTTACAGCAATGTCAGTAATAATGAAATTGTAAAGTTGCCGGGTGGTGGCGGCGGCGGCGCACGCCTTTAATCCCAGCACTTGGGAGGTAGAGGCAGGTGGATTTCTGAGTTCGAGGCCAGCCTGGTCTACAGAGTGAGTTCCAGGACAGCCCGGGCTATACAGAGAAACCCTGTCTCGAAAAACCAAAAAAAAAAAAAAAAAGAAAGAAACTGTAAAGTTTACAAAGTTTTGCCTTTTCTAAGAAATATCTTTTCATTCATTTTTAGGAAACAAATATACTCTAGAGACTCGGCCCAACCAAGAAGGCATTGATGTAAGAGAAGAACTCCTGAAATTTCATTCTACGTATTATTCATCCAACCTGATGGCAATTTGTGTTTTAGGTCGAGGTGAGAAACTGCTCAAAACTTCAGACCATCTGTGAAATGTTTTTTGTTTTGTTTTGTTTGTCCGTTTTGACTATTTACAAAGTATTAGAAGGATTTAGGTACAGGTGTTTATCTGCTTATAGTTTTGAAAATGATCAACAAATGGGAATTTTACTTAAAGGAACTGTCTTCCAAAAAGAAGTTTAGACAGCTTTAAGTGGAGACCTGAAGAGCACGTGAATTACTAGTACGTTTTCTAAATATGTAAAAGCAGGGACAGGATACATGAAGAGTGCCAGATTCACCTTATAGCAGTCAGGAATCTGCAAAGGAAAGGAAAACAGACACTGGGAGAAGGGAGGGCGCATCTGAGCAGTGAGGCTCCTTTTGAGGTGTGGCTCAGTGAGCACACGTGTTTCCCTGTCAAACTGTTGGGTTTTGTCCCCGCCGTGCTTGGAGCAGGGCTGCCCCTGGATGTAGCTGCTGTTCTCTATTGCTGGTGGTAACTGGGACTTTCAGTTGCCCTAGTCCTTCTGAAGGCAGTTTACTTTTATTGTTATTTGAGGCAGGGTCACACTGCATAGAGCAGCCTGGCCTCAAGTTTGTGGTAATCCTCCTCCCCACAAGCGCTGGGATTATAAGTGGGAGCCTGGCCTAAAATTAAATTTGGGTTGGATACAAGACAGAATGGAAAAACAGATACTAAAAGTGCATGAGTGTGGTGTAGCAGTTAGAACTCACACTTTATAGAGACCGACAGCCTGATTTGGAAGGTCAGACCCACTGCCTGCTTAGCCCTGTGGCTGTGAGCCCATGAGGTTTGGCACTTTTCTAAACATCTGACTTTGAATTTGTGAAATAGCGATGGGAACTGGAGGTTTTCCGCCTCCGCATGCAGGCACACTCACATACGTGGAAATAAATGTAACTAAAAATACTAAAGATATATAGACTGTTCGGTACTACTGGGTATGTAGAGCTCAGTCCTGGAAACTAGGTACATACAAGCTGGTTTGTATCTTAGATAAAATGCACGATGACGTCTGTCAATCTGTTTTGGATAGCACTAATAGCATTAGCTAAATTAAGCATGCGCTCCACCCTCAATGGTCTTGATTTAGTTAGAGTAAGGGTCTGAAAACATCCAATGTTTCGTTTTCCTGATCAGGACACTGATCCCGGGATCAATAGATGATTCATTTTTTTTCTTTTGGGACAAGAGGAAGACTAGCCATGTGGAGGGGTCTCTGTTACAAAGGGACAAAAACATTGTTTTCTGGCTTTGCTGTAGCTGTTCCTCTGGTTATAGCAGCAAATATCATCTAAACATTTGGCAAATAAGTAATGATAAATGTAGATATTGAAGTTTCCCTGTTGTGGTAATTATTTAAAACTGGCCTCTGGCTCAAGCCGACTATCTAAGCTGCAGCGGCTCTGCCTAGCCCAGCTGCCATGTTTCTCAGCCTGAGGCCACATGCATGCTGCAGCTAGAACCAGCTCACCAGAAACACCAACCCTGCCACCCACTAGATGCCAGCGTGAGAGATGGCTCTGCCAATCTTCCACGCTGTCTCCACAAGGCAGGGCATTGCCCAGACCATTCCGCCATCCATGCGGGCCCAGTAAGAGAATGAGACTCTAATTCTTATAGATTAATCAAAGGCTTTATATGTTTGATAATGATTAATAACAAGATGCCCATACAAAGAGAGTTGTATCCCAATTAGCTAACCTAATTATAAGTTTATAAGTTGTTCCCCACGAGTGTTCTTCATACCTGTGTGGGTCTCCATCCTCCTACATCTCTGCCCTCTCTAGCTCCTCCTCTTCCTTTTTCTCTTCCTCTCCCAACTCCTCCTCTTCCTCTCCTTACTCCTCCCACCTTAGCTCCTCCTACATTGCCCGGTACTAGTATCACAAAGTTAGAAGAGACTCAGTTCCCCGGCCTCTGGTGCTCTCAGCTTAGTGGGAAAGTCAGACTGGCAGTATTATTCTGATGCCTTACCTTTAAAAAGTTACATTGTGGGGCTGGAGAGATGGCTCAGTGCTTAAGAGTACTTGTTTCTCTTGCAGGGGACCTGAGTTTGGTTCCTAGCACTTACACAGTGGCTCACAGGTGTCCATTACTCTAGTTCCAGGGGATCTTGACATACCCTTTTGCCTTCCATGGGCACCAGGCATGCATGTGGTACACATACATACATGCAGGCACATGTTAAAAGAAAAAAGAAACCCCATTGTGGTTTTATACTTTAATGGTAGAAATACTGAAGAGTTCCAGCTTACCTTGTAGAAAGACTTTACTGTCATTGATACTTGATGTTGACAAAATAGTTGGCAGTCCACCGTGCCTCAAGTTTTATGTTCCATCAGTAAATAAACATATCCTCTGACATTTTTTTTCTTGTGTAACACTTATAATAAATAGCCCAGACCGGCCTAGAACTCACAAACCTCTAAAGTTGGCTGCCAGACTGGGATTATAGGTAAATGCCTCCATGCCTCTCCATCTGACATCTCTTGTATCAAATATATTTTATCATTCTTGAGTTCACTTGTCATAAAACAATTAATCCTGGTCTGCCTTTTGTCTGGCTGTGTAAACTTTCCTAAATACAGCTAAGTAGTAGTTGTGGTAGTGCACACCTTTCGTCTCAGCATTTGAGAGGCAGAAGCAGGTGGATCTCTGAATTCCAGGCTAGCCTAGTCTACAAAGTGAATTCCTAGCCAGCCAGGAACACGGCTGGTATTCTGTTGTCTTTGATACTTGGTTTGAATTTATTACAAGAAAGTCTATGTGGATGATCTATGTGTGAGGTGATACATTCTGAGGACCGTCTGGATGTTTGAGTCTATACAGCAGAAGTAACTGTGAGTGAGAGGTAGCTCTCTGGGTTGCGCGGAGCCTCTGACGCAGTGTAGGCACTGGCAGGCTCTGACTGCTTCGTCTTTATTGGATACGGGGACTTTTTATTTTATTTTTTTCAGGCTTTCCTTTTAAAGCCATAAGACATTTCAGAAGGTCCTGAAGCCTTAATTTCTGTCTGCGCGTCAGTTCTGATTGGTTAAATTCTGTTTTCTATTTTTGTTTCTTGTAGAATCTTTAGATGACCTGACTAATCTGGTGGTGAAGTTATTTTCTGAAGTAGAGAATAAAAACGTCCCTTTGCCTGAATTTCCTGAGCACCCTTTCCAAGAAGAACATCTTAAAGTAAGTGCACACAGTTCTGTTATTTTTCATTTGTGAATATAACTGTCACGGCAGTCTAATAAATTTTATGTGTGTTAGGAATGTGTATCAGTGAAAATGCACCAAAATGTTTTGGTCTCTGCATGCTAAGAATAGTTTGGTAGCTGTGACCTTGGCAGGCTATTAAAAGTATTATCAGTGCCAGAAGGCAAGGCTCCAAAGCAGCCTTAGGATCTAGGGCACCAAGCCCAGATCACTTAGCCCATATAAAAATTGCACTGAACGAGAACCCAATTCCTTTATTTGTGATCATTTCTTTGCAGTCTGGTAGCTGATTTACCAAAAAAAGTATTTTTCATTATTAGTAAATACTTCACTCTGTAGAAGTTGTATGTAACAAATCTTTTGTGATTTGTCTGTTTTTCCTCCCCAGCAACTTTATAAAATCGTACCCATTAAGGACATTAGGAATCTTTATGTGACATTTCCCATACCAGACCTTCAGCAGTACTACAAATCCAATCCTGGTCATTATCTCGGTCATCTAATTGGGCATGAAGGTCCTGGGAGCCTGTTGTCAGAACTCAAGTCAAAGGGTAAGTGTCTTTGGGCAGCACCTTCTGAATGTCATCATCTCTCCTCCCCCCTTCCCTGGGTCCGTCAGGCCACCTAGGAAGGAAGGGTTTTGGAATGCACTGTTAGAGTTTTGAGTAAGGTGGTCATTGTTACTGTGTGTCTGCTTTTTGTTTTCGACTCCTTTTCAGAAATCTGTTTTACCCTTTAGTATTTATTGATCAGTGATAGTGAGCTATTTTAAAAGTTATCATCATACATGTTGGAATTGAACCCAGACCTTTGTACATGCTAGACAAATGCTTTACTCTTTTTTTTTTTTTTTTTTTTTTTTTTTT
>NW_021604674.1:2627197-2639317 GCF_004785775.1 Grammomys surdaster | reverse complement strand
GCCAGGGCTACACAGAGAAACCCTGTCTCAAAAAAACAAAACAGACAAACAAACAAAAAATATATATATGTAAAAGCCAGCTAGAGAGATGGCTAATGTTCTTCCAGAGGTCCGGAGTTCAGTTCCTGGTAACCACATGGTGGCTCACAGTTATCAGTAATGGGATCCAATGCCTTCTTCTTACGTGTCATGAAGAGAGTGACAATGTACTCATATACATAAAATAAACAAATAAATCTTTAAAAAGTAAAAGCCCAGCTTCGTGCAGTGCACATCCCTGTAACCCCACCTTTCTGAAGCTGAGGCAGTCAGATCACCAGTTCATGGCCAGCTTGGGCTATGTAGATCAAGACCAGGCTAGGCTACACAACAAAACTGTCTCAAAGCAATAAAGAAAAGCCCATGATGGATTTTTTTCCCCAACCATATCTTTACATATTATTTATTTACCTGTTTTGATCCATTAGACCAGAAAGGTTTAGACTCTAGGAAGGAGATGAGTTCTAAAGCCCTCTCAGGACCTACTGTGTGCTATTGTATACATTTAAGCACATGTCTAATTCTTGTCAGGAATTGATTTGCTTTCTGAGCTAATTTTGTTCCTACAGAGTCAATTTTAATTTTTAATTTCTTCACATGAATGGTATGGATGTTAGTTGGATATGGTAGTGGTACACACGCGCGCGAAAACACACACACACACACACACACACACACACACACACAGCACACGATTATAAAACTGGGATGGAGAGATGGCTCAGTGGTTAAAGCTCCTGTCATGCAAGCATGAGCACTGGGGTTTGTATTCCCAGAGCCCACATGTCCACTGGTAATTTTCACTTCCCCAGAACAAGCTGCTAGGGAGACTAGTTAGTTACATCAGTGAGCTCTGGGTTTGAAGGCAGCGCCCTGCCTCAGTGAATAAGGTATAAGAATGATCCAAGATGATTGCACATCAACTGTGGCCCCTTAAATGTATGTGCATCCACACATCTGTGCCCATACACATGCAGACATACATTAGTGCACATGCACACATGAAAATAGAAAAAGAACTAAAGGTGAAAACAACCATCCCTCCCAAGGGCTCAGTGACATGGTTCAGCCAATAAAGTGCTATCTACCAATCCTGATGATCTGAATTTACATCCTAGGATCCACACGGTGGCATGAGGGAATCACCTTATAAGAGTTGTCCTCTGGCTTCTACTTGCACACTGTGGTGCATGTGTTTGTTCACACATACACAAAATAAAATTAAATTCTTTAATGTTGGAGCTGGACAGATAGCTTAGAGCTTCAGAGTGCGTGTGGCCTCAGCAGAGAGAGCTAGGCTTTCATCCCAGCACTCACGAAGCAGCTCACAGATGCCTGGAACTTACACGTGCGTGAATATGCACACTCATACAAATGAATAAAATATGTATTTAAAAAAATGTTAAATAAAAAAAATTAGGAGTTCTGCGTGTGCACGTGTAGTGTTCAGGTTTGAAACCAGAGTTTCATATAACTCGGCATTCTACCACTGAGCTACATCCCAGCTCTAGTGTGAACATTTTAAACATCTCTTGTTATGGAAGAAGCCAGGGCTGGCATAATGTCACATCACAGCTGTATCTCATGTAAATCTAGAAGCATAGAATTGACTCTACAAAGTTATCCACTTTATGTTCTGACGTGTGTGCACCATGCATATACTCCATGCACACATAGTAATAAATGCAATTTAAAAAAAGCCACACATTTATTTATATTGTGCTTTTCTTTGAATATTGCAGGCTGGGTAAATACACTGGTTGGTGGACAGAAGGAAGGAGCCCGAGGTTTTATGTTTTTTATCATTAATGTGGACTTAACTGAAGAAGGGTTATGTAAGTATTAATGGATTTATTTTTTAATTTCTCATGCTGTAGGAAGAAGCTGTAACACTTTAATTCACACGCTTTATCCATTATATTTTTCACATGTAACATGGCCTGTGTTTGTCACAACCCTTGCCCCTTAACAATCGATTTTATGTTATATTGGTAAAATGTATATGTGGCTTTTCATTTACTGCCCCAACATCTATTCTGTCACATGTTCCTGAGTCCAGAGGGCTGTGTGTGGGACATCTAAAACCAGGCTCAGGGAAGTGAGGACTCCATGTTCTAAAAGGGACTATCTCCATTTAACCTGACTTACCTTAGGAGTGAGCCCATGCTTGAAGGATTCCAGGACTGAATGGTTTTTAAGTGTGCCCCTTTTTTCCAGTACATGTTGAAGATATAATTTTGCACATGTTTCAATACATTCAGAAGCTACGTGCAGAAGGACCTCAAGAATGGGTTTTCCAAGAGTGCAAGGTACTTTTGTTTCACCAAAACTTTTCTTAAGGCATCATTTTTCAAAAACAAACATGTAAACTAATTTAAGGCCCAGTTAAACTTCTGGGTTTTCCCAAATTAAAGTCTAAAATGTTGCAATGCGTAGTTGTTTTAACTCAGACTTAGTCGTTGCTGTCGGATTTGTTAGTTGGGGCATGAGTTAGAGGCTGAGGTATCGTGTTGCCTCTTGAGGAGGGAAGCTGGACGTTTCAGGGCTTGTGTCACTTCCTGCCCAAGGCTGCATAGGATTGTTTGTTTTAGATCTGGTGATAAAACGCTAAAAGAAACAATAAATTGTTTCACGTATAATAATTGTGTTCTTCAAAGTGATTTGATTGTATGCATAGAAAACCCCACCCCCACCCCTTTTTACATTTCACTTTGTAAACTTGGCTGGCCTCGGGGCCACAGAGCTCTGTACATGCCTCTTTCTCTCTAGTGCTGGTGCTAAAGCCTTGGACCATCATATCTGACTTTTTTTTAAAAAACTATATAAAACAGAAAGTGTTTATCTTTCAGACTTTATATTTATTTATTTACTTGTTTGTTTATTTATTTTTGGGACGGTTTCTCTGTGCAGTCCTGGCTGCCCTGGAACTAGCTTTGTAGACCAGCAGGCCTTAAACTCAGAGATCCACCTGTCTCTGCCTCCAGAGTGATGAGACACCACAGCCTGGCTGTCTTTCAAACATTAAAAGGCTTCTTTTAAAATAGATTCAAGAAATACTTTAAATATAAAGACCTGTTAAAACTCTGACATGTATTTAGGATTGGGTAACCTTTTCCCACTGGTGTTAGGGATCCAGTGCTAGACTTGGTGCATGCTAGGCAAGTACCCTAGCACGGAGCTATGTTCCCAGCCCAAGGAATAGCCTGCTAAACTTGGCAAAAATTTAAAGTATAGTTATACCTTGTGGAAATTATGACAGTAATTTCTAATGTGGCAGCAATAGGTCTCCAACTCATCGTCCTGGAAGTTTCAGATTTCACTGGGTTCTTTCATACTTTTCTGATTCCCTGACTAGTTGTTTCAGTAATGTAGGCAGTAGAACTTTAAAATAATGATAATAATAAAAATAATAATAATAGTCTTTTGCTGTGCCATCTAGGCCAGCTTGAACTTCTGAGCCTCCTGCTTCAACCTCCTAAAGTGCTAGAATTCCAAATGTGTGCCCCTTATGGCCAGGCATGATGCCTCTCAGATTACCTGTTTATTTTCGTTTAGAATTGTTTATTTATTTTAAGCCTATGTTGATAAGTTTTAATTTATGTTTTTCCATGTCTTATACATTCCTTAGTCAACTACTGCCAGTTTTCATGAGTGTAATGATGATAAAGTTGGAGTACGAAGCCTATAGTTCAAACAAAACACTAAAATGTATTTCTGAATAGTTGACTTATGTCTCCTTGGTTAATGCTCTGTTCTAGGACTTGAATGCTGTTGCTTTCAGGTTTAAAGATAAAGAGAGACCACGAGGCTATACATCTAAGATTGCAGGAAAGTTGCACGTAAGTTGGTTTTCCTGTCCACAGTGGTGTGTAGACTCTTAGATTCCCCATGTTACTCTCAGCACTACACAAATGATACAAGTTGGGACTCATAAAACTTCAGACATTTTAGCACTGGGCAAGCTTTGATGATGAGATCAATTTAGAATGTTATTGCTTTTATCCTAAAAATTACTTTCTGTAGTATTTTCATCACATGGGCTATCCTAGTTACAGTTTTATTGCTGTGAAGTTACTGTTTTATTGCTGTGACCACGGCAACTCATTAAAAAAACCATTTAATTGGGGCTGGCTTACAGTTCAGAGGTTTAGGCCATTATTGATATCTTGGGCCTAGCTTGAGCATTTGAAACCTCAAAGCCCACCCCTACAGACACACTTCCTCATCAGGCCACACCTCTTCCTTTGGGCCTGTGTGGGTGGCCATTTTCATTCACATTACCACAGTAGGAGCTTTGCTTATTGGCTGCATCTTTCAGTTCTCCAGCATCTGTCAAGTGCTGCCTCTGGGAACATTTTATATCATCTGTTTTCCCCATGTCCCTTGTTACTGTGTTAGTTTAAGCTACTGTTGTTTCTTACCTGTAGTATTGTCACAGTTTCCTATGTCTGTTTTCTGTTTTGTTCTCCTCGATAGTTTACTTTTCTAGCTTAAATTATTTTTTTTAAAGGCACACACCTTAAAATTATTTATTTTGTGGTGTTGGGATCAAACACAAGGCCTTATACATGCTAGGTAGCAGTCTAAAACTGAACTATACCTCCAGCCCCTCAGTAGGTTTTGAAAACTGAATCCAATGGTTTTCCCTTAATGTTATAAATTTCAGAGCATCCTTGGCATTGGAGAGGTGTCGTGTTCTCTGGCCACATTCCCAGCCTCTCCACAGCCTCCCTTTCCAGTCCCGGGCTGCTCTAGCTGTAGTAGCTCTCTGTCTGATTTCCACACATCCATCACACTGCTTTCCCTTCAATAGCAATAGCGACTGACCCCTTGCCTCTCACAGGATTGTGGGATGTACCACTGAGCTGCATCTCCAGGCCTCTTTCTTTGTTTCCGTTGTTTTGAAACACTCTCACCGAGTTGCTCAAGTCTTGAGCTCGCTTTGTAGCTCTGGAAGGCCTTGAACTATAGTCCCCCTCCTCAGCCTCCTGAGTGGCTGTTGGACAGGCCTGCACCATCAGACCTGGCTGTCTGTTTTTTTGCACTTGCTGTTGACTGTACGTGGAATACGACTCTGGTGTTTGCATCTTCTTTATCGTAGATGGCTTTCAGGATGATCTTCCCTGGCTTCCCAAGCTAAAACAATGTCCCTGCCCCTGCCTCTGCCTCTCTTATTTCCTTCACAGTACCTATTATTAATATGACACCATGTGTTTATTGTTCCAGTTACAAGACATGTTCTCAGAGAGCAGGGACTTCTTTGTGTGTCTTCCTACCCTTTACCCTCAGTACCTGAAGCAATATCTAGAAAAACTGCCCAATGACATTTTCATGAGTCAGTCCATCATACAATTTTAGAAATTACTTTTACTAAAGCAATGACAAAAACTTCTATAATAGTTTCATATAGGAACCAGAATATAATCCATTTCTTTTTACAGCTTTGTAAATGTTTGTTTTCATTCCTAGAAATTTGAGAAAATACAGTTTAAAAGCTTGTGCACTGTATATTAAAAATCCTCTAGGTGTCAGTATTTCATTATCAGTTTTTAACCAGATAAACTGTAGTTTTTCTTCAAAGGAAATATGAGATCCAGATGTGATGGCTCAGGCTTGTAGGGGGCTGAGGTAGGATTTTGAGTTTCAGGCTAGGCTGAGCTACAGAATAAGATCCTACTTCCCCATCCCACCCAAACCAAATTATCTTAGTCTCAGTAATATAAATATATATGAAGATTGTCTGTGTACTTAGCAGAATCATCATGTATGAGACTTGATGATGGGGCAGCCCCGTCTAGTATGCACAGGGCCCTGGTTGAGTCCCCAGCACTGCTGAAGAGAAAGGTGTGATGGGAAACAGAACCTTGCTAAAAGGGGGCATATAAAATAATAAATATTATATTATTATTATATATCTGTTTCTGTTAATAAGCTGTGATAGCCTTCAAATATTAATCATTTATGCTTTACTTTTTCAAAGTATTATCCCCTAAATGGAGTGCTCACAGCTGAATACTTATTGGAAGAATTTAGACCCGACCTGATAGACATGGTTCTTGATAAACTCAGACCAGAAAATGTCCGGTAAGTCATCTGCAGGTTTTACTGTTACTAAATTTTTTTCATGGTTAGAATCTAAAAATTTATGATTGTGAATAAAACACTTTTATTTCTATGTACTTATTTACTTTTGAGACAGGATCTCACTTTGTAGCCTTGGGTGACCTACCCATCATTGTGTGGATCAGGCTAGCCTCAAAAGCCAGGACTAAAGGTGTGCACCACCAAGGCAGACCTGTGAACTTTTTAAGTCAAGTATGATTGCAAGCCTGTTATGATGATACTCACCCATAATTCTAGCACTTAGCAATCAAGCATTCAAGGCCAGCCTCAGTTACATAGTGAGTTTGAGGCTAACCTGGGTTACGTGAAACCTCCTCTCAAAATATCAGTAATGAACAAACATTTGATTGCACAAGTAGAGAGTAGCATAATGACAAGAGCAAGCCTCAGTCCTCTGCCCTCAGCCCTCCGCCCTCAGCCCTCCGCCCTCAGTCCGTGATCAGTCTCAACTGTGGCCCAGCTCCCTCCTCCACCCTCCTTAAAGTCCAGCGACAGTCATATGTAAAAGACAAAACAAACCAATTTAGACTCAGATTTCCTTACTCTTAGCCTCTCACAGCAGGTAAATGCCAGAGTCTCTCCCACCAGGCGAGGGGTGACACAGCCAAGGGCACAGGCCAGGTGTCCTCTCACCCAGCACAGCTCTGACACTGTCCATCTGGAGTGAGGATTTAGTTGAGTATTTTATTTAGTGATGAAACAGAGAAAATGTTCAGATTAGTGTGGATTATTATCAGACTATGTTTTGCTAATACAATGCCTTAGTTTTTTGTTAAAAAAATGTATTAAGGGTCAACATTTAGAAATCTTTCCCAATGAAAGTAAGTTATGAGATCATACAGAAATTAAATCTGTTTTCATGTATACAATCACAAAAAATTATAATCTATCTTGTGTTCAGTTTCTTTGTTTTTAAGATCTATTTTGATTTATTTGTGTCTGATTTGTGCCACAGGTGTGAGAGGACCTTTAGAAGTCAGAGGGTATATAGGCAATTGTTAGTCACCTAGTGTGGATGCTGGGAGCTGAGTTTAAGTCCCCTGGAAGAACTTCAAATGCCCTTAACCACTGGGCCATCTCTCCAGCCCGAGACCGGTATTTTGAAAGAGGGGTCTCATTTTACAGCTGACCTGTAAATTGTCACATAAATCAGACTGGCTTCAAAGCTGCATGGATCCTCCCACCTCTCCTTCCTAAGAACCAGAATTACAGGCATGCACAACCATACCAGTCTTTGTTTAAGACAGTCTCCCATGGTCCAGGCTGGCCTTCAACTCCCTGTGTAGCTGAGGATAAGCCTGACAAGTTTGAGGTAAGGCTGGAGTATTTAGTGAATTTGAGGTCAGCAAGTAAACGGGCTTGTCACGCACGCCTGGCAATCTGATTTAACCCTAGAACCCACATTAAGATGACTCCTCAAAGTTTTTCTCAGACCATACATGCACAGTGTAGCATGTACCCACGTTCATGGCATCTTTACACACACACACACACACACACACACACACACACACACACACACACACACCTGAAAAATCACGATTTAAATTGTAATCTTTGCTGCTTCAAGTCAGTACCAGCATTTTTGGGAGTGCATGTGCTGGAACCTACACTTTACTAGTGACTAAATTGCATGTTTCTAAATTTGCTATTTTGTGCAATTAGAGTTTTGTTTTGTTTTGTTTTTTGTTTTTTCGAGACAGGGTTTCTCTGTATAGCCCTGGCTGTCCTGGAACTCACTCTGAAGACCAGGCTGGCCTCGAACTCAGAAATCCGCCTGCCTCTGCCTCTCAAGTGCTGGGATTAAAGGCATGCGCCACCACTGCCCGGCTGTGCAATTAGATTTTAAGACTCTCTTTTTCCTCTTACTGTCTCTTTAAAGAGAAATGCTTTTCCTATAGAGGCTTAGATCTGTGACTGCTGTCACTGTAACTGCAGCAGGTCACTAAGGAAGTGCACAACAGCCTGGGGTAAGCTTGCCAGCTGCCAGGCCAGAACTGAGTACATTTAACTTTTAATTCCACTGAGACAAGTTTAATATTGGAACCAGGGAAGGAAATTCTCAGAATGAAAGGAACATGAGAGGTTTTTTAATGTGGCCTATCTGCATGCTGCTCTTTTGCCATGGCACCCAAGGATGCTTTCCATCCTTGAGTGAGAGGGAACTCGTTAATGTTAAAGTAGAGAAGTTTCTTTTGAGTGTTGATATTGTTTGCTGATTTGTGGGTGCCGCCTGTCTCTAGTTCATCCTCAGAACTCACCTTCTTATGCCTGACCAGTTGGTGTCTTTATCATACTCTTTCTCGGTACAGCAAGAGTGTTTTTGCTGTGTTCCTAGTTTAAGTCATAAATAATTTTATTAATTTGGGACTTGTTCTTGATGATGAATCCACTCAGGGCCTGTCTTCTCTATTTCATAGCCTAAGTGTTGACTGTAGAATTCTCTCAGTAGTCTGTGCTTAATCCACTGGCTTATGGTGTTCAGGTTCCATTCCTTTCTCTTTAAAAACACAAGTATTGGCCCATCTCTATAGTGTCCTGCCTCTTTTCATATCCTCCAGTCTTTTCCAAAAGACTAAGCAGTGGCTGTTGTGTTTGCTGCCTCTTTGTATGCAGAGAACGTGCAGTCTGTGCCTGGGCTGTGAGTATGTCTGACCTGTCAGTCTGTGCCTGGGACTGCAACTATGTCTGACCTCTTATCTTGGGTTTTTGGTTCACCTGAACAGTGTACAAGCCAATGGTGTTTTCCAAAGATAGTTTGTTTAGTAAGAAAGGAATAGTCTCTTGTTTTGGGTTTTTGTTTTTTCAAGACAGAGTTTCTCTGTGTAGCCCTGGCTGTCCTGGAACTCACTCTGTAGACCAGGCTGGCCTCGAACTCAGAAATCCGCCTGCCTCTGCCTCCCAAGTGCTGGGATTAAAGGCATGCGCCACCACTGCCCAGCTGGAATAGTCTCATAACATGCAACTAGCTTAGCACAGTTTGCTTTAAGCTATGCGTTCTATTAAGTATGCATTTATTTCCTCAAGATAGGAACTGTCTTTATCTTGGCAGAATTCAAGCTGGTATGGTAAGAGTTCTAGAAAAGTTAACTGAATTTTCCTCAAGCTTTTAGCTCATTTTTCATCTTTCTTGCTTGATTCCTTCTTAGTTTAAGAAACGCATTTGTGGGCTGGAGGCAGGGCTCTGTGGTTAAGAAGACACAGAGCACACAGACATACACACATTTCAGTACTTTGCAAGATCCTGGGTCTTCTCAGCACTTGTCTTTTGTTGTTATTCTTTGATTTTATTTCATCAATATAATTTTTATTTGCTTTGCAGTTTTTCTTTTGTGTATATATTTTAAAAATCTAGTTTGCGGGATTGATGGTGTACCATAATCATAGTGCATGTACTTAGCATGTGTGAGGTCCTGGGTTCAATCCCAGCACCAGAAACAAACAAAAATCTAATTTGTAATGAAATTATAGAATTCTATTAGTGGGGAAGTAAAGTTAACCTGATGTGAATCTCCTTTGGAGAAAAAAATAATGAAACTGAAGCCTGCAAAGGCTAAATTGCTAATTTAGATCTTCACTGAGACTTTGGCAAGACTTCAAAGAACGAGAGTCAGCGAATCTGCCACACCCAGGTTTCAGCTTGCCAGGGTCATGCCTTTAGAGTAACTAGATTCGACATAGTTACCTGTGAGGCCTCTTTCTAGTTTTCAGTTGTCTTCTTTTTTTTTCCTCGGGCATTATTTGCAAAAGTCTCACAAGAAGTCACTCTCTGGAAACCATAATGTCCTTTAATATCTATTGCTAGGAAGCCTTTTGTTTCCAGATGCCCCCCCTTTATTAAACACAGATCCTTTTCTCATACAATATAACTTAAATACAGTTTCCCTCCCTCCACTCCCAGTTCCTCCCGTCTTCTCTCCCATCTAGATCTGTTCTCTCTCTTTCTCTTATTAGAAAAGAACGGGCATTTGGGAGATAATACAACATAATAAAAAAAGTATATAATAAAATAAAACAAAAACCATCATATCAAAGTTGGATAAAACAAGATCACAGAAAAACAAAGAGCCCAAGAGAAGGCCCTGGAATCAGAGACCCTCTCATTCACACATTCAGGAGTCTGACTGTAGCGTTCTGGATTTGTTCCCATTTGCTGCAGGAAGATGCTTTTCTGATGTTGGCTGAATAAGGCACTGATCTATGAACATAGCAGAGTATCATTAGGACTCGTTTTATTGTTACTTTTTTTAAAAAAAAAAAAAAAAAAAAAAAAAGATCAGTAGTAGTACTGAGTTTTACCCTAGGTCTCTGGGATATCTAGACTCTGGTTCTTGGCCACCCAAGCAGTGTCAGGTATGGGTTCCATCTCATGGAGTAGGCCTTAAGTCAAACCAGCCAGGATTGTGCCACTGTTGCCTTAGGCAATATTTTACAGGTAGGACAGATTGTAGAGCAAAGGTTTTGTGGCTGGGTTGGTGTTTACTTTTACTCTTTTGGTAGCCAGCAGAGTACCTTCCCATGTCATAGACACTAGAATATTGGGGCAAAGGTAGGCACCAGCTCACCCTCTCCATGTTCACTGAGTTGTGTGGGTGTTGTCTTCAGCAATAGAGTCTGCTGTCAGTTTGTGGAGAGCAACCTATTGTCTTGGCAACAGCCTGGGTTGTTTGGGAATTTCCATGGGACCTTTTCAGACAATTCAATTGACTGAAACCCAATCCTGACACTGGAAGCTTAGTTTAATGACAAGAGATGGCCAGGAGGTGTCTGTCTCCCTCATTTTTTAGAGACTTCATTAGGATTGCCTTCCTATCATATAGGACGTTACCACTGCACTATGTTTCCATCTGCCCTTCAGTGTTCTTGAACTCTAGCTGTCTTTCCCTTCATTATCTCCCTCCATTCCATCTCTCCTCCCCCTTCCCACCTAATCCTCCCATTCTCCAACCCACCATTGGGGGTGGGCATGTGCTTACAGGGGTCAGAGGACAACTTGATGGAGTCAGTTCTCTCCTACTTTTACACGGTTCCCGGGATCAAATTCAGGCTGCCAAACTTGTCCAGCACATGCTTCTCCCTGCTGAGATTCCCTGCAGCCCCCAAGGAGCAAGAGTTGTCAACATACATCATTCCTTGTGAACATTACCACAGCGCTCTTTGATGTCTTAAGCTCAGATTCTTCTCTTGTGTTTTTGTGGAGTATGTTTCTTCTTATTTAGCTTGTTTTCTGGAATTGGTAGTGACCAGTGAGTGACAGGTAGTCCAGTTTGATTGGCAAATAGGTGAATTGAACTGATTAGTGTCTGCCTTAAAGATGGTCGATAAAAATCAAGTACAGTTGTTCTGCAGAATGAGTTAAAAATAGAAGGTGATTTAGAATTAGCCATTGCTGTTTTGGGAGTCCAATAAGGAGTTTGGAATGGAGATCATGGTTCTGCAGCTAGAAAAAATGGCTTAGTGGTTAAAGTGCTTTCTGGAACCATGTAAGTGACAGGTGGCCTTGGAGGCCCACTTGTAATTCCAAGCTTGGAAGGCAGAATCAGGGAATCCCTATGCAATCTAGCTAGGGCGACTAACCGCATAGGCGAGCTCTGGGTTTGCTTGAGAGATCCTGCCTTAGTGAATGAAGTGGAAGAGCATTGAGGACAATTTACAGCGTCACCTCAGACTGCCACATGCACGCATCACCACCTCTCCTCAGAGTGCTGCATTCACGCATCACCACCTCTCCTCAGACTGCTGCATGCATGCATCACCACCTCTCCTCAGACTGCCACACATACTTGATACATGAAAATGGGAAGAGAAATGGAGATTCTGACAGTGGATGGGATTGCACGGATGGGTGTGTTGATGGCAGCACTAGGCATTCAGCTGTGAGGGCTCCAACCAAACACCTGAGAGGACCGATGGAGTAAGCGCTTATACAGACCTAGTTTTGACTTGGATTGAGAAAGA
>NW_021604674.1:2616981-2627187 GCF_004785775.1 Grammomys surdaster | reverse complement strand
TTATACAGACCTAGTTTTGACTTGGATTGAGAAAGAAACAAAACCGGCCAGGCGATGGTGGTGCACAAAAAGAAAAAAAAAAAAAAAGAGAGAGAGAGAAAGGCACAAAACCAACTGACTTTATGCTAACCCAGCCAAGCTAATTGTCTAGAATTCCTCAAACTAAAAGGTTCAAAATAGGGTTAGTCCTAGTGTGGGGTTGAGTGTGCTGGTGGAAATGTGATGATTTCAGTTTATATAGGCAGGTAAGATTTTGCTGATAAAAGGCTCTTGCTCTTCTCTCCTTATCCCCCGTGGTGCCTGAGGTCAAACCCACAGCATCTCTCATGGTAGGCAAGTGCTCTATTATTGACCCGTCTCTTCAGCCCAGTGATTCTGCCTCTGCTTCCCCTGCTTGCATTAGTTACTTTATTATTGCTGTGTTAAAGTGCCATGGCCAGGGAAGCTTAGAGAAGGGAGAGTTCTAAAGCTTGCGCTTTTAGAACAGCCCATCATGGCAGGTAAGCGTGTCAGCAAGCATGGCTGTGGGAGCAAGAATCACTGAGCTCACAGCGTGAACCACAAATGCTGAGGAGAGAAAGCAAACTAGAAATGGCCTTGTAATTTTTCTTAACCCACCCCTAGTGAGACACTTCCTCCAGCAAGGCCACATTTCTACACCTCCCCAAACAGGGTCCCCAACCAGGGACTGTGCATATAACTGCCCAAGACTATGGAGGTTGTTTCTCATTCAAAATATCACATTTCTTGACTACCCCCATTTGAGTTCTAGGTAATTTCCAGTGTCTTATCAAAGATAGTTCTTAATAGGCCAGAAGATGGCGTTTCTCCTTGTTCCCTTCTCTCCCAGTAGCGGGAAGACCAGCGTGTGCGGAGTAGATAAATTTGGTGTTAGTTTCTGGTAGGAAAAGGACACAGAACAGAGCCAGGTTATGGTGGTGCAAGTCTTTAATCCCAGTACTCAGGAGACAGAGGTAGGTGGATCTCTGAGTTCGAGGCCAATTTGTTCTACATGGTGAGTTCCAGGACACCCAGGGCTACACAGAGAAACCCTGTCTTGGGAGTTCGGAGTTGGGAGTGTAGAACATAAAACAGACACGTGACAAGTTAGTAAAGGTTGCTTTGGGTTTGTCGGGGAAGGAACAGCCTTGATGTTTTAGTTCTGTGCTAAGGATTGAATCCATAGCCTCATATCTGCTAGGCATGTATTCCACACTGAGCTGTGCCTCCAGCCCACATTTGGAGTCTGTGGGATCACTAGATGGACCTACATTTGTAGCTATTACGAGTAACTCTAAGCATAAGCTATCCTGGGAAGGAATACACTTCTGTAAGGATCATTTCTTAATAACTTTGATTTTGTTTCTGTTAGTCTAGTATGTAGCTAAGGCTGGCCTCCAACTCATGATACTCCCACCTCAACTCAGATCACAAACAGGTGCCATATCCCCATCTTTGTTCAATTTTTTCCCTTCTTTTAGGTTAGGCAATAGCATACGTAGCCCAAATCTCTCCTTCAGTAGCCCTTTTCCCACTAAAATCAGTGGGCTGTGAACAGAGGATAATGGGACCGTGCTTGGAAGCCTGTGCATGTGCTGACTGTTGATTGGGTTTTAAGAGGTCTGAAATAGTTATTTTTTGTCAACTTGACACAAGCTAGAGTCATCTGAAAAGGGGGACCCTCTAGTAAGAAAATGCCTTTATCAAGTCAGTGGGCAGGGTTCTTGACTAATGTTGATGTAGGTGTGGGGTGTCTAGCCCAGTAAGCATGGTTACTTGTGATTAAAAAGCAAGCTGGACAAGCCATGAGGAGCTGGCATGTAAGCAGCATTTCTCCATGGTTCTCATTCCTTTCCTGCCCCAGGTTCCTGCCCTGACATCCCTTAGTGAAGGCGTGAGCTGTAAGCTGGGATAAACCCTTTATTCCCCAGCATGCTTTTGGGCCTGGTGTTTATCACAGCAACAGAAGGCAAATTAGGACATGGCTCAGCCCATTCTTGGACGTTGTTTACATTTTCATGGGTCAAGGTCTCTATATATGACACATGTACCATAGGTTTACGACCTCCTTTCTATTTGTGTTTTCCATCTCTCTCTAGGGTGGCAATAGTTTCCAAATCATTTGAAGGGAAAACTGATCGAACAGAGCAGTGGTATGGAACGCAGTACAAGCAAGAAGCTATCCCAGAGGACGTCATTCAGGTAGGATCAAGTCACCTGCCAGTCAGCCTGAGGTGGGAACCATGAGAACAGGCTCCCTCCATCCTTCAACGTAGGCCCCAGGGTGCAGAGAGTGCTGGCCCACCACTGTCCTTATTGTCCTCCTGGGAAGAGTGAAAGAGGAGCTAGAGAGCTGGAGGCGGAGCTTTTCAAGAAGTAATGCGCTCTGGCACTTTGCTGTATGTTTATCAAACCACCAGGGCTGCAAAATAGACTCCCAACTTGATGCATTCAAGCACTGCAGTGTTGTGAACACAGAGGTGCACAGCGCCAGGAAGTCGAGGGCTGAGGAAGTCAGGCCATGGAAGACAGGCTGCAGAGAGCTGGCAGCATTGCTACAGTCCTGGCTGGGGTGCACACTGGTTTTACTTTTGGGTAGTATTATATTTTCCCCTCATTGTCTGCTTACTCTTGTTGTCAACACATGAGAGTCGTGATTTATTTCCAAGCACTTGTGTTTAGACTCCATTTTACCACATTTGTCAGTGGTTGAGGCTTTGCTTAGCTTCATAGAATCTTTTTCTGTCTTGCCTTATTGGCTGTGGATTACTCAAAAGTACCAGAAAACATTACAAGTAATGAACCTTTCTTCTTCTTCTTTATTTTTTAATTTAATTTTTATTTTTTTATTATTTATTTATTTATTGGTTTTTCGAGACAGGGTTTCTCTGTGTAGCCCTGGCTGTCCTGGAACTCACTCTGTAGACCAGGCTGTCCTCGAACTCTTGAACTCAGAAATCTGCCTGCCTCCTCTGCCTCCCAAGTGCTGGGATTAAAGGCGTGTGCCACCACAGCCTGGCTAATTTTTATTTTATATGCATTGGTGTTTTGTCTGCATGTCTGTATGAAGGCATCAGATCCCCTAGAACTGTAGTTGCAGACAGTTGTAAGCCATCATGTGGTTGCTTGGTTGCTGGGAGTTGAACCTGAGTCCTCTGGAAGAGCAGCCAGTGCTCTGAGTGAGCCATCTCTCTAGCGCAAACTTGTTTCTTCAACATAGTAAAATAAGGTTATTTTTTAAATATATATATATATATATATATATATATATATATATATATTTTATGTATATGAGTATGCTGTAGCTGCTTTCAGACACGCCAGAGGAGGGCATCAAATCCCATTACAGATGGCTGTGAGTCACCATGTGGTTGCTAGGAATTGAACTCAGGACCTCAGGAAGAGCAGCCAGTGTTCTTAACTGTTGAGCCATCTCTCTAGCCCAGTAAAATACATTTTTAACTCTGTGTGCGTGTGTCTGTGGAGATCATAGGACAACCTTCTGTAGTCCTTTCTCTCCATGTGGGTTCTAGGGATGGAGCGTAGATGTCCACGTTAGTGTAGCCAGTGCCTGATGAGCCATCTCTCTGATCTAAAAACAAGAATTTAAGAGAAAAAAAAATATCACTGATACTTCAGGTATCTCCGACATTGTGATGCCCTCCAGGTGTAACTAAGTCCATATTCTTAAACTGAAGAAACCTCTTCTTTCTTCAGTCAATGCTGGGACTAAAATAATGTGAAAACAAAGAGACTCCCTCACGCCCCTGTTTATCAAATCATGACCATAAAACTTCCCGTTTACCAAATTGTGACCACAACAGCCTTGCCCTGTAGAATTCTTTGTAAGTTTGTCTGGAAGTACAGAGGGAGAAGGCTTGCTGTGTACTTCTTAGCCTCAGCTCAGCCTTTCTGGAGACTTAAGCTGCAGGTGAAAATCTTTGCTCAACTCTCTACTGTCCCCATGCAAGTATTGACTCGGAACTAGAATTCCAGCATCTACAAAGCTGTGACGTGTCAGCTAAGTAACAGATGACTTAATTTATAGTTAATGCTGTTTCTTCGTCTTTTGGGCTTTTAATAATAAAACATCTTTTATTTGTGAACCTGAACCTTTAACACCAGTCAACAGTGTATAAATTAGGGTTCAACAATGATAGGCCTGGTTCTGTCCTGCTTAGCTGCTGGAACCATTTATTTCATGTGTCAGTCTAGACATAAGTCATGTCTTTGTTTTTTGCCCTTGTCTTGAGTTGTTGGCTTACCTAACAGTTTGCATGTCTTCTGGAAGAAGCACCTGAAGTGGTGGTTGGTGAGAATGCTCAGTGGTTAAAGGCACCTGCTCCCAAGACTGATAACGCAGGTTCAGTCAATCCCTGGAACCCACATGGTGGGTGGGAGGAGAGAACTGATCCCTATAGTTGTCCTCTGACTTCCACACAAGTGCCATGGGTATGTGCAGCTGCATACGAGATAAATAAGTGGAAACATTAAAAGTACCGACATGAAAGAAGTCCCGCTAGCCTGGACTTCAGGTCATAAATGGAGGCATAACTGAAAGTGTGATTTAAATATGCCTGTGTGCATGATTAGTTTTTAAAGAACTAGAACAGGTAGGGACTTATTAGGTTCCCTTTGTTCCATTAATTCAGATTTTTATTTATTTTTATTTTTTATTAAATTATTTTATTTATTTAATTTACATTCCAAATGTTGCCCCCCTCAGATTTTTCTTTAAGCAGATGATTAGAAACTGTAGAAAGAAAAAAAATGTATAGATGAATGTAAAATAGAATGAAAATAGATGAATGTAAAATCTCTTAGTACCAGAAAGATAAACTCAAGTTGCATGAAAAATCTATCAGAAGACTCTGGTTGTAGCCCCTTTGTATACCATGGAAGAATGTTCCTTCCGATTTGCTTACATAGCGAGCAAAGACACCAATTTCGTTTGCTTGTTCTCTCTCTCTCCCCTCCCCCTCTCCCTCCCCTCCCCCCCTCTCTCTGCCCCCTCACCCACTTCTTCATTTGTAGTTTTGACAGGGGTTCTCATTATCTAGCCCTGGCTGGCCAAGAAGTCAGCCAGGCTGGTATCCAACTGGGGATCCTCCTGCCTCAGCTTCCTGAGTGCTAGGATTACAGGTGTGAGCCACTGTGTTCAGATAACATTTGTCATTACTTTGCAGCGTATGCTGTAGATCAAACCAGGGTATAGTCTCAGCCCAAAGACAGTATTCTTAACGTGAGTTATGTTAGTAATTGCCTTCATGTGTGTGTTTTTTATTATTCATCTAGAAATGGCAAAATGCTGACCTGAATGGGAAATTTAAACTTCCAACAAAGAATGAATTTATTCCTACAAATTTTGAGATTTTGTCATTAGAAAAAGATGCAACACCATACCCTGCTCTTATTAAGGTAATTGTTAAATCTTCAGTTTGTTTGTTGGTTTATACACGTGGGATGGCAGTGGTGGTGTCTTATGTTACCCAACTCTTGAGGGTCAAATGATCCTCCTGCCTCAGCTCCTGAGTCTCTTGTTCTGTAGGGACACACTACCATACCACAGAATCAGTGGTTTTAAACATAAAGGCTGACCTATTACAGAAATGAAGGTAATTTCTTATATTTAGAACTTTGTTAATTTAGGATTCATCACATCCTAAGAGAAGATAGAAATGCTGTAAAAGAATACAAGAAATAACATGAAGTTAAAAATGCAACAGCAAAAAAACCTGAACAACACAGCATCTAGACAATGGCTTTGCTGCAGAAAAATAAAGTCAGGGAGGGCTCTAATCAAGTCAGTTGAAAGGTCCCAGGCTCATCTCCATATCTACTGAAGACCTGATAAAGAATTGGGTTTGCACCACCTCGTGCAGGGTGGTGAGAGGAGCCAGTCTGAGGCCTGGAAGAAAGCCTGTGGAGGGAGGCTGTTGGATGTGCTACCTTAAATATGGAGGTTCTGATGCTAACAGTGGCTTCTCGGAGCTCCTAGAGTTACAAGAGGGGGAGGGGGAATGAGCGGGCTCCCCATTTTGTTTTCAGAATGTTCCTTTCATATGTCATTTCATACCTTGGATAAAGTTGTAGAAAAGTCCAACATAGTCTCGGTTCTAAACATACAAACTAAAACTCAAGACTGTGGACGCTACAGTCAGTTGTTTTTGTCTTCAGATGACCCAATACCATTGTTTAGAAACACAGAATTTCATTTATCTTTTTTTTTTTTTTTGGTTTTTCGAGACAGGGTTTCTCTGTATAGCCCGGGCTGTCCTGGAACTCACTCTGTAGACCAGGCTGGCCTCGAACTCAGAAATCCGCCTGCCTCTGCCTCCCGAGTGCTGGGATTAAAGGCGTGCGCCACCACCGCCCGGCTGAATTTCATTTATCTTAAACAACTAGGTCTGTTTCCCTTTTTAGATGACTTTAATGAGTTACTATGTTACAGAAAGGAGACTGCTTCTCTCTGGGTGAGAGCTACCGCTAAGCTGTGTCCTAGTCCTTATATTTTCAGACAGGGCCTTGCTGTGGTGCTCAGGCTGGCCTTACACTCAGTGTAGCTGGGCTAACCTCATTGCTCCTCCCCTAGCTTTCCAAAGGCTGCACTGCAGTTGTGCCCCATCCCTGGGGGGGGGGGGGGCTGTTTTGAAATGTTTTGTCAGAGTAAAGTGGTGAGCACATTACATCATTTATGTACACCTCCTAACAGAATTCAAAGTTTAAAATGAACATTTGAGCGCATATAGTATAGAATGAATGAAATACGTTAAGGCACTATTAGATTGTTCGTCTTTGTATGTTTTCTATTGCAGGATAACAAATTATTCTAAAACCTATCAGCTTCAAAACCACAAACATGATTTTAAAACTCACTTAAAACCACAAAGATATACTTTCTGAGGGCTGGGGTTCTGGTTCAAGTTCTGTAATGAGGTTATGGTCAGGTGCTGTCTATGGCTTTGCTCTTTGGAAGGCTGAACTAGGGCTGAAGAATTCTTTCCCGGGTACAATATTGTGGTTAACAGGCCGTGGTCTTTAACATGTAGACTCCCAAACTCCATAGAGCTGCTGACACAGCAGCTGGCTTTACCCAGATGACTGACTGAAAGGGGAAAGTCAGTGACCAAGACAGGAGCCAGAACCTTAGAATTCAGTCTCGGGGACAGAGTGCTGTTGAGTCTGTCCGTCATTTTTGTTAGTTAGGCACACTAACCCTGACGAGAGCCAGACTACACAAGGGTGTGAATCCCAGCCAGCAAGGGTTGTGGGTCACCGTAGAACAGTGGTTCTTACCCTTCTGATGCTGCAACCCTTTATTATAGCTGGTGACCCCAACCAGCTAAATTATTTCATTGCTACTTCATAACTTTAATGTTGCTGCTGTTATGAATCATAATGTAAACACCTGATGTGTGACACCCCACATACAAAGGGCTCACAACCCATAGGCTGAGCATAGAGAACTGCTGCCCTGGGGCTGGCTGACACACTGATCCGAAAGGGCTCCCAGTGTGCAGAAAGATGATGTCAGAGTGGTTGGTACTTTTGTCTCCCATCTGTCTCCTCACCATGCTCTCATCTCCCTATCCAAGGGGAGTAGAGGGCTGACTGCTCTTTGTCACAGAGGCTAGCATAGTCTTCTCTCTGGTCTGCTCGATCGCCTGAGTACTTCAAGGTTGTAGAGCCTTTGCGCCTCAACTTGAAGAGTGCTTTGGGTGGACATTTTTATGGAATGAATATATCTCTGTTTGCCTAACCACACTGTTTCTCTGTCCCAGGATACAGCCATGAGTAAGCTGTGGTTCAAACAAGATGATAAATTTTTCTTGCCAAAAGCTTGTCTCAACTTTGAATTTTTCAGGTATGTAATTGAATCTAGCCAAACAACTTAAAAAATCAACAGTTAGATTTTTGTTGAGTTTTCTGTTCTTAAGCATCCATATCTTGAAATAATAAGAATTAAATTTCTCCTAGCCAAGAAAAGGCTGCAAAGAATTGGTGAGAACCAGAGTTCATTCTTCCCTGCATTACTGAGTGTAATACCCTTTAGCTAAAGCAATTCATGTTAGCTCTTAGTAGGAGGGGCTTCTTAGCAGTCAGGACTTCGGAATCTGAAGGAGTTGTACATTTATTCAGAAGCTTCATTAAGGAAAGAAGTAACAATTGGAATGTTTTTCTTGGTTCATTTTTTTTCGATTCCTGAAACTTGCCTGGAGATGTGCCTGCGTTCATGTGTGCATGCGTGTGTTTGTATGTGTGCCTAGGGTTGTGTACAAGTGTGAATCAATAAATACATGTGTATATGTTTGAAAGGTACACATGAATGTGTTTATACACAGAGGGAAAAGAGGGAGATGGGGTTTCCTCGTGTGATGGCCTTTGCCTCTTGGAGAGGTGTGTGTACGGAGCCAACTAACAGTTACAGCATAGAACTTAGGGAAGGCTCTTCAAGCTCTAGTTAAACCTGCAGAGGAGCGGGGCCCAGAGAGCACCTTGACTATAGCCTCACTAAAGACCTTGAACCAGAATTACTGACTTGACTTCTCACATTTCCTGTCTTTGGACATGTGTGTGTTTCATGGTCAAATGTTAGTGGTTGTAAACTGCTAAAGTTTAGAATACTTTGAAATAATATAAGTGAGCACACAGGCAGGCTGCTCTCCTGCCTTAACCCTAGTGTTGGCATTACAGACATATACTACCACACCTGGCTCATACTGTAATGTTATATTTCTAAAATACAGTGTTCTTTTAAAAATTAATTCATCCTGTAACAGTGTTCAATATGATAAAAAGCTTCTTTGAGTTTTACATTGTTCAAATGGCAAGACATAAAGAGATAACTTTAAATGTTTTGGAAAGGAAAATATGTAAATATGAAGTTAATAATTTTCGTGAGTAAATATGTTAAGATTATAGGGATATGCATAGTTCTCCATACTATTACATGTACGTATTTTCTAGCCTATTTTTAATTTCTTGGGTAGTGGGAGTGAATTCTTTGCTTGTTTGTCTGGTTGGTTTAGTGTTTATAAAATTTTCCTAATTTATTTCTGTGTATGTGTATATGTTTGCATATGCATATATATACGTATATGTAGGTACTCTGGAGGCCAGAGAGGTGTTGGATCCTCTGGACCTGCAGTTATATGTGAGCCATCTGGCGTGGATACTGAGCTTGGGTCCTCTGGAAGAGCAGCAGGCATTCCTAACCTCTGACCTATTCCTTGGGTTTGGTTTTTTGAGGCAAAGTCTCACCCTAGCCAGACTGACCCAGAACTCAACATAAAGCCCCCATACTGGTCTCAAATTCATGATGATCCTCCTGCCTTAGCCTCCTGAGTGCTGAGGTTACAGGAGTGAGCCACCACACCCATCACAACGGATAGTTTAATATTCTAAGCTACTTGTCCCCATTTCCCTTGGTTGCTGTCACTATAATACTTGATTGCCTCACAATACCTTTTGAGAAACTCTTTAATATTTCTCCTCGGATCTCCTCAGCACTGGTTCTGAAATTGAAAATGTCTGGTTCTGCAGATGTATCTCCCTCCCCTGACCTATTTTTCTGTAGAGAATCACTGTTGACCTTGTCATACATACATCTGAATAGAGAGTGTAAGTAGCACATGGTGAGGCATGCCTTTGATGTCAGCACTCAGAGTTTGAGGTTAGCCTGGTCTAGAAATCAAGTTCCAGGATATCTGGGGCTACACAGAGAAACCCTGTCTTCAAAAACTAAAAAATAGAGGGAAAAAAAAGAAAAACTGGAAAAAAAATTGTATGTGTCTGTTGCATATGTCCTATTCACCTTTTCAGAAATAGGGTTAAATTCTGTGTACTCAGTCACAGTTTCTAAGACCTTATGAACAGATGTATCTGTATAGTATCTGATTACAATGTGTTTGAGCCAGATTTTACATATTTCAGTGGAATCATGGTGTCTCTTAAAAGTTAAGTTTTAGACATACTCTAGTGCCCTAGCACACATTTGTATGACCTGGTATTCTAGGACACTTGTAATTCTCTTCTTGGCTTGAGTCATGTGACACTGAACCTCTAATCTTGGTCCTCCTGACTTTCAGCCCCACCTGATGCTCTAGTTGCCAGAGAAATGACTTTGTTGTGGTCTTTTGTTTTAATGGGCCCTAGTGTGCTCGCTCTCTCTCTCTCTCTCTCTCTCTCTCTCTCTCTCTCTCTCTC
>NW_021604674.1:2556143-2616881 GCF_004785775.1 Grammomys surdaster | reverse complement strand
TCTCTCTCTCTATCTCTATCTCTATCTCTATCTCTATCTCTCTTTCTTCCTCCCTCTTTCCCTTTCCCCCTCCCTCTCCTCCCTCTCTCTGTGTACAACACCTTAAGTTTAATTAAAGCTACTCAATGCCTAAAGAGTTTTGTCATTTCCTATGTTACTGTAAGAAGATTAAATGCAGATCAGAGCGATGGCTCAGCAGGTAGAGGTGTTGCCCCAAGAGTTCAATCCCTAGGACTCACATGGGAGGAGAAAACCAACGACCACAAGCCGACCTATGAGCTATATATGCATGCCATATAATAGGTAATAGATGTGTGCGTGCGTGCGTGCGTGCGTGCGTGCGTGCATAGTAGAAGAATTAATGGCAACATCCATTGAGATTTTTCTCTTCGGTTTTAACTTTATTAGTGCCTAAGCATTTTTCTGTATTTTTGCTTTATTATTAGCTTGGATAAAACAATTAGCATTTCTTTCCACACACAGATGTGTAGTGTAGTGTGGTGCAGTAACTGTGCTGAAAACAGAATAAAGCACATTACCTGGGTCTGGAGCAGTAGTCAGTAGAGTTCTCCTGTCCGACTGCCAGATCTCCCCAAGGCTTGCCCCTGCTTGTGTTAGGGACAGTCCCAGCTGGCCCTGTTATCACCGCAGCCTGATTAACTATCTTATCTAATGGAGTCATTTTTGTTCCCTGCCTCCCCCGACCATGTTCATAACCTTGTCACCACCTGGTATAGCAGATTTCAGCCTATGGCTTATTTCTCCCAGTTAACTCTAAGACCTGAGCACACAGGGCTTTTGCTTGAGTTACCCCTTATCTGCTCTCAGGGTCTAGAGAGGAAGACTATAGAAATCGTGTAATAACATACATTGTTGAATTCATGGCTCTTTCTTGGTGCTGATAAAGGTAAGCAGTGTTATACAGTCAACTAAGTGGCTTATTTAACTTTCGTTTGAATCTCCAACTCCACTGCTGCCAACCCAGGTAGCCGGGGGAAGTAGTTTCCTGTCCATGGGAAGTTGATATCTGCTTCTGTTTAGCTGTTATATACTATTACTAGTTTCTTCTTTCTTCACACACTGTCACATAGATATTTTCCTAGTGTAATTTTTTTCTACTTCTAGCTGCAGTTCTATGATGAACTTTATTATTAATGTTCCAGTTGTGTTCTAGCTTTATTGGTTAGGGGTAGGCAAACACTTTCACCATCTCTTCAGTCTTTCTCTTTTAAGGCCATACAGTTAGCGTGCACAGGTTTCCCAGTCCGTATTTCCATACTCCAAGAGAGAGGACGCGCAGATGCTGGATCACCTTAGCGTCGTCATACCTCCTCCGGGCAGCTGAAGGACAACCCTGCAGTTTACCCTTCCATACTCTCCCCTGCCTCTCCTTTCTGACTTGTCAGCCCCACCTCTCCTTTCTGACTTGTCAGTCCTACAGCACTTGAGACCATCACTCCCACTTTAATGCCACCAGTGCACACACGTAGATATTTCTGACATCTTCCCTCTTAGGCCTTTTTCTCCTTTTGACAAAAAGAAACAGATTCAAGAATTAACCATGTCCTTGAGAAATTATATGAACTATGACTGAGTTTCTTCACCCATCTCAAAGGCCGCAGCACATTGGGAAGTAATAAATCAGCTCTTTTATGTCAACGTTTTCTTCCAGCCCGTTTGCTTATGTGGACCCCTTGCACTGTAACATGGCCTATTTGTACCTTGAGCTCCTCAAAGACTCACTCAACGAGTATGCATATGCAGCAGAGCTAGCAGGCCTGAGCTATGACCTCCAAAATACCATCTATGGGATGTATGTAAGTACCCATGTCGGAGAGCCTTCCACTCATCAACATTTTTATATTGATTTGATGGAAGCCTTTTAAATTGTGGGTATGAATTTAATTTCTTTTTAAAAATCTTTATTGCTTATCACATTTTCTCTTCACTTAATTTTTAAGTTAGCTTTTATTCTAACATTCCACTGTGTACCATTCATAGTATGCAGAGTTCCTTTTTTTTTTTTTAACATCTTTCATCAGAATGTCATATTTTTCTCCTCAATCAAAACTGGCCAATCTAGGTTTAGCTCTCACCCATTCTGTATCTGAAATCTTGAGCTTCAGAATAACAGAATGAAGCCCTCTCTTTGTAAAATGTGAGGCTGGCCTACCCTCTTCCTTAGAAGTCAGATCACGAGGCTGCATATCCATACTCTTCGGTCATGTTTCTTCATTGTCATACCACACCTGAGGTATCAAAGCATCTCTTCTGTTTTTCTTTTTGTTAGTCGCTACATTTATGCTGATCCTCTCCATTGCAACATGACATACCTGTTTATCAGGTTATTGAAGGATGATTTAAAAGAGTATACATATGCAGCACGCCTGTCAGGTTTGAGCTATGCCATTGCATCAGGAATGAATGCAATACTTGTAAGTAAAATGCAAACCAAAGAAAAGGCAACACACTGTCGAAGCTTTCTGTAGCGCTTGGAGAACTATTAACTTGTGCATCTTTAAACAGGAAGGTTGATGGTTTTCTTCCTTGTACCTTTTAAACGACTGAAGGATTCAAATTAGTATTAGCCTACTAATAGATGATTTGGGAAAATTCAGTGCATCTTGTGCACATGTATGTGTGCTACATGTATGTGCATGTTTTGTTTGAGATGTTTAACATACTAATCTTAAAAGCATGTTTTTCTTCCCATGTACCTGAGTCCTTTTCTACTTATAAGTAAAAGCTATTTGTTATTATTGTGGTGCTTGAGTTTTACTAATACATCAGCATCTTGTATTTCTGTGGACAGTAGCAGTTCCTGTGTTCAGATCCACCTGACAGTTGATTTTGTGGCATGTTTCATTAACTGTTTTACATGCGTTATACATACATCCTACCTTTGATGATATCTCAGTTCCAAAATAACATCTGTTCAATGGCGCCCTTCATTCCCACGGGTCTGGGAAAGCACATGCCTTGTACAGCTGAGATGAGAGCATGTCCCAAATGTTACACAAAAGGCTTTAAATTGCACTTGTTTTCTACTTGTGTCTCTTTTTCTTTTTACCAAAATTATTTTTCAGGTAGCTGTTTTTTATATGTAAGAATAGATTCGGTCTAATGGTTCTCAGATTCTACAGATTGAGACTCAAAGGTCAAAGTTAACCACAAGAATAAGTAATTGTCTAGTTTGTTTTTCCCTAGCACCTTTTCACAGCATATAAGCATATACTTGTGATAAAACTGGTTTCCTGACAGTTTTAAGACAAAATGTAGGGCTTTGAGTGTTGCCTGGTGCAGGATATACTTAGCGTGGTGGCCCTGGACTTCAGTCTCCAACACCAGAAAGAAAAAGTTGTGGTTCATATGGTCCACAGCATGCTTTCTGTGGTCAAGGACCCTTGCTCCAGCTGTGGTTCCTGGTCTTGCTGTGTGACTAGCCTGGGACTGGCTGAGGAAAGCAGACTGGCCTCAGACATGGCCTCGCCTCCCAATTTCTTCAAGCCAGAGCTGATTATTTAAATATTTCTAAACAGTTTTGGAATGTGTCCAGTAGCTAGCTAGGTAACAGTCCCCTGGGATATTTGCCTCTTTACTACATCCATAAAAGTATTAGTTAAACTATTCATTAGAGAGTCTTTCTTAAGACGAAATGTAGGGCTTTGAGTGTTGCCTGGCGAAGGATATACTTAGCATGGCCCTGGAGTTCAGTCTCCAACACCAGAAAGAAAAAGACAAAACTTAAGACACATTCTGTAATTAAGTTTCGTAGTGTGAGGACATGAATGATATGGTAGGTGCCGCTATAGTTAGGCATCAAGGGAGTTCACCTACTATCGACTTTATTGGGAAAAGATGTTATTTAATACGAAGGTGATTAGTGTTAAACTAAGCTTACTGAGTTCCTTGTTTTATTTTCTACATAATATACCTAGTATTGAGATTTTTCAAAGTGTTTTAAAGTCAAACTTAAGACGAAGCTATTGAATTTTTTTAATACCTTCTCTTCTTTCTGTAGCTTTCAGTGAAAGGTTACAATGACAAACAACCAATTTTGCTAAAGAAGATCACAGAGAAAATGGCTACTTTTGAAATTGATAAAAAAAGATTTGAAATTATCAAAGAGGCGGTAAGTCTTATTAACATGCTTTATAATTTTCATTAATACAGTTATATTGCCATATTTTTAAAAAGTAATTTATTTTTATTTCATCTACATTTGTGTTTTGTCTCCATATATGTCTATGCGAGGGTATCGGAACCCTTGAGCTTGGGTTACAGACAGTTGTCAACTTCCATGTAGGTGCTGGGAATTGAACCCTGGTTCTCTGGAAAACCAGGCAGTGCTCTTAACCACTGAGCCATCTCTCCAGTCCCTATATTGTCATATTATAAAAATTGCTAATAATGGAGAGAGTATAAAAAAGCATTCATGATCCTGGTGCAGTTATCTCACGCCACCTTTGCTAAATCCTGTTTTCTACTCAGACAGCTGAACCCACTAGTCATATACCTGACTGTCAGCTTCAAAACCTGCTATGGCTCTGGGAGAAACTCCAGTGAGAGACTTTTTATAGTTTTTATTCCAACCTTCATCACAGACAGAGGGCCGCCTACCAGAAGAATTTTCAGTTGAGCATCCAGTAGCTACTACCCGTTACTTGCTTATGGAGACTTTGATGATATGCAGTTCTGAGGATCCCTGCAGCCTGGGGAATTCCTTTCTGAAGCATGCAAGATGTTCCATAGTGAGGGCATGTAGACGTATGTATGTATGTATGTATGTATGTATGTATGTATGTATGTATAGGTAAAGATGTGGCCTAGGCAATGAAAACGCATGTCCTGTAGTTTCAGAATCAGAGAAGGGTAGGTATTGTTCTCAACTGTATAGAAGAGAAAAAAGCAAATATCCTTGCATTCCAGTTATACAACTTATGTAAAAGAAGTTGGATTATAGCTGATTTTCTAAGTCGACTTTGGAAACTAATGAGGCTGTTTCCCCTCGATAGTATATGCGGTCTCTCAATAACTTCCGGGCTGAGCAGCCTCACCAGCATGCCATGTACTACCTCCGCCTGCTGATGACTGAAGTGGCCTGGACCAAAGATGAGCTAAAAGAAGCCCTCGACGGTGAGCCTCTTCTACTTAATTTTCTACCCTGATGTCTTAGTTAGGGTTTTACGGCTGTGAACAGACACCACAACCAAGGCAACTCTTATAAAGGACAACATATGTTTGGGACTGGGTTACAGGTTCAGAGGTTCAGTCCATTATCATCAAGGCGGGAACATGGCAGCATTCAGGCAGGCATGGTACAGGCAGAGCTGAGAACTCTACATCTTCATCCGAAGGCTGCCAGCAGAATTCTGCCTTCCAGGCAGCTAGGACTAGGGTATTAAAGGCCACACCTCCCAACAGTGCCACTCCCTGGGCCAAGCATATACAAACCACCACACCTGATTCTAGTCATTCCGTTGTCTGGGGTAGGTAGTAAGAGCCTCACAACTCAGTATGGTCCAGTGACATTTACCAGCTGTTTACACACCCAGTCGTGCCTACAGATGAAGCGGTGGTCAGTTAGAAGGATTTCTGGATGAGGGGCCAGGGTGGAGAAGCACAAGTAGAAAGATGATTCCGATGGAGATGGAGCAGGTGAGTGTCAGAGAAGGGATCCCCAAGGCAGCACAGTGGGAATGAATGGACCATGCTTCCAGCTCTGCAGTGACTGGAGCTTGTTGTGGGCCATCAGCCACAGTCGACTGGCCGGGTTCACCTGAAAGAGAGGCTGGGAATGGAAGAGGGACAGGAGGGCGGGAAGAGATGAAGCCAGGACAAAGGTTTCTGATCTAGGCTCAATGCTTTAATGTTCAGCTTTCAATTTAAAGAGGATAACCCACCCCCACCCCCAGAGTTCCTTCTTGCTTCAGCTGGCTGGGGGTGAGCAGAAACCATCCTGCTGGAGGTTAGAGGAATCCATAGGTAATCCGCAGGCCGGAGATGTCGCAAAACAAGCTCAGCAGGCAGTCTATTCTTCTCAGCTCATGTACCAGGCTACAGGCAGCCAGAAAGGCTCCAAGGCCAAAGCAAGCACAGCCTCCTAAGCACAGCCTCCGCCAAGGGCAGGAAATGCCTCCAGGCCATACCTCCAGAGTCCTATTGTTTGGTCTATTGTGGTAAACAGGTCTCATCTCTTAGGCCTGCTCAAGGCTGGGGGAAGGGCACATGAGCTCAGTGACTTTAAGTAAGACTTTAGACTTGGATACATAAGACTCCAAGGGTGTGTGTGTGTGTGTGTGTGTGTGTGTGTGTGTAACTTAAAATTGAGATAGTTGCACATACTTTTGGATTGAAAGATAGTATCTGTAAAATGGCTGACCTATCATAGATTTTTAGTTAATTAACTTAATTAGTTCCTAAAGAAGGACCTATACGTGGAAAAGGATTGGGAGAAGTAGGAAGATTACTCCTGGGATACTGTAATAATAATTGCCCCAGGCAGTGCCCACATTTGAGGGAAACCCAGTCAGTGAGATTACTCAGTGGTTAAGCGTGCTTGCCACCAAGCCTGGTAACTCGAGTTGGATTCCCGTGTGGTAGGAGGATCAAGCTGTCTCTGTATGTTGTCCTTTACTTCCCCTCTCCTCGGCCCTCTCCCATCCTCCCCTGTCCATTCAACACCACCACATACATCAGCTGCTACTCTCCACTCTGAACCACTACACACTGGATGGATGGATGAATGAATGGTTAATGTAAAAAATTTTAGTTTAAAATTTTGAGGGAAGCCGGGCGGCGATGGTGCATGCCTTTAATCCCAGCACTTGAGAGGCAGAGGCAGGCGGATTTCTGAGTTCGAGGCCAGCCTGTTCTACAGAGTGACTTCCAGGACAGCCAGGGCTACACAGAGAAACCCTGTCTCAAAAAAAAAAAACAAAAACAAAAAAAAAAAAACAAAAACAAAGCAAAAAAATTTTTTTTGAGGGAAATCTGTATATTTATATAGTCTCAAAGTTTTCCCCCAACAGGTATTCATTAATTATAATGGGAAAATTTGCCTTTGATAGTCTTTAGTGGTGGGCGATTCCAAGTTGCTTGTGGAACATCTATAAGTCACTCCGTTATCACTCAGAGTAGAGCAGTACATTTACAATGAAAGCACCTGGCAGACACCCCTTAGCCAAGCAGTTTGCGGTAACATATCCAGTGCCGTGACTTCCCTGTGCACACGTTTGATGTACATTGCCTCCCTAGTGTATCTCCCTGCTATTACATACATGTAATATGACCTGGAAAAGACCTTAGATAAATAAAGAAGTTCTGAGGAGTGAGAGACAGTGAGGGTGTGTGACAGGTAATTACAATATAGGAGTATAGATTAGATCCTGGATAGAAAAAGGACATTAGTGAAATAATGAAATCCAAGGCCAAGATTGATGGGACACACCTTAATCCTAGCACTCTGGTGCAGAGACTGGCAGATCCTGGTGAGTTCAAGGACAGCTTGGTCTACTTAGCAAGTTCTAGGGCAGCCAGGGCTACACAGTGAGACTCTGTTTCAAAAAACCTTAAAAAATCCAAATAAAGCCTGTACTCCGGTTAGCAGTATATATCAGCTGGGAACGCAGCTAAGTGGTGGGGTGCTTGCCTAGTGCATGCAAGGCCTTGGGCTTGCTCTGTAAAGCCTTGAAAACAACAGTGACTGTCAATATCAATTGCTTAGACTTTGATAACCATATTAAGGTTACTGAGAGATGATAATATTAGACAAAACTGGGTGAAGGGTATAAAGAAACACTAGTGTTTTTGCAAGTCTTCTATAAATCTGAAACTATTTCAGATACAAAGCTTTATTTGTTTTTAAATTTGTATGCACATCTTCCTATTTCTTCCTCTTTTTCAGATGTTACCCTCCCCCGACTTAAGGCCTTCATACCTCAGCTACTGTCTCGGCTGCACATTGAAGCACTTCTCCATGGAAACATAACAAAGCAGGTGCGAGGGGAAGCTCTAGCAGGCTTTTGTGGGTCACTGTAAGAGATTATTTCCTCTCTTCTGTCTCAAGACTTAACCAGCACAATGCTAAACACATTAGACTTAACGCAGCTGTCTCTGCTGCTGCTGCCTGGCCTATACAGTCAGAGAAGAAGTGGAACTGATTATCCCTACTCAGTGTAGGCTCACAGAATGCAGAAATCAGGACCTGCATTCAAGCCTTGACACCGCTACATACTAGATATGTAATCTTATGAAAATGTATTTTCTCTGTTCTGCAAATCACAAACCTAGTTCATAGCACACGGAGAACACTACAAAATTTCCATGGCAGTCTGCATCCAGGGCCCGGGCCCACTACCACTCCATATGTGGCCTCAAAACCAGTGTGTTCAGGGTCAGATGCTTGCCCAGGGTGGTTTAATTCACAGTACCCAGTTATGTTTATCTCTTCTGTTCGGTGTCTGTGGTCAAGGTCGCTGGCATGGAGCTAACTTTTCCTTCCTAGTACTTCTCTGTCCTTAGAAAGGCCTTCATTCCCTGTATCCGTGCTATGTGGATGGTTGCTTGGACTTCTGTTTCTTTTCACTACTACTGTATTGGTTGACAAACTCAGTTTTTATCCATTTGAATAGGATTAAATGAATTTAATATTTAAAATCTGTTTTTGTGACTATATATTTTTGTTATTGTAGTGGGCTATCCAGTATGCTGTTTTGATGCTCACAAGACAGGGTGTGCTTGTGTTTTTATATAATACATTGTGGTATTTCCTTTCCTCCAGGCTGCATTAGGAGTTATGCAGATGGTAGAAGACACCCTTATTGAGCATGCTCACACCAAACCTCTCCTTCCAAGTCAGCTAGTCCGGTACAGAGAAGTTCAGCTACCAGACCGTAAGTTGAAATGTGCTGTATAATAATGTGGCATATTATATGAGTTAAGTATGCTTGGAAATAATATATGGTTTCATGTCAGTGATCTACAGGAAGCCCCATTTATAGGAATATGATTACAAGTAGGTGGTTTTGCCAGAAAGTTCCCTGTGAAATTGAAGGCAGGCAGTAATTTTGAGGAGATTGACATTGGGATTGACTAGTACCTGCATACAGAGGAATCAGAGAATAAAACTCCCATGCAGCTAATGGGATACGAACTGTGAGGCCTGGCAAGGTGGCTCAGCGGGTGAGGTCATGCATGCACCGTTCCTGGGGAGGACCTGACTTCTGTTCCCAGCATCCATGTTGGGGACTTAAAGCCACCTATAACTCACTCCAGTTTGAGGTCATCTGATGCCCTCTGTCCTCCATAGGTACCTGTATTCATGAGCACAGATACACATATACATACACATACACCACACACAGACACAGACACACACACACCACATTATACACAAAAGTAAATCATGTAGGTGTGAGTTCAAGGGCAAGCTGGGCTACATGGTAACTTGTAGGCTAGCCAGGTCTATACAGTGAGAATCTTGTCTAAAAGAAAAAAAGAAAGCTGGGCTAGAGATGTGGTTTAACTGGTGGAGTGCTTGCCTAGTGCCTAGCTCTCTGCCAGTGGTTTGACCCCAGCACAGAATAAAGTGGGCGTGGTGTATGTTGTATCTCAGCACTTGTAGGTAGAGGCAGGAGGATGAAACACCAAGATAATGAGTTAGAAGCCAGCCTGGAATATGTAACTCTGTCTCCAAAAGTAAAACTTGAGGAAAGCTAAGCATTTAGAATAGTCACAAATGCAGATAACAACATATTCCCTATGTTTTTTATAAGGAGACAGCATAAGGAAATACTTTTATATATTGGGATTTATAATGTTAGATCATAGTTATATTGACATGGCTTCTTTTGATACAAAACCTCAACGAACATGGTTTCAGTGTGGAACTGTAGTGGGACATAGTAGACAAGAATGACGGCATTGACACTTCAGGCCATTCCTCACTCTTAGTGCTCCCCGTGCATGCAGTGTCCGTGTCCCCTGCCCTGCGTCACAGGGCGTGACTCTCCTCTGTCCTCTCCCATGGCCTGTCATACAGCTATGACAGAATACCCAGTATAAGATGTGGGGAGCAGTTAATTTTGACTCACGGTTTTGGAAGTTTCAGGTCATGGGTGTTTGGCTGATTGCTCTTGTACTTAAAACAAAGTAGCATAGGAGAGCACTGGTGACGGAGTCCCTCACCTCGAGACAGCCAGGCAGTAAAGAGAAGGGGTGTGGCCGGGGTCCCTTTCAAGCATGTTTCCAAAAAGACTTAACTTCCTTCCACACACTAAAGCTTTTGCCACCTTCTGATAGTGCCCAAGGCTGGGGCCCGAGCTCTGTAGGGATAGGGATGTAGCTCAGTGGTAGAGCATTTGTCCAGAATGTGCAAGGCCCCAAGTTTAATCCCCAAGACTTGGGCCAGGCTGTAACATCCACTAAACGTCTTCTGATCTCCTCAGCTGGAGTATCCACTGGTGAGTTTCTCTGAACCGCCGGAGCTCTCAGCACGTTGGATTAAAGGGCATCACTGTGTCCTGAGATTATACGTTCCTTTAAAGCCAGGGGTTTGTTTTAAGTAGCTACTAAAGCAACTCAGATATGTTATTACTACACGCCACCTCTGTTGAGCACAGCTAGTTCTGCTGTTGTACATGGCCAGTCATCGCACAGCAGGTAATGGTTATTATGTGCTGTTTTTAGTGTATTCCTTAGCCACTGCAAGCCTGGCAGAGAGGAAGAGTTAGGATCTGCTGACCAAGAACCATCCCTTTGGGCTGAGCATGCAGCTCTGAGGTTGAGCCCATGTTTAATGTCAGCTGATGATGGTGTGTGTGTGTGTGTGTGTGTGTGTGTATGTGTGTGTATGTGTGTGTATGTGTGTGTATGTGTGTGTATGTGTGTGTATGTGTGGTCCTGGGTTCAAGCCTCAAACTAAAAGGAAGATGAAGCCGTAGTAAAGTGAGCCAGTCTAGAAAGAGAATGTCAAAGTGAATTTTTTCTGCCTCTTCCTTCTTTCCCTCTCTTAGGACCCTGTCTTTTGCCTTCTCATTGCTCTGTCAATTTGTCACGAGCTCAGAAATAGCACAGCTTACATCCCAGTCTCAAAATGAAGGTGTTAGAAAATGACTCTGATGTAGCCAGCTGATCAGATGTGGATGCCTTCAGTAACCTTCTCTTGACTCTCCATGGGAAGGCATTGACAGCTGAAAAGCAAAGTCTTATGCACTGTGAAGGAGAGAATATTTTGGGATATGTGTGAAAAACTGGAAGAGGAAAGATGGAACTTACAGCCCGTAAACCCTTCCTCTTCTGATGAGAAGCAGCGTTTCCAGTGTACATCAGGAAATGGCTTCTGAAGCCAAGCCTTCTGGCATGTGCCAACCATCCTAGCACTGGCTGGGTCAGGACGGGAGGAGCAGGAGGCCAAAGCCGTCATCACTTGGATAGCAAATTCAAAACAGGCGGGGCCCTGTCTCAAAAATCAAAACGGTTTTTTGAGGAAAGAAGACTTGTCTGTGGAGCAGGCAGACATAGTGTAGTTGAGCACACATGCAGTCTCAGCTCTCATGAGGCAGAGGCAGGAGGATTCCACAGCAGGCCTGGCTGTGTTAATTGTTTTCTGTTGCTATGATAAAACACTGAACTAAACCATCCTGGGGAGGAAAGGATTTCTCATCTCACAGGGTACAGTCCACCATCAAGGGAAGCCAAGACAGGAACTCAGGGCAGGAGCCTCAAGCAGAAACCCTGAGGAAGGACACTGCTTACCGGCTTACTTCTTGTGGGTCACCCAGCTACTTTTCTGAGAGGTTTTGTTTAAGATAAGGTCTCACAATGTAACCTTGGCTGGCCTGGAACTCACTAGGTAAACCACACTGGCTTCAAACTCAGAAAGATCAGTTTTGCTGTGCTGGGAGTAAAGTCATGCAGCACAACACCCGACTTGGCTACTTTTCTTATACTGCCCAGGCCTACATACTTAGGCGTGGCACCACCCACAATGGGCTACAGTGGGCTGTACTCTTCCCCCATAACTAACCTATCAAGAAAGGGCCTCATAGACATGTCCACAGATCAGTCTGATGGAGGCAGTTCCTGAACTGAAATTCCTTCTTCCCAAGTATGTTTAGACTTGCCTCAAATTGGTGAATATTAACCAGTTCAAGGCCAGTCTCAGCTACGTGCTGAGACTTTGTCTCAAAAAACACTAAGACAAAAAAAAAAATCAAGTAAGCAAATATACCACTGACTTTATTAAAAGCACAGATAATTTTTGAGCCTGTTTTCTTTTTGAAACTTCTTAGGAGGATGGTTTGTCTATCAGCAGAGGAATGAAGTTCACAATAACTGTGGCATCGAGATCTACTACCAGACAGACATGCAGAGCACCTCGGAGAACATGTTCCTGGAGCTTTTCTGCCAGATTATCTCTGAGCCTTGCTTCAACACCTTGCGCACCAAGGAGCAGCTTGGTGAGAATAAAGTGGGGATTGCAGGACACCAGAGACTAATGAACAGCTTTTGTTCTCAGCAGACATGTCCCACTTGTAGAGTCACATGGCACTGTGTATCGAGTCTACTATATTTAGATATGAAAATCTTGTTTGTAGGGAAACCATGTGAAAACCTTGTCTATATGGAGGTGCTTCTAAAAGATGAGCAGTTAACATCTTGCAGATACAGGAGCTGCTGTTGTTGTTCCTCCTTCTCTTCCTCCTCCTCTTCCTCCTCTTCTTCCTCTTCCTCCTCTTCCTCATCCTCTTCTTCCTTTCTTTTTATGGTGAGGAGATTGGACTCAGCCTCCTCTTTTTACATACTGGGCAAGTCTTCTGCCACTGAAGTATATCTTTAGCCCTACTGTTAAAGCGTTTCTTAATGAGATGATATTTCATGCTATAAAAAGGACATCTTCCATTTTAGGAAGGTGGGGGAGAAAGAATGCTAAGGGTAGGCCTGTAGGTAGTACAGCGGGAAGCAAGTCCTATGGCAGAACTTAGCCTTACAAGCTTTGAGCATCTGAAGGCAGGTGTTTCCTCTCATTGTGTCTCTGAATCCCAGGTGCAGGAGATATTAAGTATTTGCATTTTAGACCTGGTTAAAAGTACTGGATAGTCTAGCAGGTTTGGTCGATGAGGAAAAAAGTTAACACTTGGAAGTGGAAGCATCATCCTCAGCTACTCAGGCAGTTCTAGACCATTCTGGGCAGCATGAGGCTCAAAAAACCAAACAACAAGAACAAAAGGAAGTTCAAAGAACACCCCTCCCCCCACCATAATGGCTTGGACGAAACATTTTGAAAGGATATAGGTGTGTCTCTCCACATACTCTTGTCATTTTAAAGCAATCCCCCTGCTGGGTGCTAGCTTGGAGAATGGACACGTTGTGGACCGTTCTTCCTTCTAAAGAGCTCAAGTCAAAATGGCTGACCTGCTAAGGTTCTTCAGTGTCCCTATAAGAGTATTCAAGTAGCAAAGCTCCTGAAGAGTGTAACTTGCCCAGAGACCCCAGGGTCACAGAGCGTCTTTGGTAGCAGATCTGTGCAGAGCTGATGAAGGGAAAAGCCAAGAGCTAGATGGAGAAAAGGGTTGGGAATGTTACCTGTGAGAGCAAGGCAACTGACACCCTGTGAGTAATGCCGCTTTTCCTCATGGCAGGGTGTGATACCCAGTGGTTGCTGCTGTCTGAGGTGAACAGGGGCTGCTTCACTCTCTGTGGCTGCCTGTTCTTCCTCAAACGTTGTTGGTATCTAAAGTGGAGCCTCCACACTCCACACACTCTCAGGCCTGTATCTAGAGCTGACCTAGTGACTGACAGATAAGAAGGCTCTGGCCCTGCACATGCTCTGACTCTGAGACCCTGGCTCACTGAGCACACCCTCCTGGGCCACAATGGGTTCCAAGTGGCACAGGCTGAGCCTGCCACCAGTTATACATTGGAATTCCATCCTGGGAAGGTGGCGTTCTGTGACTGTTACACTGCTACTGTGCACTACCGAAGCCTCGTGATACGCATGAGACAGGAAAGACCACCGAGGTGGGAAAGGACAAAATCCTTGTCCAGAAACTGCTGTACCCAGGTTTGCTGCAGGTTCCCAACTAGAGGAACATGTCGGTATGCCAGAGAATGGACCTGTTGGCTAATGAAGAGACTAAGACACTTTCAGTGCACCTTCACATGCACCATGGCAAGTGTTGGATGCTGAGAGCCATCAAGGGCATGCAGTTTACTATGCACCAAGAGGCCTGATGCTACTATGACATCATGCCGTAATGACTGGTGCAACACACTGCAAGCATCCTCTTCCCCACAAACCTGATCGGTAGTCCTGTCTTGGAAGTGCATAGCAAACATGCCTCTGTTGGCTAACATGAGTTCAAGATACTTCGGACAGCAGCTACTGTAACTGAAGGCCTGTGCCTTGCTCTGAGAGTGAGTGCTAGCACTGTTTGCTTCATATGGGCAGCTCCTTCACACTCTGCCCACGCACAGGCCTTCAGGACCCCGGTGTGGTTCTCCTTAAGGTAGCACCCATCCACCCACCTCTGATAGTCTCAGAACTCAAAGGGAAAAATCCACATGGACTTTTCTCCTTCTGGCTACCAGAGTGTCTGTCTTCATCTAGAACTTGCCCTGGTGATTTTGATGTTGTAGCTATCACTACTGAACTCGAGCAGGAAGGTGCGGGTAGAGTGGCTGTGAACTAGAACGAACAAAATGAAATAATGTGAGTCTGCAAAAGACGGAGATGGGAGGGAGGATGTGTTGGGGGAGGGGCACTGTCTGAGCGTGGACAGTGCTGATAGATCTGTGACCTTCAGTTAGCTTGTCCTAGAGAGTTGTTGCCCAGAGCTGGTCCAGGAATAGATTATGCATTCAGTGCTTTGGAGAGACAGGCTGTGTGGGGACGTAGATGGGAAAGCAAAGGACCGAGGACTTGGCTAGGCATGAAAGTGAGCTCCGTGGTTTGGAGGAGTGAGGATGACTTAAGCGTAGGCATCGGCGTCAGAGAAGTCACAGGGTTTGAAGGATGAAGAGGGTTGTGGGTTGGTGGTTTTTTGTTTTTTGTTTTTGTTTTAAGAAAAGGTCAGCCTCAAGTTTTCTTCAGGAAGCCTTTCTGCGTGGTCCTTAGGAAGAGAACACTGATCTAAATGGTCATATTTGTTTGTTCAGATGTGAGTGAGCTAAAGCAGATTTTGCTTGCTCTGAAAGACTAAAAGTGGTCTGAGTCCAGTGCTGACACCCTGACAGGCTGTGTATGTGTGTGTGTGCTCTCCAGGCTACATTGTCTTCAGTGGACCCCGTCGAGCCAATGGCATCCAGGGCTTGCGATTCATCATCCAGTCAGAAAAGCCACCTCACTACCTGGAAAGCAGAGTAGAAGCCTTCTTGCTTACCATGGAAAAGGCCATAGAGGACATGACGGAGGAGGCATTCCAAAAACACATCCAAGCGTTAGCGATTCGCCGACTGGACAAACCAAAGAAACTCTCTGCAGAGTGTGCTAAATACTGGGGGGAGATCATCTCACAGCAGTACAATTATGACAGAGGTAATGAAGACAGAGCTGCTTTGTAAAATCTGAGGGCATCCAAGCCATTCCATATGCTAATTCATTTTGTAAATGACACGTCTTTAAAAAGTGATGTTGTTTTAATTATTATTTAATGTAACAACAGTTTCCTTCTAGAAACTGTCTTCGCCCGGTCTAAAGCTGCTCTATGTGTTATGCTGTTTCTGTTATGTCTGTGTAGCCTGAGACACTTGAGCACTGATATATGACCTGGGGGGTGAGGGGGGCGCCGTGGATTAAACTTCCAAATGCTATCCCTGAGCAATTCAGGATCTCCAGAGCTCTCCGATGCTTTCAGATTAGAAGCACTGTGTGTCCTGAGGTCTCCTGCCTATCATTCCCTTCCCATTTCATTCTAGGAGAGATAAAGCAAAAAAGCCAAGCCACAGTAGAAACCAGGAGACAGGTTTATTCCCTTTCTGGCACCACCAAACTGAAGATCTTGACCACTCACTACCATGTGAACTTGGTTTTCTTGCCTGTGGCATTTTGTTTTGTTTTATTAAGCCAAGATCTCACTACATATCTTTGGTTGGTTCTGAGCTTGCTATGTAGGATTGGGCTGGCCTCAAACTCATAGAGCTCTGAGTTCTGCCTGCCTTGGCATCCCAAGTGCTGGGATTAGAGGTGTGCACCACCATGCCTTTCTTTCCCTGTGGTTTTCTAGCAGTCAGGCCTACTGTTAATGATATTGGTGACTCCCAAGTGCCTCCCATCACTTATCAAATGTCTTTTTCATGGTTGTCATGATAATCTTACTCAGTGGTTGTTTTCCTTCAACCTCCAGAAAAGGAAACTAAGGCTTAGAAAACTCTAAGTTAACTGGTCCCTGATCCAACATCTCACTGTGTATGAACCAAACCTGGTTCCCAGGCCAAGTCTTAGCTACTGTAGCATGGACAATTACTTTACTTGGAATCTGTCTCCTGCCTACTTAGCAGTTGGTGACTTTAAAACATGGATACCTGGGCTGGAGAAAAGAGCATCAGGTAAAGATGCCTGCTGTTCAACCTGAAAACCTAAGTCTGATCCCTGGAACCAAGAGGTGGAAGGAGAAAGCCAACCAAAAGCTGGGCTGTGACTTTCACACAGACACACAAATTGAAAGTAAAATCCTTAAACTTGGAGGTGCTCAACAAGCTTAGAGTGAAACACATTGTCTTTCAGTGCAATATTTTGGACTGTTTAAGGTATAAAAATATTTATGAATTACTGCTTGGTTACCTTTCCAGATAACATTGAAGTTGCATATTTAAAGACACTTACCAAGGACGATATCATCAAATTCTACAAGGTCAGTGGATTTGTAATCTAGATTTGTTTTATTTTCTGATTAATATTTAGGTATTTAATGTGGGGGGGTGCATGCATGTCAGGCAGCTTGCAGAAGTGGTTTCTCTTCCACCATGTGGGTCCCTCGTTGTCAGACTTGACAGCAGGCGCCTTTGCACACTTTAGCCGGCTCATTGGCTCCTCAATTTTGGTTGACAGTGAACTTGCTACACTGTATGTTGCTGCTTTGAACTGTTCCAACTGGGTTTCTGAAGGTGTTTTGTAGGATTAAGGATTTGGCCTGTTACTGTTAGGTACAGTCCCTCTGTATTTCAGGGACACAGCAGCTTTTCCTTTGCAAGCTCCCTTTCTTTGTTCTGCTTCTGCCACGCTGTGTAAAAATCACTGCTGAGCTTTTCAGTGGGGGCAGGGGAGCAGAGGAAACAGTAAACAGTGAGCTTCAGAGTTTGCTGTGTCTGTGCTTCCTGGGAAGTGTCACAGAGAGAGGCACTGCCAGAGGGCCTCCAGCACAGTTTTAAGAGAATCCTGTTTCATCTAACTCTCTTCCTCTATAATGACATGAGTAGTGTATAAATAAATGCATGTCCTAGTCAGGGTTGTCTCTGCTCCAGGGAGACACCATGACCAAAGCAAGTTGGGGAGGAAAGGGCTTCTTTGGCTTATGCTTCCAAGTCACTGTTCATCACTGAAGGAAGCCAGGACAGGAACTCCAACAGGTGGGTACCTGGAGGCAGGAGCTGATGCAGAGGCCATGGAGTAGAGCTGCTTACTGGCTTGCTCCTCGTGGCTATCTCAGCCTGCTTTCTTATAGTACCCATGACCAAAGCCCCAGGGATGGTACCACCCACAATGGTCTGGGCCTTCCCCCATCAAGGCACTAAAATGCCTTACAGGTTTGCCCACAGCCTGATCTTTAGAGACATTTTCTCAGTTCAGGCTCCCTCCTCTCAAATGACTCTAGCTTGTGTCAAGTTGACATAAAACTTGACTCAGCACAGCATGTCAAGTGAAGAATTTCAAAGTCTATGCCACAGAGGAATTGTGCTTATTTAAAGTGTTACACATTCTTTGACATTTGTTGGGACCTCTAATTTACATAAAATATTTTTGTGCTTGATTGTAAAATAAGGAAAAATTAGAGTCTGTGCTTACCTTTGCACCATAGAACTACTCCCTATTTTCTACCTACTTAGCCTGGATTGTTTCTGAGTATGAGCTGTCTGATATGCTCATGTCCGATCTGGGGAGAGAGAACTATGTGTATGTTCTCTCTCTCTCTCTCTCTCTCTCTCTCTCTCTCTCTCTCTCTCTCTCTCTCTCTCTCTCTCTCCTCTCTCTCTCTCTCCTTGTGTCTTTTGGGGGCTCTGTTGTAGATGCCCGCACAGAAGTCAGCACTGGCCGTTCTCTTTAGAATGGCCACATGAACAATGAGGACAACCTAGTCACATGTCTGCTACACTAGCATTTTCCATACCCATTTGCTTTGTCACCAAGATGCCGTGGCAGGAGAAGAGTCAGGAAACTAGACAGTCCTGACTTGACTGTTTGATAGAGGAAACTGATTATACCCTACATAGTTACTATGCCACAGTCTACTCATCTGTGAATCCAGAAAGCTGCTGCTTCTTGTGTCAGCAGAAAGTGTTAGTGAAGTTCACACACATCACCTCAACGATAGAAAAGGGAGACTGCAGAGCTGGATAGGAAGCTTATGGTCAGCCGGGCAGTGGTGGTGGTGCATGCCTTTAATCCCAGCACTTGGGAGGCAGAGGCAGGCAGATTTCTGAGTTCGAGACCATCCTGGTCTACAGAGTGAGTTCCGGGACAGCCCGGGCTATACAGAGAAACCCAGTCTCGAAAAACCAAAAAAAAAAAAAGGAAGCTTATGGTCGTGATTACTGTGCCAGCATAAGGACCTGAGTTCAGGCCCCAGCCCCCATGTTGGGTGGGTGTAGTGGTACTCCTCAGAATTTCACACACACAATACGTCTCAAAACAAACAAAAAGATTCATTTGTTATTCTGTTGAGAAGATATTTGCTTGTGAGTAAAGGTGCTTATGGAGGCCAGAAGAGACACTGGATCCTCTGGAACTGGAGTTACAGGCAGTTGTGAACAGCCTGATGTTGGTGTTGAGAACTGAACTCAGACGCTCTGTAAGAGTACCGTATACTCTTAAGCACTGAGCTATTTCTCCAGCCCTTGTTTTGTTTTTTAAGGCAGAACTCATCCTGTAGCCCAGGCTGGCCTTGAACTCAGCAATTCTTCTGCCTCTGTTTCTTAAGTATTGTGGAAATACAGCTGTGTGTACTATGCGTGGTTTAAATGTGTGTTTTTGAGGAACGATGTTTGAGCCACTTCAGGGGTAGAGATGGATGGCTGGACCAGTTACTTCTGTTGCCTTGGTGGAGGAGAGCCTCTTTCTGTCATTGTACCTAAACTATTCTTATCTGTATGCATATATAAAAAGCAACATTTTGACTCGACATTTAACTCCAAGTGTACTTTGTCTACTTGAAGAGCCACAGTCAGGTGTAGGGCGTATTCACTGTCAGGGTGCACATTGTCTAATGTGCTGTCTTAGGTCGACCTCGGTCCATCATTTATATCTGTAGGGCGGCAGCAGGAAATTGCAGGGTGTCTGACTTTAGACTGAGAGCTCAGATGGCCCCTCCCCAAACTGGTAGATCTGTGACTTCAACCAAGTCACCCAAGATTTGAAGCCTCAGTCTCCTGGTTGTATAAAGTAAGAGGTTTATTGAAGGAGATATGTGATTGCCAATTTGTGACATTTATTAAATTGTCTCAGGCTTTTGACACTTTAAATTAGAATGTGTTTTCCTTCCAGATGTTATGAAATACATTTTAGCTGTGTTATTCACTTGAAGGCTGTTTCACTTTGTAAGGATAGGTATTTGTTCTCGAGCACACTCAGTTCTGTCTGGGTTCTGGGATTGTCATCCTCAAGTACTATTAGTCACATCTGTTCCCAGAAGACAGCGTCCCAATGTAACCTACAATGCCTCCAGAAGGAATGAAATGTTGCTTTTCTCTCTATATGTTGTTTATTTAAAATTACAAGAATTACTTACATACTGAGTTTGTGAACATAGTGATTATGGAACTGACTCGCTCTTGGATTTAAAAGTGAGCATATATATACCAGCATGGCTCAGTGTAGAAGAGTTACTGCTCTGACTGTCCTCCAGCTGCTGCTGTACTCTCATAGACACATCTGGAAGAAAAGGCTTTCTGATCATGTGAGCTTACGCAGCCATAGCGTATGTTAGCATCTTAAGTTCTGTGTTTGCTTTATCTCAACAAAACAGTCTTAGAGCTTTCGTTCTGGAGCCTTTTTTTTATAAAGAATTTATAAAAAGTATCTCTGAGTTCTGGTTTACCAAAAGATGGAGTCGTTTGTGTCTATAAACAAACAAACAAACAAACAAGGTTGGTAAGGAAATGGAGAACTGAAATGGAAGAGTGTTCTGTCTATTGCTTCAGTTTGACAAGAGGGAGTAAAGAGGGATCAAGGATAGATTTTTAATGCTAGGTGTTGTGGCACACACCTTTAGTAAAAAGAGAAAATGGATGAATCTCTGAGTTCAAGGCTTGCCTAGTCTACGTAGTGAGTTCTGGGCCAGCCAGGGCTACAGTGAGGCCCTGTCCTTTTTAGAGGTTTGGGAGTAGGATGAAGGCAGGGTTTCACACTGTATGTAGCTCTGGTTGTCCTGGAACTTAAAGTCACAGAGATCTGCCTGCCTCCTGAGTGCTAGAATCAAAGGCGTGTGACACTACACCAGGCTGAGACCCTATTTTTTGTTAGCTTGTTTTGTTTCTTTTTAAAAAAGATATTTGGAAGCAAACTTTTGGAAGATTTTCCAAAGCAAACTTTGGAAGCAAACTTACTAGAGTAAGAAAGAAGTTCTCAGATGAGTTATCACATGGTACTTGATGCAGACAGGCCTCTAAGCTTCTAAAAGAGCTTTGTCAAAACAGCCTTGAGAGTGCTGTCAGGAACTGTGGGTGCTGTAATGGGGCTCACTACACTACAGCCCCAAGGATTACTCTTAGATAACTAGACCCAGTTTTATGATAATCATAGTCTGTTCACAGCTGCTGAGTGGATTTGGTTTGTCCTATAATCTCTTCCCTCTGAGAACATGACATGTAACATCAGCTAAAGCATCAGAGGAAGCTTTATCACAATGTTTATCCTTCTGGCAAAAGCTAGAAAGGTCTGGCATTAGGGAAGATCAGGAGAAACTTTCCCCTGCTCTGTGCACCAGGCTTACACTGTTGTCCTTTGCAGCTTTGTTGGCCTTTGTGAACAAAGGGAATCCCCTCAGAAGAACTGAGAGATGATAAGAACACTTACATGCTGTTGACTAGGGTACAGCATTTCTCTCCTTGAGTCCACGTCAGTAACATAAGCTTCATGACAGCTTACTGAGAACAATGTGAGCTCATGCAGCAGATTGCTGATACAAGGCAGGACTCACTAAGTATTAGTTTCCAATCCTGTGATAGGTGAGACAGCCACAGCTTACCAGCAGACCTCTAGGACAGAATTGGAGAAAGTTCTTAGGGGAACAAGGGTCGTGGTTGTCCTGAGTGAAGAGCACTAGAAGAGCCAGGCATTGCGGCACAGGCATATGATCTCAGCACTGGGTAGGCTGAGGAAGGAGGATTTGAAGTTCAAGGCCTACCTGAGCTGCATAGCAATACTCTGTCTGAGAAGGAAAGAGGAAGAGGAGAGGAGAGGAGAGGAGAGGGGAGGGGAGGGGAGGGGAGGGGAGGAGAGGAGAGAAGGAGGGAGGGAGGGATAAGAAAAAAGAATGAATTATGATCACTAGGTGATCCAGACATGAGGTGGCTCAACAGGTAAAGGTGCCTACCATAAAGCTGACCCCAAACAGTAGACAGGATGTCGTATAGTTAGTTGTCTCTGACTTCCACATGTGTGCTCATCTCCCACAAATAATAAATGTAAGAAAAAAAGATCAGCCAGGCATATGGCACGTGCCCTTAATCCCAGAATTGGGAGTCAGAAGTAGGCAGATCTCAAGGCCTGTCTGGTTTATATAGCAAGTTCTAACTATGAGTTTAAGCAAATCACTTAATTACCTTGGGCTTCATTTTCCTCACCTATGAAATAAGAGTAATTCTCAGTAGTGCTAGGGGTAGAGATAACCCAGCAGTAGAGCATTTGCCTGCATGTGCAAGGTTCTGGGTTCAGTTCCAAGCACCAAAACTAAGTCTTGCTTACCTTCTTGAATCTTTTAGAGTAAAATCATGTAAGAGGAAAGAAAAGAAAGCTTCTGTCTGCCTGTCTGCCTGCCTGCCTGCCTGCCTGCCTGTCTGTCTGTCTGTCTGTCTATCATGGCTGATTCTTCAGAACCCCAGAGAGAACTTCATTTTAAGTTTCTTAGTGGTTCAAAAGCCTGACTTTGGCTTTCTTTGTGCTTAGAAAATGTTGGCTGTGGACGCACCGAGGAGACATAAAGTATCTGTCCATGTTCTTGCCAGGGAAATGGATTCTTGTAAGTATTGGATATTGACTTTTTAAAAATTTCCATTTTTCAATCTGATATTGAGCCATATGATGGCTGTCCCTCACCATAGTCACTCACCTTACAAAGTACCAGAAAGTGAAGCTCTAAAGAAAAGGACCTGAGGCAGGGTCTCTTCTGTTGAAGCAGAGGTTTGGGGGAAGGGCAGTGGAGTGGTGGAGGAGAAATCCTGTATGGGGCGGCTGTGCCAATCGGGGCACCATCTCCAAAAGTAACTGCGGGGAACCACCTGCAGGTGGCAGGGGAGGGCTGTCACCTGCACAGTCCTCTCTTGTTTTTCGGGAGGCAGAGCCTCATTCAGGTCTAACCCGGTCAGAGCAGATAAGTAGAGCTGCTGAGGATAGGCCTCACAGCCACACCCTTGAGCAGTACTTGCACAAGCACTCAGGCCTTGCAGCAAGCAGGGTGAGAACAACTAAGAAGTGTTAAGGGCCTGGTACAATTGTTTTCTTAAAAGGAATAAGTCTAGCTTAGATTTTTCTTTGAAAATTCTTGTAAGTGTGAATAAATAAAGAGTAAAGACTGTTTTCTTACAGGTCCTGTGGTTGGAGAGTTCCCCTCTCAGAATGATATAAACTTGTCTGAAGCACCACCCTTGCCACAAGTAAGAAACCTTAGGCCTTACCTGAGGCCTTTGTACTTAAAGGAGTTTGTTTCATCAGAGTAAATGAGAACCTGGAGGTTCAGGTCACTGGTGTTGTGACTGTTTGAGGCCTTCTCTAGTCTCCATCACTCAGCCTCTGCCCGTGTCTGCCTTTGCCTCTGTTCTTTCTTGCATGGTCATGTGGTTTAGGCTGGCCTCAGACTCCCTGTGTAGCTGAAGCTGCCTCTGACTCCTAATCCTCCTGCCTCACAAGTTCTAGGCATATGGGTGTGTTCCTCTACTCCTGGCTTTGCCTATGGCGTGAACTGTGTGACTGTGTGCTGAGTCATCTCCAGCCATATCTTTCCCAGACTCAAGTACTAGAGTGGCAGTGTGTGGCTCTTTCCATAGTACCTCTGTATTTACTAGTCTTCAAAGACTAGCATTTCCCTGAAGGGTGAGAAAATGGGGCAGCAGCATCAGGCTTTTGCTGGGTGTTCTAACCAGCCCATGTATGCCCAGTGAAAACCAAGAGTCCTTTGGCTCAGAATCCCATGTACCATAAAACAGACTTAATCTATGACCCTTATTATATTACACCCCATCCTACCTTCCCCCAAAAATCAATACCCTGTTTAGTCTAATTTTTAAATATAGCACACTAAAGAAAACCTTTTTCCTTTCCAGCCTGAAGTGATTCATAACATGACTGAGTTCAAGCGTGGCCTGCCGCTGTTTCCCCTGGTGAAACCACATATTAACTTCATGGCTGCAAAACTTTGAAGAGAGGGGATGCGTTCCTGTGTCTGCCAGGGCCTGGGAAAGCAGTCTCAATTTGGAGTAGTTTCTGGCTTGCTATTAGAGAGACAAACAGAACAGAGTTATCAGGCATTATTATGTAGAAATGTTAAAAACCCAAAGTAATAAAATTATAAAATCTTATAGATGTAGAATATTTTTAAAATCTCTTAAATATCTTAATTTTTTCCTTTATATTCCTTATATAAAGAAATTCCCTTATATTAACTGCTTAATCTGAAGAAAGATATCCCAATACAATCTTTCTTCCTTATTCTGTAAAATAGTCACTTATCTGGAAAAAAAAAAAGAGCTTTTTTTCTTAAAGGCTTCAAAACATTTGGAAAGGTTTACCTTTTTAAGAACCGGTCCTCAGATCTGCTTTCTATGTGATGGTTTCCTGTAAACCAACAGAAAACATTACGTTTGGCAGATAATGCACAAAGCAATGCCATGTTCCCTTATTAGTGAACTTGCTGATTAAGGCATGGTTTTAATGTTTTTATAAAATTTGGGTGTCTTTTTTAATCTTCTTAGTCAAATGCTGGAAACCCCAGAATACCCAATTTACAGTGCTAGAAACGCAGATTAACCTTACACCAAGTTCAGAATTTCTCAGGATTTCCGTGGGTTCTCTGTCATCAAATTCTGTTGACATTTCTGTTTTTCCTCGTTGGTTTGCTGTGCTCTGCCAGCAGAAACAGACACCATCCTGCTGACCAGCTTGAGACATGCTGTGCTAACGCCAGCTGTTGTAACTCCCCAGAACTCCTAGGGTGAAGTTGTGATCGGTGTGTGAACTTAAACATTTGCCCCTTTAGGGACTTAAAAAGCAGCAGATACAAAGCCACCTCTTTGGAGATACAAAACAATTGCATTCTGAAACAGCCAGTCTCCCCAAGACTCCAAACTCCCCGCCGCTCCAGTCTCATCTTGCCTTAAGTGTTATTTTTTGAATATATGAATATAAACATACAGATGATGACTGGGGTGGACTTTTAAAAAAAATATTTTTTTCACAAGATACTATTTTAGGTGAAAAATGTTACTGTAGATTTAACAGCTGTTTTAAAGTATTTGCTATTATTAAAACTTGCTTCAAGAACAAGCGTGGCTATGTTTCCACACACAGGCAATAGTAACAGAAAGCGCTCCTGTTTGTCCACCAGCTCAGGCAAAGTACAGAGTGACGTTTCTAAGTGACATTTTCCTGCCCCATATTACTTGATTTGCCAGGATTTTCTGCTGTAGAATCTCGGCTTTTCACAGCTTAAGTTTCACATTTTCCAAATATGGTGAACTTGGGCGGCTCTGGAGGCCGCTCTCCCTGTGGTGCTGCGACTGTCTTTTATCCACGTTCTAAGAGTCTCCCGGTGAGAAGCCTGTCTTTGTCCATCCCATCAGAAGACATGAGTCAACACTGCCTTCTCCTCTGCGTAATTGGCCAAGCAGCCAAGGTTGACTTTGAACTCCTTGATCCTCCTGCCTCCACCTCTCAAGTGCCGGGATTAGGCGTGCGCCACCCCGCCCAGTGTGACTATGCAGCTTTTCATCGAACTGCAAAATATGTACAAGATGAATCTAAACTTAGTCCTGAGTGTTTGAATCCATCATTGTAAAAGCAAACAACAGTCTGCTACCTTTTCTGTAAATGATCACATGCCGTTGAGTAACTTAGCTCTTTAAAAAAAAAAAAAAAGGTACAGTTAAAAGTTTGTCGTATGAGAAAAGGCATCTGAAGAGATTGGAAACAATCCCATGTCGTCTTCCATGAACCTGCACGTGGTGTTCAGTGTGTCCCAGAGCTCCCGTGTGTCACTTGGCATCCCGACCGGTTCATCTCCGTGCGTCCAGGTTGTGGTCCATGAACAGTAACATACTACCCAGAGACTGCGTGTACTCAAGCTTTGCAAGGGAGATTTGTGAAAAAGTCATGAGTTGCCAGAGACTTAAAGTCTTCTTAATCAGTCAGTGTGTAAGAGCATGTGGCACTGCCAGTGTGGCGGGCTCCTAGAGTTTTCCTGTGACACTGCCAGTGTGGCGGGCTCCTAGGGTTTTCCTGTTTACAATAAATCTGACCTGGAACTCTGTGCTTTGTGTCGTGTTATTCAGAGAACTACTTCCGCTTCCCTGTCAACACAGGATTTCTTGCTTCTGTTAGTCTGTTGAAGGAAGCAGTGGACGTGGGTGTGCTTGTGTGCATACACATAAGTGCATTTGTTGGTACCTAGTAACAGCAGTTAGTAAACAGCTGCATCTCAGACTCTTGCAGATAACTTGTAAAATAGAGGCCTCCATGTTGGAGACCAGGCTCTTGCTAAGCAGTGTCACTGACTCGAGTGAATTCATAGTTAAAAACTCTTCTCCCCCACTCAGATAAAGAAATTAACACCAATTTAACATTGGTATTTTAGTAGATACAGAGGGAGCCCTTCTCAACTCAATTAGTATTTATCATAGTGACAAAGTGAAGAGAAAAACAGTGTATGATACTTCAGTAGGTTGATAAAGAGTATTTGATGATGAAAGCTTCAGCAAATACAGAACCTGCCTCTGCCTTACTAGAGGACTTTCTGGAGTAGATACAGCTACTACTTAATGCCGGGCTGCTGACACTTCTAAGGCCCTCATGAGGTCGCCTTCTCTAGTCAAACTTGTCTCAGAGGTCCTAGACAGTGCAGCAAGGTATCAGCACTGGGAAAAATGAAAAGTTCTTCATGGGCAGCATGGTCACGTGCACAAAAATAAATCATTAGGAATCTTCATAATTGCTATTAACAAGGTCTGAGGGAAATATTGCGAGAGAGGTCAGCATTAATATGTGTGTGTGCGCGCATGCGCGCAACAGAATTTAATGTTTGAATAAGTCAAAGTATGAGGAATTTGAGGATAAAGTTATAAGAACATGGAAAAGTTAAATACTAAAATTGTAACCAGGTCGTGAGAGAGCAGAGAGGGCCTGTATCTGTTCAGGCTGGGAGAGCATGGGGCTTGGGGAATGAATGCCTTCAAAGAAGGGAAGCAAAGCAAGACTCTGGTTTATGTTTTTTTGTTTAGAGGTAAATGGAGTTGGTGTGGTGGCTTAGGCTCAACAGAAGTAGAGACAAATAGACCTCTGAATTTGAGGCCAGCCTGGTCTATGTAGGAAACCCCTAACTAGCCAAGACTACACAGTGAGACCCTGTCTCTAAAAGGGTGAGGACAGGACGAGATATACTTGCTTCTGAGGGCTGTTCTGAAATTCAGGCTATCCTGACCCTCCCCTCCTGCTCCCTGGTGCTCAGGTTATAGGCCTGTACTACCATGTGGCTGGGAAGTATGTTCCAAAAGAAGAGTTTAGATTCACTTATTTGAGGTCCTTAATGGTTGGCATAAACTTGTAAGTTCTCACGGATGTGTCTTGAGAAGCTGGTAAGACTTTGAGGTGACAAATACAAGTCTTAGAGTTTGTCCCAGACTAGTCCTGGCCATGCACACCTGTGATCCCAACACTGGGGAATCAGAGACATGAGCCCCAAGGGTCACCATGGCTCTGTAGGAAGAATCTGTCTTTAAGAAAACAAAAACACAGGGAGTGCATGTGGATAGGTAACACACCGCTTCAGGGAGCCGCTGGAGTCTATTCCAACCGTGAGTTCATCTCTGCTGTAGAACACTGTGGTCAATTATGAAATGTTATTTTTATTTTTTTTTTACCCTAATATTTTAAAATGTGTGTGTTCATGGGAGTGTGCACGTGTGTTTGGGGTCTTCTGGTGTCACTCCTCAGGTGCCTTGCACCTTATTTTAAAACAGCATCCTTTAGTGTCCTGGGGCTCGCTGGCCAGTTAAGTTGTACCACTTCTGGCTTTAAAAAAAAAAATATTTTAAAAAATTGTGAGTGTATTGAGGTGTGGGGGGGGGGTTGCCCATGCCACACCACCAATGTAGAAGGCAGGATAATAAGCGGATGGTTCTCTTTCTAACGTGTCTCAGGGCTTGGCACAGGCCCTTGGGCTTGGCAGCAAGTGAGTTACTGTCTTCCATCTTGCCAACCTTTTTTTTTAAAGACAGGGTCTCACAGTTTATTCTAGGCTAACCTTGAACTCACGCAGATTTGCTTGTCTCTGTCTCCGAAGTGCTGGGATTAAAGGAGTGTGCCACCATGCCTGCCTTTTTCGTTGTTTTTAGATGATACTCTGATCCTATGCTAGCCATTCTTTGAACTGGCCAGGGGAAGGGTGCTGCTGACAGTGCAGAGCCAGACCTGACCACCAGGGGGAGACAAAGCACTTCTCGGTGAGAGTGTTCCACACAAAGCCTGATTTCAAAGCCAAGTCCCGTTTATGTAATATAGCAATCAGCAAAAACTGTGGCAAGAGCTAGGCGTGCACACCTGTAATTCCAGAATTTAGGAGGTTGACACAGGAGGATTGCAAGTTTTAGGCTTAGCTGGAGCTACACAGCTAGACCCTGTCCAAAAAGAAAGAAGGTAGGTGAAATTATTCTTGGTCTTGTTGCTTGCCCTCCAACACATTCTTATTGGAGAAAGTGCCAGATACTGGTTTTAAAATTAGTTCGTGGCTACAAATGTATCTTATCTAATTACACGGTATTGTATCTACAGATTTTTTTATATCATTTTACTTACTCAACTGACAAAAACCAAACCAGAAAAATTCACTTCAAAATTGGGACCAGTGTGTAGCTTCCCCTCCCTTCCCCTGCCCTCCTCTTTCTCCTGAACCTAGGCTCTTGCTCGTGTTGTAAACTAAGCGCGTGCTCATACTGTACTCCCGTGCTTTACCATCCATCCTCTCTCCTACTCCCTCTCCTGGCTTTTTGGTAACTTGATCTTTCTATCCCTTTGTCCCCTTGTAGGTAAGTAGAGATGGCAAAAGAGATATCTGAAAAAGCCACTCGGGATCCTCCACTCAGGAACTTTCCCCCCATACCCTTGCCTCATCCTCCCAAGGTTCAGCGGCCGTCGCTGTTCCTGCGATGCCAGATGTGAGGACAAAGGCCACCACTAAAGATGGCAAATAGGCTCAGGCGTTCCTTCTTGGTGACCACTCTGAGCAATGACTTTGTCGGTGGGAATTACCGAGGCATGAACTTGTTTTGGAGGCATGGGAGTCACGGGTGAACAGGTTTCCGGTTGTGGATAAATTTATTCCTAGGCAATCATCACTGACATTAACTGTTGGGCTTCCGTGTAGGGCATGCATGCCGAGTGGGGAGTGTGTTGTTGGAGCCCAGAGCCCACACCAGGAGAAACAGGAAGCCATCGAGGGTTGGATCTGCTCATTCCTAACTGCACAGGTGGAGACCTCCTCAAGTCAGGGGTACGCCTTCCAGAAGCAGCCAGTCCTGCGTGTGCATTACCCCGCAAGCTAAGAGATGGAAAGAAACTGCATATTCCTCCCCTGAGGGGCCAACTGGAGGTAACCAGAGGAGGCATGACCCACAGGGTGGGGAGCGGGGGGGGGGGGGAGAGAGAGAGAGAGAGAGCGAGCGAGCGAGCATCACCCAACAATGAACGACATGAAATGGCAGAATCGGCCTTCTCACCTGGCTGCTTGCTCCTGTGACTGCCTCCGAGAGCGCGGTGTCTCCAGGCGCATGCGCAGATGTACCGGACGCACTGTGCCAGCCGGCTACCAGCTCAAATGTTACGTAACGCAACTCTGCTTCTGACATCTCCACTCATCCTCCTCTTTGTCCTCTGTGTTTACTTAAACTCTTGCTGTAAACCTCAGACTACATTTTATTCTGCTTTTTGGGGTGAGAAGTTGAGTTTCTGTCTCTTGGACCTTGATTTCCAACTAAGAATATTGTCAAATGTTAACCCACAGCTAGTGGGTTAGTTTTAGAATAGAAATTTGTGTTGGGGGAGTGTACGAATACCTATTTATTTTGAAACAGGGTCTCATTATGTAGCCCTGGCTGGCCTGGAACTCTGTATAAAGAGCAGACTGGCTTTGACTGCAGAGACCCGCCTGCCCTTGCCTCCCAAGTGCTGGCGTTAAAGGTGAGCACCACTACATCTGGCTATTCATTTTTTTTAAAACTATATTTGTTCATGTTGGGGAGGAAATGTTTGTGAGTGGAGGTCAGAAGACAACTTGTGGAAACTGACTTTCTCATCTTCCACCAGGGGCTGAAGCATAGCTTGATGTACCTCATTGATTGTAGAGTGAATATGTTTTTAAGCAAAACTATGCAAAGCAAGCAAACAAGCCTAGGCTGTTCCTTTCTTCTATCGCAGCCTGTGATTTCTTCCAGGTAGGAACGAGGCCAAGGCTCAGAGGTTATTACTGTGACGCAATGCACAGACAGCAGGCAGCAACAAGCCAATCAGTGAAAGACGGTGAGGCTTTCCACCAAGACCAGCCTAGTCTGGGGTGGTGGTGTGCACCTGTCATCCCAGCACACGGTGTCCTCCCAGACACTGATGCTAGAAAGTTGAGTGTCATCAGCTTCAAATTTCATCTTAACCACTCAGTCCCCTAAGTTGTCTCAGCCTCACGTCCTTCCCTCCTTCAGGCTGTGAGCATCTCTGCTCAGGCCCCCGACTTACTCTTTGATGCCAGGCTTTGTGTACACATGTGTACACACGTGTACACGTACACACACTCCAACTCTTCCCCCTCCCAGGCACACACTTTCCTCCATCCCCCAGGGTCTCACATAGCTGGAGCTTACCCAGGACCTGATTTGTGGCTGAGGCTAGCCTTATACTACTGATCCTCCTGTATCCACCACCCTCATGCTGTGACACCATGCCTGACTCACCATGGAACTTTCTCGCCTAGAGATTTTCTAGGGGTTTCTCGTTTTAAAGATGTCTTTTATGTGTATGACTCTTTGCCTACGTGTGCACATATAAACCACATGTGTGTAATGGTAGGAGATCCCCAGAAAAGGAATTACAGATGTTGTAAGATACCATGTGGATGCTGGAAACAAACCCCAGGTCGTCTGCAAGAGCATTAAGTGCTTTTAATGGTTGAGCCCCAGCCTAATTTTTTTTAAATTAATACATCATATTTGCAGAGGACAGTTTTACGTTTACAGCAAAATTGAGCAGAAAGGAGAGCTGCAAAGCTCCCTTCTCCTCCATTACTCCACGCTTCCTGTATTAATCACTGGGTGCTTGGGGTGAACACAAGGACTCGTGCGAACCACTTGCTTTCCACCGAGCTACAGCACCCAATTTCTCTAGCACTGGCGTTTCCCTCTGTACATCCTTCCTCTCCCACAATCCCCATACCACACATATTCAATTACAGTCTTCTTTAAAGTCCCCTTTTCTCCTCTCCTGGGCCTCTTTCTAGTTTTTACTCATGCTCACAAACTCACAAATTAGAGGTTAGGATACGCATATGAAAGAATCATGTGGTGTCTGCCTTGTGTGCTCTGGTTACCTCCTTTAATGTATCTTCAGGCCAGTGAGATGGCTCAGTGGATATAAATGCTTGGCTGACAAGGCTGACTACCAGGTTTGATCCCTACGAGTCTGATTTCCAAGGCCTCCATGGTAGGAGGGAAATGACCTCGACATGAACACCCTCCAAAGCAAGTAAATAAATATAAAACATATATTTCCCAGTTCCATCTATTTCCCTAAAGCTTTTATACCTCCATTTTTCTTTATAGTTGAATAAGATTCCCTTTTATGTCCATATCAAATTCTTGTCATCCACGAATCTGTTGATGATCGTCTAGGCTTGGGGCTAGTGAGTAGAGCAGCAGTGGACAAGAGTGTCCAAGTATCTCTGTGGCAGAATGTAGACTCCTTTGGGTATATGGCCAGGAGTCCTTATTTTTGTTGTTTGAAAAATCTCCATATTGATTTCCATAGTGTAAAATCTCTTTTTAAGCCAGGATGCAGGGTAGCTGACCCAGAACTGACTTTGTCAAAGGCGACCTTGAACTTCTGACCTTCCTGGGTTTCTTGATCTAAAGACAGCAGAAGGAGACTGTGTCTAGAAACAGCTTGAGCATAAGAGACCTCAAGGTCTGCCCCTACAGTGACACACTTCCTCCAATAAAATCACACCTACTCCCACAATGCCACACCTCCGAATAGTGCCACTCCGTATGGGTCAAACACTCAAACACATGAGTCTCTGGGCTCCATATCTATTCAAACTACCACAGCAATACTGTTTGGGTCTGGCATTAATACCAGCATCTCAAACCATAGAGGTCACTAACAATGCCAGGCTCACAGATTAAGTATATATCATCAGCGTCTGAGATATGGAATTATTTCTCCCATGGCTATTTGTTAGACGTCACCCATAAAAGTACTTGGGCTCCATGTCTCTTTTGGAAGACTGTTGGTTGCACAATTTCCAAAATAGTCATGTGACTTTTTTTGATGTCTTTCAATGGGGTTCGGTGAGCAGTGTCTTTCAAGGAACTGGCTGTTCTCTTTGTCCTCTCCTTTTGTTTTTGTCTGTGATGGAGTCCTAGTCTAGAACCTAGGCTGGCCTGAAACTCACTGTGCATCCCTGGCTGGCTTTGAACTCACAGTAGTCCTTCCTCACTCTCTCGAGGGTTGGAATGACAGATGGGAGACACCACACCTATAGAATTGCTTGTGGTATTCCTCTGTTTGATCTCCAGGGCCATCATGGTCAAAGGAAAGAATGTGAACTCCTCCCTATGACCTCTGCATGAAGGCCATGGTACACGTGTCCCACACCCTCACACACATCACACTGGAGAAAACATTTCTGTGTCGTTTCAGAAAACCCATTATTTCTCTATCACTTTCCTGTTTTCCGTGTCATTGAGTATGCTTTACTTCTTTTTCTTTTGCTTGCCTTGGACTTATTTTTTGGCTGGTTGATTTTGTTGTTTGAAGACAGGATTTTATATAGCCCAGGCTGGTCTCAAATGAGCTACAGAGATGAGGTATGAACTCTGACCTTGAACTTCGGATCCCCCTCCCTCTGTCACCCAAGTTCTGAGATAACAGCCCTGTACCACCCTGTCCAGTTTGTATTCTAGGATCAAACCCCTGATGGCTCTGTGCAGGCTAAGCAAGGACTCCAACAAGTGAACTTCATCCTCAGCCCTGTCCCCTACACAGTTCCCATTCCCCTCCACCCCCGGGTGTATGCCAGGCCTGCAGGCACCTATACTGGCCAGGCTTCTAAGTTGTGTGCTGTTCAGTGTTGCAGATCTGCCCCACCCCCACCCCAACCCTGTTTTTTGTTGTATCACACAAATTTGAATAAACTATATTTTCACCCAGTTTAAAATATTCAGGTTTCTCTTGACCTATATGACATTTAGAAATATGTTGGTTTTGGTTTGGTTTTGGGTTTGTTGTTTCTTTCGTTTTTTTGCAATTTTAAGATGGTGAGCCTAATACAATCTTGGACTTTGTGGACTCTAAAAAGTCCTCCTACCTCTGCTGGCCAGTATTTGGGACTAATAGCATGTATCAGCAGTTTAGAACTATAGTGTACAATTGTCAAATATTTAGAGGTTTCCTGGCTATGTTTCTGTTATTCCTGCTTTTAATTTCACTCAACCCCGAGAGTATGCACCTGTTTGCTTCCAGATAGGGTCTTGCTAATAGCCGAAGGTGGCTTCCAACTCATGGTCCTGAATGCTGGCATGAGAGGTGCGTGCCACCATGCCAAGTGCCAAGGCCTATCTTGTAGGACTTTTGTTTTTAAGCTTGTTAAAGTGTGGTTTTCAGTCTGGAATGTAACTCAGTGAATGTTTTATCTGAATTGGAGAATGATGTTCACCCATACTAGTCATATGTGTGTTCTTCAAATGTCAACAGATCCGGATGACTAATGACACCGGCTAGGTTCCACTTCGCCTCGAGCACTTTCTGATAGGTCAGTTACTGTCAGGCGGGTTGCTGAAGTATCCCGCGCTAATGGATTGATCTTCTTTGTGTGTTCGTTAACTGGTTTTCTGGTCTCTGGGATATTTTGACTCCCTGCTGTTCAGCTTGATCACATCAATGGCTGTTAGGTCTTTTAGGATAATAGAAAATTTTGTGTGGTGCTCCTCTTTGCCTCGGCCGTTTGACTTGCACCAGCTGGCTCTTTCTGAGGTTGGAAGCTCGGAGCTTGCCCCCTTTGAATCCTGTCCCTGAAGTCTCCCATCCTCTGGGAGGTAGATAGACATCTTCAGCCTCTGAGGCTGATTTACAACAAGAGTTGGTGGAACCGCAGAACAGCAGCCGGGAACTAGCAAAAAGGGTCACATGTCCAGTCAGAAACAACGCCCTCCTTCACAGTTTCGTCACAAATCGCGCAAAACTGTTGTTGGCTCTACTTCAAAACTCTTGATGCTTGGCAATACTGCTTGCACTTTAGCCGCAGCGTTCAATAACTTTTTGCCTTGTTGGGCAGTTTAAAATAGAGTTTTGCTTTGCACAAACATCTTCTCTGAGTGATCTCCTGCAGCTCTGGCAAACTCTGAGTCAGCCTGGAGTCCCCCGGAGCTGGAGCTGAGGTCAGAGAAGCCCGGGACAGCCACGAAGCGATGAGTCCTCGCGCCTAACCACCATGGTTAAGGATTCTGATACGTTACCAAACCGCCACCCAGAGAGGAATTGCAATTTGAACTTCTACCAGAAATCAGAAACAGTAAAGGTAGCCTGAAAGCCACACCCAAATTACCTGCTACTGTCCAGGATGCCTAAGCAGACAAGAGCTTGGGGGAAGGGGGCGTGGCTCCTCCCACCTAGGCACTCACGGATTCTTCTCTTTTCAAATCAGCCTCGCTGCCTACAGGGCGACTGAGACCCTGAAGTCCAGAGCTTTGCTGAGTCGCCACTTGGGAGAGTAAACCTCTAACGGTCTGCCAGTGCAGTGAGCATATCAACCTGAATCATTGTAAATCATATTTGCAGTGAGTCCTTGTTCTTCCCTTCAGGGTGTGTGTGTGTGTGTGTGTGTGTGTGTGTATACATGTACAGGTCTATGTGCCTATGCGTGTGCATGCACACGTGTGTGTGGCGGCCAGAAGTCGTCCTTGAATATTGTTTACCACAAGCTGTCTATCTTGCTCTTGAGACAGAGCTCACAAATAAGGATAGGCTGACTGGCCCCCAAAGCCTAGAGGCTGTCCTGCCTGTGCCTTGCCAGCACTGGGGTTACAAGTGTGTGCTATCAGGCCTGATTTTCATGTGTGTTCTGGGGATCAAACTTGAGTTCTCAATTTACTAACTAAACTCTCTCCCCATCCTGCTGCTCAGAGCTTTTAAGAACTCAGCGGGGGAACGAGTTGCACGTACATCTTGCTGACTTAATCTCTCCCTGTGTTTCACAAATGTATTTTATTATTTAAATTGTGTATGTATAAGAATGTGTATGAAGCCGGGCAGTGGTGGCGCACGCCTTTAATCCCAGCACTTGGGAGGCAGAGGCAGGCGGATTTCTGAGTTCGAGGCCAGCCTGGTCTACAGAGTGAGTTCCAGGACAGCCAGGGCTATACAGAGAAACCCTGTCTCGAAAAACCAAAAAAAAAAAAAGAATGTGTATGAATATGTGGTAGAGTATGTGAGTATGAGTGGGTATATGAGTAAATGTTTCTGTGTATATGTGTGAGTGTGTGCATATGTGTGTATGAATGTATATGTGTGTTATGAGTAGGTGTGAGTGTATATATGTAACAATGCATATGTATATGTATGAGTGAGTGAGTGTGTGTGAATAAGTGTATGTATATGAGTGTGTGTGTGTGTGTGTGTGAGAGAGAGAGTTTTCTTAGGCCTAAGTCATGTCTCCAGCCTTTCTCTGCAGTAGTTTGCTGTGTAGTCCAGACTGGTTTTGAATTCAAGGTGATCCTCCTGCCTCAGCCTCCCCAGTGATAGGAATACAGGATGAGGTACAAGGCCAGCCCACTCATTTGGGTTTTCTCATGTTGGCTGAAAAGCTAACATATATCAGGTTCTTGCTTCCAAACTTTATGCTGTTGTTTCTCCTTGCAGGGCCCCGTTTGACCTTTAAAATTAACCTCTGCTGTTACGTCAGTGAGGCTTGAGTTGGCGAGCAGAGGCAAGTGTCCACACTCCTTCTTTGATGACTAATGGGAAACATCTCCAACCTCTTCTGCACATTTAATTCACTGTTTAATCTGGTGTCCTGGTGCCCTTAGGCCAACACTCAGTTCTGTTGAATTGAAGGTAAGAGGGCATCAGCCCTGGGCTCACATACTCAGCTGATCCTTAATTTTATGCTGTTGCTATATTTATCACAAATTCAATCTCTCTCACATTTTATAAATAGGTGAGGTCGTAAAACCTGATCTTTCACACAATGGTACAAAATGTGTGTCAAATAGAGTAAGATATCTCTCTGTCTCTCTCTCTGTCTCTCTCTTCCCCTCTCTCTCTCTCTCTCTCTCTCTTTCTCTTGTTTTTGTTAAATATATTTGTGTCTTACACACATTAGGAGAGAAGAAACCCCAAATCTTAAAATCTAAGAAGAAAGCATAAAAATGTATAATTTATTGGAGGACTCACTGATGAAGATTTATGAGACAAAATCTGCATATGGCCTTTGTTCTGCATATTATTCTCATATGGTTTATATTTCCAGCCCAAGCAAGTACAGTTAACAAAAGTTAAGGCCAGCCAGGAAGTAGTGGCCCATGCCTTTAATCCCAGTACTTGAGAGGTAGAAGCAGACAGATCTCTGTGGGTTCAAGGCCAGCCTGGTCTACAGAGAGAGTTCTAGGTCAGCCAGAGCTACACAGAGAAACTCTGTCTCAAAACAAACAAACAAACAAACAAGTTAAGGCCAGTGTTCCACTCTGTATGTATTTCCATATGGGCATGTGCATATATGTGAAAGTCAGATGTTTGTATTTGGTATTTTGTGTAACTGCTCTCTACCTTACCTTTGAAGATTGGGCCATCACACTGAAACTTGCCTTCTGGCTAGGCTAAGATCCCCCTGCCTCAGCCCCCGTAGTTATATCTAGCTGTTTACAGGGGTGTTAGGGATCCAACCTCAGACTACTAAAACAAGTCTAATATCCAGCCTTTGGTTTTGTTTGTTCCTTTCTGAGACAAGGTCTTTCTATATAGCCCAGGCTGGCGTATGACTCCTCAGTATGTAGCCAAAAAGACTGAGCTTAATGTCATGATTTTCTTGCCTCTTAGAGTACCAGCTTTAGTCTCCTTTTTTTTTTTTCCAATTACATTTTTGGGTCTTTTCTTCCTTCCTTCTTTCCTTCCTTCCTCTCTTCTTCTTTTCCTCCTCCTCCTCTTCTTCCTCCTCCTCCTCCTCCTCCTCTTCTTCTTCTTTCTTCCTCTTCCTCCTCCTCCTCTTCTTCCTCTCCCCCTCTTCCCTTCTTCCCTTTTTTTTTTTTAAATCTGAGATAGGGCTCTATGTAGCCTTGGCTATCCTGGAACTCACTCTGTAGACCAGGCTGGTCTTGAACTCAAAGATCCACCTGCTTCTGTTTCCTGAGTGCTGGGATTAAAGGCATATGCTACTATGCCTGGCTCTTAATTTTTTTTAAGTCAGATGTTTGAGATGCTATGTTCAGGAAGGGCTTGGACTCAAATGATCTTTCAGAGTAGCTGGGATTAGCTGTGTGTATCACAATGCCTTGCTATGTATAGTTGGATTCAAATAATGGTTTGATCCTCAGTACCTCAATGTAACAAAAACTCTACTAAGCCCAAATAATTGTTTCTCCCAGGTTCCCTTGAGTGCTAGAGACAGAATTGTTTTCAAGCTAAGAGAAACCCTTTAGGGGTTTGTTTGTTTGTTTGAATACTGAACTTGTTATGGGTTCCGTCTGTGCTAATACTCCAGTTACAACTCAATCAAGGTCTGATTATGTCATTATGATTTGATCTCTTCACCCTCCCCATACTTACCTACTCGTATCTCTCTATCACAAGCTTTGACCCGTGCAAATCGCAGCCAGGTACACACTCCCGCACTTAAGAGGTAGAGGGAGGAGGCTCAGGAGCTCAAGGCTAGCCTCAGCTACATTAGAGAGTCTCAGACCAGACTGGGTTACACAAGGCTCTGTCTCAAAAATAAATTATTTGGCCAAATCACACCTTTAGTCTCAGTACTCGGAGGCAGAGGCAGATTGCTAGAAATTTGAAGCCAGCCTGGTTTACATAGTGAGTTCCAGGACAGCCTGGGCTACATAACAATATACTGCCTCAAAAAAACAGCAACAACAAAATATTATTAGCTGACAATAATATTTAACCAACCATTCAAATAAGTGCCATTTAGGTAGTTCTCTTAGGAAGGTAATCATTTTCCTTATAATGTCTGTCTGATAGTATAAATAAGAACTACAGAAGGAAATGTACCTGATAACTTTATAATCATAGAGCATTTCACTGGTCCCAGTTTCAAAGGGAGGAAATTCGTGTGTTTGATGGACTTCAAAAATAGATTTTACATTTGATCCCTAAAAGAATCTGTGTGCAGGATGGATGCTGGGACATCCTCGGCAGCTTCAGGAACTCAGTCTTTTCCTCCTAGACCTCTTCCCAAAGACCATTGACTTGGGGAGCCTTCGGCCTGACCTCTAAGATCTCAGCCAAAGCAGAGAAATATGTTGACCAATTCCTCCAGCAGCCTTGAGATTGGCAGACTGGGAATCACTTTGCACATCGGTCTCTAGGCCTTGGATGCTTGACAGTGTCAGGAAGAGAAGACGAGTACAGAGAGGGGGGTGAGGACAGGGGGACAAGGCTTTTTGTAGACTTGCTGTTGCCCAGCTTATGCTAGCCAGCAAAGAGAAGTGATGGGCAGCAAGTGCTTTAGACAATGGCTCTCCCAGAATGCAGAAAGCTGAGAGACCCTGGCCCAAGGGAGACAGATGCTATCTCCATTCCCAAAAGAGTTCACCGGAAAGGTGGCCTTGGTCTTCAGCTGCTCAGAGCACCTAGAAGGGTCCTCCAGCAGATCTTCCTGCTCCCTCACCCTCCTCAGTCCCTGCCAGGCCCCTGCCTGAGGAAGGACCTGAACTCTGAACTCCTTGTGGCTTCCTTCTGTCTTGTTCTCTCCTGCTGGGTTTACAGAATCTCCTCTCTTTCCCACAGAAGCGGGATCAATCGCTTGAAAGCTGAGCCCAGCAGGTGAGGGGAAACTCCAGCATGGGCAGGATGCATGGCCAGGAGATGCACTCCTCAAGGCCATGGCGATTCAGACTGAAGGAGTCCAGAGATTCTGTCGTGTGGCCACTTTGACCTCGACATGCAGGGAGCTCTCAGCACCAAGCGTCTGCCAACAAAGAGCCCACCCGGACCTTGGAAAACTGTGCCCTCTCGATCCAAAACGCAGTGAGCACCTGACCTCTCCAGGAGTGAGCATCTGTAACTTCGTGTTTGTCTTCAAAGTCATTCAGATTCTTTTTGGAACCCTTGAAGCAGCAATTTCTTCCTGTGCTCTGGAACCTGAACTTGCTAAGGAAGCTAGGCAGGATTGGTCCCCTGATGGTCCTGGCCAGTTCTTAGACAATGAGGCTATAGCCAGGTCCTTAGGCAGAGTCTTGAGCCAGTACAGGTCCATGCTTTCCAACCGGGATGGATTTCCTTTTGGATATACCTCGTGGAAATGGCTTTATCTGGAGCTCTATCACCTGTGCTACTTTCTGGGCAGAGGGAGAGACCTCAGGGAAGGCTGTGGCCGTGCCGCGTAGGGAGACCTCAGGGAAGGCCGTGGCTGTGCCGGGTAGGAGAGACCACAGGGGAAGGCCGTGGCCGTGCCGGGTAGGGAGACCTCACAGCTATTATGCTCCATGGAACAGCCCAGACCTTGCCATCCTGTACGGATGTTTTTGTTTAGTCAAGGCTGGCTGTCCCCGAAGCGAGGGGGTGGGGGTGGGGGTGGGAGTATTATTGTAACGAGTGTTTGGTGGAAGGGCCATGTTGGGAGACGATGGGAGGGGAGAGGTGTCTTTTTTTCTGTCAGGGTGGATTGGAGCTGGTAGGAGCTTCTGCCACTCTCCTCTATCTCTTTGTCCCCAGGATCCATGTTGTTCCTCTGAGGATTCTAAGAGAAGCAATGAAAGGTCAACAGCAGGCTGCTGAAAACATGCCCCTTGAGGTTACCAGACGGCCTAGGCTGTAGCCTATGGGGTGGGAAAGGTGCACTGTTGTTGGTGGGATCCTCTGAAGGCTGCCCCTTCAAGTGCCTTCAACAGGGTAGCTATGTAACTAGCTCAGAGTTAAAAAAAAAGAGCTCAGGAGAAGACATAGGAAGCCGTTGTTTCATTGATTTTCCTGCCCATTAACTAGTCCTGTCTGTAACCTTGAAGACAGGATGTGACCCCCCACACACACATAAGTTCCTAACCTTGATGACCCACATGTATCAATGGGTCCATCACGGTGTTCTCCAGAGCTCGTCTCTCGCTGGGACTGAGAATGAATGAGTTGGTCTTTGAAAGTATTCTTCTCACCATAGCCACAAAGGACAAATGTCGTTATCTCCTGCTCTAGCAGTTCCCCTGGATCTCTGTAGGTCAAAAGGCAGGAATCCACTTGCCAACGCATGTTAAGCCCCAGGCTCTGCGCATCTACGTTGGGAGAATGCCAGGCTGCCCCCCCCCCCACGAAAGTATCCTGCTTGTTGTAAAAGACGGAATTTGCTGTTGAAGTCACAGTTTGCAATCTTGATGTTCACGCCAGCCTCTGAGGGTTTGTGTGCCTTGAAGGCTGTCGGGGCAATGCACTTCTGATGGCAGCATGCACATTAGACACTACTGTTGGAATTTGCTTCAGGCCTCTGTTTTCTCTCCCACTGCCACGAGGCACCGGGTACCCAAACCCCTCTCTTCCACTAGCAGATCTTTTACACTCCGTTGGGATTATTGGAGTCTTCCTGAGTCCTCCCCCTACCTCACGTGATGGTCACTTGATTGTAGAGGATAAAATGGGTGGATGTTACTGTAGCTGGGTTATCTTTGTTGAGGATCTTCAGAAGCATAGCTGCCCGTGTGGGTCTCTCTCAAGCAAATGCGGCTGAGGGGCCCTGCAGCTTGTCAGACCTCCTGCTGGGCCTCAGAGTCAAGGCACCAAAAGAGGGGGGGGAGGGCTCAGCTTAAGTTTGAGAAAGGTGTGCACTTGTTTCAAGTCACCTCGGGTAAAAGCCGAAAGTTCACCTGATGAATTTATCTTTATAGTGGATATAGGACACACTGCTGGACAAAAACTAAATAATTTTCTAAGGAAAAAGTGATTAAAAGAAAAAAAAATGAAAGTATAAAAGATTAAAACTAGGGAGAGCAAAGAGGAGCAGTAAACCGGACCCAGCCAGGACTCACAGGTGGTCGGGATTGTAAAAGGACTGTTGCATATAGGGTCACGTACATGGCAAGAGTGGAATTAGTAATAGAATTCTCAAATAGCCCCTTTGCTTTAAGAAAACTATACAGGGTCCCAAAGAGCTTTTGTTTTTATGTGGGTTCTGATTACCAATGCTTATCTTATCAGAAATGACAACCTGTAAGATTCTTCGATGGCCTTCTCATTTCTAGTTTGCATGGGCCTCACAGCGTTTGGCTTTTCCAAAGCTTTATCAGAGCAGCTTTGCTTAAGACTCTGCACATGGGTTTCAGAGTGATCTCAAGATGTAACAGGTACTGGGACAAAAAATGACATAGTAAGTCACTTTCGTGTTGGGCTTGGTTTCAATCTACTCAGTTTCTTTGGAGTAGATTCTCCTGTCTTCTGGAAAACTTTAGAACCTCCTGGGTCTGTCTCTGCCTCTTTAAATGAAGCTAAGTGCAAAGGAGGGAAAGCTTGTAGCCTCAGCTCCTCAGGAGGCTGAGGCAGGAGGATCCCTCGGATCTGGGAAGCCCATGGCTAGTCTAGGCCACATGGTAAGACCTTGTGTCTTAAAAAAGAAAGAAACATGAGTCAGTAGAAATGGCATCTGTGAATTGAGAAGCCCCACCCCACCTTTTTTGACTCAACAGTGTGTTTTGTTCCTGTCTCTCACTCAAGGTGAGACAGTGCATCCAAGCACTGACTCCTCACAGGGCCCTTCAGGACTTCCACAGTCGTTAATACTGATGCTGGCAAGTACCAAGTGTCAGTCCGTAGTTTGGTGACTATTCACAAGTTGAACTTGCCTTAATTTAACCGGCTTCTGCGTCAAGTGTGACACTCTAATGCAGTGTCCCGAGGTCCCTCTTCCCAGTCTCTTTTTCTGCAGTGGGTTCTCTTGACTCACAGTGCTTGGTCAGTTTAGCTCGTGTTCTTAACATTAGGCATATAGAGTCATAAATCGAAGATATTTTGTATCTTGTATTTGTTCAATTTTTTTTTTTTTTTTGGTGAGGCCTCTATGTCTTTTATTATTCTAAATGTCAATTGTTTGCCCATAAGTCTGTTTATTGGCCGTTTAAGTCATTCTCAGTTTCTGAACATTAATCATAGTTCTAAATGTTCTTATGCACACTTGGGGGTGGGGCAAACATAGAAAGGCATCCTTGTTGAATATGTACATTTAGGAGAGAAAATGACGCTGTGTGAGGAAGTGGTTCGTGCTACCTGGTACAGCCATCTGTATCCTGGGTCCACTCTGATGCTTCGTGTTGCCTGAGTTTAAGGCCTTCCTTCGCCATTCTGTGGGGCTGAAATCGTGCTTAACAGCTTGTATTTCTTTGGTGCCCAATGGCTTTGAAGAATAGCTTTTCAGGGGTTTATTGGCCATTCTCTCTTTTGAGAAGTACCAGTTCATATTGGACACTTATGTCTCAGTTAAATGGCTTTCATTTTTCACGTGCATTTCTACTTTGTACTTTCCATGAGAAGGATCATGAGCAGGAGATACAGCACAGTGTGGCCACCCACAGCACGAGGAGCTGTCTTCAGATGAGCCAGGGAGTGCTTGGTATGTGTAGCCATGCTCCACTGGGGTGAAAGGAGAATCCTCTAGAGCCTAGACACAGGCCCTGAATTTGCAGCTCTCCTACCTCAGCCTCCAAGCAGCTGACACCACCATTCCTGTGAGGTGAAGCCAGATTGTTGACTCACCCCCTCCCACCCCACTCCCAAGAGAATTTCAGCATTGGTTAATATGAACCAAAGCTGGAACTTATTAAGAAAAAATGTTAATATAGATGTCAGTTTATGGACATTAAGAGAGAAGGAAAGAGAAGAACAGTAGCCACACCCTGAATGGGTGGAGACTTCTAAAGAAAGAGTCACTGGAACTGTCTTAACAGTGCCCTCTCTCTCTCTCTCTCTCTCTCTCTCTCACACACACACACACACACACACACACACACACACACACACACGAGTGACATTGGTGGCCTCCAGAGTTGCACTGTTAAGAATTTAAAAGATTCAGTGGGAATGTTTTGGTATACTAATTATCTGAGGAGTTGTCTTTGAAATTGGGTTTTCAAGGTGGTTTATACTGCTGTCAACACAAAACATAACCTCAACTCAAATGGAACAAGAGATAGCTTATTCTGAGCCAGATATGAGTGGCTATGTCTCGGGAACAGGGATCCAGGTTGCTTAAAACAACCTGCTCCGATGTAAAAATGGCCGTGTTAAATAAGGTTTACAGTCACGAAAGTCAAGTCGTGAAGCAAGGCATGTTTTCAGATCCACTGGTGGGAATGTCCAGTGGGTGGGTATAGAAAGGCAGGGTGACCTCTGCTATAGGCTTGAGATGCTATTGTGGACATGTTCAGCCTTGAGGTTGGTGTCTGCTAAGGTCACACAGTCCAGAGGTTTGACCTAACAGTCATGAGGTTACAACATAGATGCCAGTGCATGGCTGTTGAAGAAACTGAAGAGAGTCCAAGATAGTTTTGGCTCTGGATCTTCTATATTTAACTTTCCACAGTCACAAAACTCTAATCAGCCAATCAAGTTTGAGAAATCTCTAGCATTGGTGTGGGCTTTGCTTTGTTTTTTTCTGGGAACATTACTTCACAGAGCACTGCACAGTTTTGGAAGCTGATAAACCGTTAAGTCAAACTGGGCACAGCAGTACACATGCCTGGAATATCAGGTGGAGGCAAGAGGCTCAGGAGTTCAAGGTTGTCCTCTGCTGTATATCGTAATGGAGGTTATCCTTTTCTGTATGAAACCCTGTCTCAACAAACCTAAACAAACAAACAAAAAAAGTCAAAAGAATCCTTACTATACCCCGGTGACAACGAGGTCAAGTTGTTATGTGACTGGGAACATGGTTCCTAATCTTGTTTGTGAAATTCGCAGACAACAGACTCACATCCTCCATTAATTCCCCTGTTGACATTCCTAGCCTGTTTCTGTGGGCTATGAATTCTTCATTGGGTTTGGTCTTGCATACATTTCCTCTGTTCTCTGAATTCTGTTGTTAATTCTCTATCTGCCAGGTCACCCCTATATCATCCCTTTCCCACAGTGAACTACCTTGTCACTTGACTATGACAGGTACTTTCCCATCTTGAATTCTGTACTGGCTCCTATTACTGCTGGGGACAGCCCTTCTCAGATATCCACATAGCTCTTACCCTAACTCTTGGCTCCCAGATCTACCTATATGTCTTTACAAGACGCCTAGCATACCTTATGTACTCTCTCTGTCCATCACTTCCTTTTTCAATTAAAAAAAAATATTTTGAAGACAGGCTCTTACTCTGTAACTAAGGCTGGAGACAGGCTCTTACTCTGTAACTAAGGCTGGCCTCAGACTTCTGTAATCCTCCTACAGCCTACTGTGTGCTGGGATTCTAGGCATGAGTCACCATGCCCAACTCTATGGCTTTATTTTGAGACAGGGTCTCATGTAGCACAGGCTGGCCCTGAACTCCTCATCCTTCTGTCTTTACAGATCCAACATAGTGTAGGTATGTGTCACTGTGTCTCACTTCCATCCGATCCTAAAAAAAACCATAACTGTGTACTAAGAAATATGCAACTTTGCATGATTATTATAAGAATTAGAACGTGTCTGTTTTACTCCCTCTCTAGGCTCAGGAGAGCTGCTATTTTTAATCTGTCTTTGTAAGGCAGAAGCAGATAAAAGGTATGGAGTGAAGAATTTGGGCCTTGGATTTTCTTTCCTTCTTTTTTTTTTTTTTTTTTTTTTTTTTTGATAACAGTGGATCTCCTCCTCCTCTTCCTCCTCGTCCCCTAACATGTAGCCAAGGGCAGCTTTAGAACTCAGTACAAAGACCAAAAACCATCCTTAATTTCCCAAACTTTCTGCCTCTACCTTTTTCAAATGCTGAGATTATGGGCATGTTCTACCTCATCCAGCCTTAGTAACTTTGTTATTTATTCCCTCAGCCTTGGTGTTTATGCTAATGGTGACTCATGGTCGGCTCATAGACCAGGTGGCATCAGTCAGCCTTCATGAGGTGGGTGGGGTTGGGGCTGGAGGCTGAGTCTAGCTATATGGATTCAGACTATCATTCAGATACTAAGTCTTAAAATGCCAAAAAAACAAAACAAACCCTCTGAAAGCTGATGCTCAAAGTACTGTTCTCTAGTTGACAATCCTTACTGTCGTCATCTCTGTTGGGTGGGCATTGCTGTTCTGAGCACAAGAAAAGCCCTCCACGTCTGGACCCTCACACAGGCTTGTAGTTCTTGCTTTGATTAATTTTGATCTGTACACTTGCCCTGAAATAAAAGGCTACTTCACATAACAGCTTCCAAATAGCTCTGTGATTGCTTACAGTGAATTATGGACCCCGAGGCATTTCCGGAAACCCCTTTAAACTTGTAATTGGGTAAGAAGTGAGGGCAGTCCAGAGCTGGAGAGAAATAGCTCAGTGGCAGACTGCTTGCTTAGGGGCCCGAGTTCAGTTCTCTGTACTGCAGAGACAGAGCAGGACTGTCTTTTACATAATGGGACGTGGACAGACTTAGCAGTCTGGAAGACTATACTCTCTAAACCTGGCTATCTCCAGGTAGAATAGAGACAAGCAAGATTCATGCCTCTGACACTGGAGATGTGACTCAGTGGTACTTTCTTAGCAAATACATGGCTCTGAATTTAATCCTCTGTTCTGGAAAAGCAAAAATCCCCAGACTCCTCCAATCTCTGACTTCCACAATGTTCCATATAGAAGAGAAAAGAGGAAACATGGACAAGTCTTTGATCTCTGAACAGCCATGACTGGTCATCAGAGGTAAAAGCTGTTGGTAGAATTTAGAAATGATGACACCCCCCCCCCAAAAAAAAAAGATGAACTCAACTTCCCAAGGCCCATTCAATCTACAAACAACAAACAACAAAAAAGCAAACTCCCATCCCTTGTTACCAGCTAAACAGAGACAAGCTTGGGAGCATGAGACAAGCTTGGGCTCCCAGGGCCACAAACCAGTAAGTAATCTCTGAGCCATTCCCACTGGGGAAAGAAATCCCAAAACATATGGCGTGTTGGTGGAGATTGGCAAAGGGAGAAAAGAAAATGTATGGTCAAGGGTTCCATCCATGCAGGATGGAAATTTGTAAATGGTTAAGAAATGAGAGAAATGGGGAAGTAGGAAGATAGCTCAGTCAGTAACATGCTTGTCATGCAAGCATGACGGCCCAAGTTTGAACCCCCATCACTACATAAAATGCTGGGTGTGGTGGCATGCTGCTGTAATCTTAGTGCTGGGAGGTAGAGACAAGAAGATTGGTGTGCTGGAGGAATCATGGGAGAAGCCTGCTAGCCAACCAGTCTGCCTGAATCAATGAGCTCCAGGCTCAGTGAGAGACCCTGCCTCAAAAAAAAGAAGGTCAAAGACCAGAAAGATGGCTTAGTTGCTAAAGGACTTGACACACGGGCTTGATGACCTGAGTTAAATCCCTGGGCACACTTAAAAATGGAAAGAGAAGGGAGTTCATGAAGGGATTCTGTCCTCTCGGCTACACACAGTTGCACGGCACATAGAAGACCACTTGCATCATACAGATACAGTTAGAAGTTAATTGACACAGGGCAGACTAATAAAGACAGCTGGTGCTAACCTCTGCCATCTACACATGCACACACAGACTATGTGAACACACATGTGCACACACACCCCCACTTAAAAGTTTAAAAAACCCCAATAGTTTGTTTAAAAAGACATAAAAAGAGAGAGAATTATATGGATGAAGATAAAACCCTAATGCAGCACCCTAAGAAATTGGATGGATTGACAGGTCCTGGCAGGTCCCCCCAAAAAGGACTCTAAAACAATTTACCTTTTTACCTCAGTGAAATTGGGAAGTGTAAAATAAGGGTCATTTCTATTGCTATGATAAAAGCCCATGACCAGGGCAACTTACAAAAGGAAGGGTTTACTTGGGCTTATGGTTCCAGAGCGACAAAGAAGCCACTACCATCAAGTCAGGAAGCATGGCAGCCAGGCAGCATGGTGGCTGGTGCGGCAGGCAGTTGGAAGCCAAGTGAGTTTGGAGTGGCAGGAATAAGTTCTCAAAGCCCCTCACCCGGGCCCCCATGACATATTTCCTCCAGTAAAGCCTAAATCTCTCCTGTGGCACCATCAGTTAGAGACCAAGTGTTCAAATGTCCGAGACTATTTCATCATCACAGATAGTAGTGGAAAACTTAAGTTTCGGTCATGAGGTGTAGGGGGTGGTTCTGATGCTTTGATTGGGAATCTGCGTGTGAACGCTTAAGTCCCTGGTCTCCAATTGGTTCTTGATAGATCAATTAAGATACCAGCAGCCAATGGCTGGGTGGAAGAGGCGGGACTTCCAGGTCCCTTAGGCAGACTAGGAAGTGCTGGCAGAGGAAAGAGGATCTGCCAAGCTTTGGAGGGAAGGAGAGCCACCAACCACATGAGATCTCGAGTGGGATGGCCATTGGCTGCTTCCCTGACTGGGCCTGGGGTAGCAGCCAGGAGATTAGAAATGCAACTAAGCTGAGGGCAGATTTAGGGTGCTGAGCAAGGAGAAGATAACCGAGCAACTATATTGAAGGCAGATTTGGAAGTGTTGAGCAAGGAGCAAAGGGAAGGGCATGCTAGCCACAGGAGTCTTAGAAGAGCCCAGCCACTGAGCGGTAAGGCATGTTAAAAGTGAGTGAGTGTGTGTGTGTGTGTGTGTGTTTCATCAGCAGATCCAAGGGAATCAGGGCAGTGACTGGTAGCGCAGTGCACACGGAGCTTTAAGCGGGGTAGTAGAAACTGCTCACAACATGGGGGTGATGAGCTGTTGCCTCCTCAAGATGAATGGCAACAACTGGGCATGGTGGCATACACCTGTAATCCTGCATTTGGGGGACTGAAGCAGAAGGACTGCCACAAGTTCAAGGCCAGCCTGGGCTACATAGGAAGACACTGTCTTATAAAAGCAAATGAAAAGAATGAAAAGAGGGCATCAAGGTTGCTCATTGGCCAAAGGCACCTGCTGCCAAGCCTGATGATTTGAGCTGGATCCCTGAGACTCACAGGACAGAAGGAGAAAACTAACTCCCATAAGTTGTCTTCTGACTCCCACACACAGGTGCCCACAGGCACACATGTATACACACACACTAATTTAAAAGAATGGTAAGAGGGTCTGTGCCATGCCTCTGACTCCCAGCAAGACCATATACACATAATGGTAAAAGGGCTCAAAATGCTTATCTGGGACTTCTTGATATGTAACCCCACACACACTGTGCTTGTGCATGTAAAGCCTTAAAAATAGATGCAATTCAATTGGGAAAGTGTAGAAATGCAAGGTTGATAGAGAAGGGTAACGTTTTTGGATGAAAAGTGCTGGTTTGAACAGGATTCACATGGACCGGTTGTGTCTCCTTCACCTGAGTGTATAACGGTATTAGTTATACATATCTGAATGGGGACCACTCTCCATCTTCTGATTTCATGTATCAGAAAGCATAGGAATCTACCCTTCTGTCCATATTGATTGGACAGACCACCCTCTGAGTCACAAGGTGACAACAAAAGTTGTTCTGAGCCAGGCTGTGTGGTGCATGCCTTTAATTCCAGCACTCTGGAGACAATGGCAGTTGGATCTCTGAGTTCAAGGCTAGCCTGGTCTACAGAGTGAGTTCCAGGACAGACAAGGCTATACAGAGACATCCTGTATAAAAACAAAAGCAAACCAAAAAAAAAAAAAAAACAACAACCCTCAAAACCGAGCCAAAACAAAACAACTGAGAGAATTGAATTAGCCAGAGCCAGGCTGACTCCATGATAGACTGCAAACTGGCAGTTTGGGAGACTAGGCCTAAGTTTCTGTTTCTCAGAAATGAGAATCCAGATCTAGGGATCTGTGGTCAGCCAATCACAGCTTCAGGCAGCCAATCTGAGGACACCTTGTCATTTGGTCTGAAGTAAGAATAGCTAGGGTGAGTAAGTAATCCCCCGGGAAGTCTCCAGAGCCTAACCAACTGTAGAGTCAGTCAGACCCCTAGAAATAGAGCTAACCAATCAAGGTAAAGGGCACGTACCCCTCCCTGGGATTCCTCTAACTGACAATAAAAGCCTGGCCTGCTAGTCCAGCAGAGGTCTCCATTCCCAAAAGGGGAGACCCCTACATGCAAGAAACCCAGCTGAATAAACACTCTTTGCTTTTGCATACTGTGTGAGTCTGGGGTATCATTCTTCAGCAATGCTTGGACCCTAGCACAACAACAACAACACAACGCTATTCTGTCTCCTCCTAGACAGAGGTTTCAGATGCTCTGGGGCAGATTGCTTAAGGAGGAAGTCACACACAGTTGGCAAGTCAAGCTGATGCCAGCAGGCCCTGGATGCTACAGATGGTTTCTTCTGTGAATGTACACTGATTTGCTGACTGAGTGTTTTGTATGCTAAGTTGTAGCTGTAAATGCCCCCGCCCCAAATATTATAACGTGATCAGAACAGAAGATAGGGGATCATAGATTACTGAGTCATTTTAGACCAGGGGGTTATCAGTCACCACGGCAACAGGCTGTTAATGCAAACAATGATAGAGCCCACCAAGACAAACCAGCGGAAGTGGAATTTATTGGATGTACTGCAGTTCAGCTACCGTAAGCAGGATGGTGTTGAGAAACTGTCCACCATTAGACAGGGCTGCTGTTACACAGTGTATTTTCTATGTGGGTCACCAGGCAGAGTTTCAGTGTCACAGTGCCCAGGAATACATGCAGTTGGGGCTTACTGTTAACTACAACATGATTGTGAGGCAGTGATGGTCACTCCCTAAGTTAGAAATGACTGGGCACAGCCACCCAAGTGAAACTGGAATCCACGCAAGGAACAGATTTTGTAGCACCCAAAGTCCAGCAACAGATGAGAGACATTGGGTACCCATTTACCCGATGGATTGGGAGGAGAGAGAGAACTGACTTCCATGTCTTCATGAGTATGCTCACACTCAGCCTGAGAGGAAGAGAGGCCTTTTACAGATCTTTTCCTCTGCTTTTCTAGTGGTTTGGTGGAGAGATGACACACATATCCGGTCTCAGTGGGAAGATGCTTGTATGACTACATCATTCCTGTGGCAGGGTGATGGTAGTGACCATACGTCACCTTAACTTGCTTTCCCCTCCTTCCAGGATCAGGACTTCAGAAACTGATGATAGTGGCAAGGGAGATGAGTTCTAAGCACAAAATTAACTCTGTAGCTTTGGTTTGTTTCATTTGAAGTTGAATCTCATGCTGTAGACTAGGCTGGCTTCAGACTCACAGAGATCAACCTGCCTCTGCCTTCCAGGTGCTGGGATTAAAGGTGACTAAAGCTATATGCCACTGCGTCTGGCTGAAACAGTCTTTACGTCTTTGTGCCTCCACCTCCTCATCTGGAAATCAAGGGGTTGGAGGAAAAGATCTTCATGTCCCAGTGCTATAAATGTGCTTGGGGTAGGCCTCTGAGCTCACTGGGAACATTTAGCACTGACTCTCGGCACACTGGCTGTAAGAGCTACCACAGAAAGCAGGCCCAAGAAGCACCATGGTGACCCACATTCTCGTCTGGCGAATATCACGATATATTACAAATGAGTCCTTCTGAAGTACAGCTTGAACATGTAGTTAAATAAAAATTCATTCTTAGACTTAAGACATTTTGAATGATGGCCCCTAATGGAATAATATTATGAATCGCAAATTGGAACATGAAATTAAATATGAGATTTCATTCTTTTCTGTCCTCTTTAGCTTTTTTTTGAAAGCAAAGCTCCTGAGCCCCTCAGATTGCTGTGTGTATGTGTGTGTGCGGGCACACGTGTGTGTCTGTGTGTGTGTGTGTATGATCAATAAATCAATCTTTTTAGAGAGTAGAAGGAGAAACAACTGTGTTGTGGGATTTTTCTCATATACCCAGACCTGATCCTTTGTAGATATTTTAGTCAATTTAATTTGTGGCAACAAAAATATCACAGAATCTGTGGACTCTGAGAGAGGGAGTTCAGATCAGGGTTCAGTATTTGGTGAGGACCCACTTCCTCTTTGCAGCTGGCTTCTGTCCTCCTGTGTCCTTGGCAGGGAGCAGAGCCACAAAGCCAAATGCCCAATCACATTGAGAGTTAGGGTTTCAACATAAGAATTTGTGGAAGGCGGGGCAGTGGTGGTGCATGCCTTTGATTTCAGCACTGGGGAGGAAAAGGTAGGCAGGTCTCTGTGAATTCACAGCCAGCTTGGTCTCCATAGTGAGTTCCAGTACAGCCAGGGCTATGTAGAAAGACCTCATCTCAAAAAGAAGAAGAAGGAGAAGGAGGAGGAGGAGGAAAAAGAAGAGGAGGATGATGGGGAGGAGGAAGAGGAGGAGGAGGAAGAGGAGAAGAACAACAACAAGAAGAGGAGGGGGAGGAGAGGGAGAAGGAGGAGAAGGGGAAGGAGGAGGAGGGGGAGGACCATGGTGACTTACTTGGCACTGGTTCCTGATGTTCCTATGTTGTGCTCCTGGATCTGCAGTCTCTCCACTTCTGGACACAGTGGTTCACACTAGGGCCTCGGTTCTTTGCCCAGATGTGTGAAGATTCATTGATTTTTCTTCCTTTCTTCTGGAAGGGTCTCACGTTTGCTATGTAGCCAAGAATGACTCTGAACTCCCCCATCCTTGAGCCACCACCTCCCAATGCTGGGATTAGTTGAGTTCATTACCCTGACCCTTGATATTCTGGTTTGCTCAGCTTTTTCCATGTAGTTACAATGGATTGCTGCTTTTCAAAACGTATTATCCATGAAACCAGAATTCTTCACTTAGTTTTTAACTAATTCTATTTTTGAGTGTATATGTGTTTGCAGGTGCATACACATGAGTGTATGCCCTCAAGCCTGTACAGGTGTTTTTGTAGGTCAGAAGGAGGAAGTGGATTCCGGAGAGCTGAAGTTACAGGCATTTGTGAGCTATCTCCCATGGGTGCTTGGATTCTAACTCTGGTCCTCTTGAGTAAGCAGCAAATGCTCTTACTGTGCCTCCTCCACCCAGTTCTTAAGCTCTGATTTATTTAAACTAGAAAAACCAGCCACTTCATGGCTCTGAAGATGAAGCAGAAGTAAATGACAAAATAAATGGAATTTACTCAAAGAGAAGTCTGACAGTTTGGATGAGACTAACATGCAGCTGCTGTCCGCTGAGCACCCTTCTGCTTTACTGGGTTTGACAGTGTTCATCCTTCTACTGGGGCAAGAGGAGAAAGCCAGCTTTGCGGCAAGAGGGAGCATGTGATTTGGAATAGAGAGTGGGTAGTCTGGGCTTGCTAGCACAGACTGTGAAAACAGCAAACTAAGTAGAAAAGGAAAGGTACAGACCCACAGCTGTGCCAGCCCCAGGCTGTGGCTCCAGCCAGAAGGGAACTACTCAACTAGAAACTAACTAGGAAGATAATGATGGTGGTTCACTAAGAGGCTCTGCACGTGTTTCTGCCTGAATAGGAAATTAAATACTTGTGCAGGTGCCTGGGGCTGGCTCAGAAGAATGTAAAAGCCAAGACTAACCTGACAGCTGCCTGAACTTTGAGTGAGAACTGTATCTACCCAGGCAGCCAGCAGTGAGTGAAAAGCTATGTTTGAACACAAGCCCTGCCCAAATCAATGGCTAACCATGCTAAGACACAACCATGATCCCTTAGGAAGGCAGGCTAAACATAAAGTAACCCAACTGTGATACTGCACATTTGTAATTCAAGCACTCGAGAGACTGAGGCAGGAGGATTGTTGCCGGCTCCAGGCCAGCCTAGACTACATAACAAGACTCTCAAAATATCTGTCCCCCAGCTGTCCTGGTCTTGGGAGGTTCTAGGCTATCTGAGAGGTATAAGGCTATTTAAGGCGAGACCCTAGTACAGAGGCTGTATAGGTTATCACCCATGATGGGGTGGGACTTTTTGATGATTCAACTCTTTTTGAGTTACTTGTTCTATCAGTAACCCCAGTTACTGATACATCTCTTACAGGGAGATGGCAGGTAGAGACAGAAGCTTCTGGGCTATCATAGTATATGCAGCAGCAGCGGCAGCAACAACAACAACAAAGAGACTCTGCGTCAAATAAGGTGGAAGGTGAGGACACAGACACACATGCACACACACACACACATACACACACACACACACACTGCCCCATTGACCTCTGACCTCCACACCATACCACAGATACACCATATCGTGCTCACATCTGAACTTACACACATAAACAAGCAACACATAGCCAGGTGGTGGGGGTGCATACCTTTGGTCCCAGCACCCTGAAGGTGGAGGAAAGCAGATCTCTGTGAGTTTGAGATCAGCATGGTCCTCAGAGTAAGCTCCAGGACAGCCAGGCTACACAAAGAAATGCTGTCCTCAAAAAACTAAAAAAAAATACAACATATATCCACATATACACACATATCACATGCATGTGCATATATGTGTATATATACGTACATGTGGCAAAGAATAGGTACCCTTGTCTTGCTCTGATTTTAAATAAAATTCTTTCTGTTTTCCCCATTGGAATAATGCTGGCTACAGGTTTGGTGTATTTTTTATTCACAACATGGAAGTGAAACTCAGCAAGAAAGTGATACTTTGAAAAAGAGAAGAAGAAAATCAAGACTCAAAAGAAAAAAAACCCCACAACGGAAAACATTATTGGTAGAACTCTGAGACTGATCAAGAGAGCAAACTTAGGTCAGAGTAGGGATCATATCATCAAGCACTCATGGTCTGAAAACAAGGTACCATGAATTTTAGGCCAGCCTGGGACAAGTAGTAAGTTCCAGGCCATCCTGTGCTACAGAGTAAGAGCCTGTTGCGAGGAGAGTGTGTAGGCTAAGAATTAGCACAATAGATGTAGGAGCCAAGATGAAAATCAAAGGAATAACTCACCTAGAACATTGTCTAGGTCCAGAGAGGACTTACTTTAAACGTCTTACCAGATGTGGTGGTGCATGACTTTAATCTCAGCACTTGGAAGACAAAGGAAAGGAGAGTGTTGTGAGTTCTGGGCCAATCTAGCCTACGTGACATGTTGAGCTCCAGGCTGGCCAGGTTACCCAGGGAGACTGTCTCAGAAAACAAACAGATGCTTTTCTCATCTTTTTTTATTTAAGCATTTGTGGATCTTGTGTAGAAATCAGATAGTGACTTAAAGAATTGAATTAGGGGCTAGAAAGATGGTCCAGCAGCTAAAGGCAATGGCTGCTTGAGGATTCAGGTTTGGTTCCCAGTACCCACATAGAGGCTCACAACCATCTGTAACTCCAATTCCAGGGGGATCTGACGCCCCCTGCTGGCTACCCTGAGCACTGCACACATGGTGCACAGACATGCATGCAGTCAAAAAATAACCATACACATAACATTTAAAAAAAAATCTTTTAGGAAATATTAATTAATTGTATTAATTATCAGTCAATATGTTTGGCCTTTGTGCTTCTCTTTCTTAGTCTCTTTTTAAGAAAAATGTCGAATGTATTTATTATTGTCATTATTAATATGTATTTGTATATGAGTGCAGGTGTGCGTGTGAAGGTCAGAGGGCCCTCTCAAGAGCAGAGTTGGGAGGTTGTAGGGTTTGGGTTCAGATCATCAGGCTATTCGCCCTTTCTTTATCTCTTGTTTCTCATTTTCCATGAAAATAAGTTTAAGGGAAGAAATCTAACCACAGTGGCTTGTCTCTGAGGTTGAGGAGTGGATGGCTAAATAAAAGTACCTCGGGTTCTAGGGAACACTGATGAAGTGGATCGACTTGGACGGTAAAAGACAGATTTGGGTAGCTTATTGATTGGGTGGGTTTTGCTTGTTTATGTGGGTTTTTGGTTTTTTTTTTTTTTTCTTGTTATGTAGTCCTCTGTCTGGCCTGGAATTTGCTATGTAGACCAGACTGATCTCTAACTGGATATATTCTTCTGCCTCTGCCTCCAAGACCTGGGATTACAGGCATGTGCTTTCTCAACTATTTGGTTTTTTTTTTTTTTTTTTGAGACAAGTTCTCATTATGTGGCCCAGGCGGACCTCCAACTCCATTCCCTCTCATCTCAGCCTCTTGACATGAACATGATGCCTGGCTGTTAGGTTGTGTTTTAGAGATATGTGCAATACACACACACACACACACACACACACACACACACACACAAAGCCTGACTTGGTAGGTAGCTTACACCTGTACTCCCAGCACTCAGGAAGCAGAGGCAAGTAGATCTCTATGAGCCAACCTAGTAAGGCCCTGTCTCAGACAAACAAACAAACAAAACCCTTAAACATATCAAATATCGCAAAAAAAGAAATTAGAAAAGTGTAAATATCCCAAATGCCAGGTTGTTGGTGCCTTATCCAAGTGCAGTCAGTTCAATTCCCTGCATGTCTTCATGTTTCCTATGTGACTCCAAGCCCATGTGTACCACCTTACACAAAAGGCAATGCAAGACTACGTGTAACTTTTTCATTGTGTTATTTAAATATTATGTCATTTTAGAAATTTGTTGGTGGTGGTGATGTTTTTTGTTTTGTTTTGTTTTTCTTTTTGTTTGTTTGTCTGGTTAGTTTTTCAAGATAGGTTTTCTCTGTGTAACCCAGAGATCTACCTGTCTCTGCTTCCCAAGTGCAGGGATTAAAGGTATATGCCAGCATTATATCATTTTAGTACCAACGAATTACTTTCTTTTCTTTTTTTTTCTTTTTAGCTTGGTAGGTTTGAGTTTTAAAATAATATCAGGCTTAAAGGTTACCCTGCACAAACAGTATGGATGAGTCCTGTGTGACCTTTCCCCACATGTTAATATGACAAAGCCATAGAACACTCCAAACAGGAAATCAGTGTTGACACAATGCTATTAAGTAATCTATTGATCTTGTTCAAATGCTCCCAATTATCTCACCGATGCTGATGTTTTGGCTCAGGATCAAGTCCAACATCATACGCCGAGTTTAATCTTTACGTCCCCTTCATGTTCTCTGGTCTAGGAGAGTCCCTTTTCCCTCCTCCTTGGTCTTTATGACCTTGACACTTCTAATGAGCACCATCCTGTAATTTACAGAGTGTCTCTCAGTTTGGTTTTGTATGATGTCTCCTCGTGATTAAATTCAGGTTGTACATTTACAAAGAAACCACGGGGGGCTGGAGAGACGGCTGGGTGATTAGAAGTGCCAGCTGCTCCTTCTGAGAGTCTGAAAGATTCCCCAAGCACTCACAGCTCATAGCTCACAACTGCCTGTTACTCCAGCTCCAGGGATCCTACACCCTCTTCTGGCCCCCTTGGACACACAAACACCCCCTCCCCACACACACATACACACATACACTGCACACACAGACGTACAGATGCATATACATATATCTTTTTCGAAATGCCACCGACTTGATGCCGTGCCTACTTCACTATCACCTCAGGAGGAGTATGACATTCGTACCACATGACTGCTGTTAGTTATTTAGCGTCTGGCAGATTTTCCACTGTAAAAATACTATTTTCCTCTTTTCAGTTTTTGTTTTGTTTGCTTTTGAAATGGGGTTTCACTGTATCTCAGGCTACATTGCAAATCTCTATAGGCCAGGCTAGCCTGTAACTTGTGATACCCCTACGGCGGGCTTTCAGCTTGTGAGATTACAGGCATGAGGTCCACTACACCTGGCTCCTTTGGCAGCTAGTAAGTATCGTGAGAAAAGTACTTTAAGTCCATGTAAATATCCTGTTGGCTAGAGTCACCAAAGCTTTTTGCCTATGGAGTATTACAGTGTTGAGCCAATGGGACTTGGTGCTGCCTGCCAGCCCTGGTGCTGGCATGACAGGGAGTTGAGCCACTGCAGGTAGAGCAAGCTGTAGCTAGATAGGCACCTCGTTTTGAGGTTTTACTGGTAGTCAGATCCCGGCCAGGTTCTTCTAGATTCTTGGCCTCTTAACCAAGGAATTGAAACAAAGGCCTTTATTGATTTGCAAAAATATTGAGGAAACTTTATTCACAAATGAAACCATGCTACAGATGGGTAATGCCCAGTTGATGCTGAGATGTATCTGGAGAGAAAGAGCTCAAATGCCCTGTTGTTGTTCAGGGCTTTTTTTCTTGTGGCTCAGGAGAAGGTTGTTTGTAAGGGTCATAGTTCAGGTGGTCATTTTTCCTTCGTTGAACATGTGCCTAAATCTAGTTCAGTCTGGATTAGTCCCATAATTCCCCAATGTGGTCCAGGATGTGTTTGAATAGAAACATGCCATCATGGAGGGCTTGCTAAAGGAAGCAATGCATTCCCATTGTTTAAAGCCGACTCGTGAAGCCTGACGTAAGCAGCAGTCTCGGGTTTCCAACAGGTTGCTAGATGCATTGTTCTAAGAGGGGTGTCTATGTCAGGTTCTTGTGGTGAGAATCTCAAGTGCATTACTGGGGGAGGGGTGTGTGCATGAGCCCAAACCCAGTGGATTCCTAGATGGGTAAGTCCTCCCTGTGCTTGTCCTCAATACAGGTATTGAGCACCAAGTTACTAATCCCAACTTCTTTATTGGATTAAACAACAACAACAACAATAACATGAAAAGGCATTACTATTGTACACCACACACACGCACACACCACCAGGGGAAGCTCTCCAGCACTGCTCAGACTAGGCCCCTCAGTGCCACCATTGGCAGGAGATGCGATCTGCTCTCCTGGTCTCATGCCCTCAGTTGGCTCACCTGTACACACGCTACGCCTCCAGAGCCAGATTCATCGTGCTGCCCAGTCAAGGTTCGAAGGCCTACTCTCCCCAGTGCTGTAAACTGTTGAGTGGCTGGGTGAGCTCCCCTTCACTCTCATCCTCACGTACCGTTCATCTGTGGCCCCTCAACCAGGGCCAGCCCTATTATGCTGTCCAGACAAAGTGCAGGGACCACTCTCTCATGTGCTGCAGCTGGCGGGGGGCTGGGCCAGCTCCCAGCTCTCATGACCCAGGGCCAGCTCTCCTGACTACTGCAGGTGGAGGGGAGCAGGGAGGGCATCACCCCTGTACCGACACCACTCCATGGTGATGAGTGGTGGGGCCAGGTCTCCTGCACGCTCACCCTTGGGCCAGCTCATCTGTGCTCCCATCCCCAGGGTCAGCTTTGCTGTGCTGTCCCGATGATGTGCAGGTCCCTCTCCAGCCACTTCTTATGCTTCTCTATTCCCAAAGGTACCTCCTGCTCAGAGATGGTCTGGGGTTACACCGTGGGAGTTGTTCCCTAGTCCTAAAGACAGTTTCATCACTGTAATTGTTATGGTTCCAATACTCCTGGGAATGTAGGTATTGTATATGTATAGCCCTCGGCCAAGGAGGAAGCTGACCTTGAACTCAGTGTGCGGATGCCCAGATGGCGTTACTCCAACTCCTCAGAGAGCACAGACACTGCAAATGTCCCAAACAAAGTTTCAGTAAGATTGACCACATTGCAGAAATTAAAGCAGTTGGGAGCAGGGTGAGAGTGGCAACATTTTCATGAAATGGAAAATGGAGGACGTCTGAGAACAGGTAGGTGACAATCTAGAGCACCCCTGCATGTGGCCCTGACTCTGGCCATGCTTGGCTCCCCAGGCCCAGTCAAATTGCTATTTGCCTTCAGCAAAGTGGGTTTCAGATCATTGGAAATAACCTCCAAATCAGAATTACTTTATATGGGCCTCACTATGTAGCCCAGGCTAGCCTTGAACTTGAGATCCTCCTGCCTCAGCTGACCTACTGCTCATGGGTACATACCTCCCTACTCACCTAGCATAATTTTTTTCTCCCCACTGACCTCTTGCCTGAATCTGAGTGTGGGAAGGAATGACTGAAGAACCAGGGGCCATTTTAGAAGGTCATGGGGCAAAACACAAAATCAACGAGAGAAGATCAACAGATGACCACTGCAGGGAGCTACAAACAGAAATCCGCCAGCACAGAGTGATTGCTGTGAGCCATGGGCCAGAGGTGAGATACCTCTGAACTTTTTGTTTTTCAAGTTAATCAATGAATTCCATTATTATTGTTATAATCATTATTGTTATTATTGTTTTTTTTTGAAATAGGGTTTCTCTGTGTAACCCTGGTTATCCTGGAACTCACTCTGTAGACCGGGCTAGCCTTAAACTCAGAGATCTTCCTGCCTTGGCCTCCCAAGTGTTGGGATTAAAGGTGTGTGCCACCACTACCCAGCTTTTGTTTTGTGTATAGTTAATGAATTATTGTGTGCATAGTGTGTGTGTGTGGTATGTATGCATGCATGAGTGTTTACGTGCACATGTATACAGGTGTGTGTACCATGTACCTGGAGGCCAGAGAGTGATGTCTCGGGCTTTCCATTGCTCTCCACTTTCTTTTCTGAGACAGTGTCTCTCAGTGAAACAGAAGCTCACAGATTTGGCTAGGTTTTCCCGCCATTGATTTCTAGGGATCCTCTGTCTCCCTCTCTGCAGCACAGGAATTACAAGATCACACACCACACCTTGATTTTCACATGAGTTCTGGGGATTCAAACTCAGGTCCTTGTGCTTACCCAGGAAGCACTTTATCAACGGAGCCAAACCCTTAGGCCTGGGCTCTTGAATGTTAAGAAATTCAGTGACCCACTGAGGCAGACTGCCTGGGGGCCAGACTTTGCAATGAGTTCTTTTATCGCGCCTCTCTGCTGCTTGTGATTTTCAGTGAGAAAGTGAACTGTTGCCCCCACTAATAATGATGGTTCAGGACCAAGGATAGCAACCCACCAGCCTCAGCACTCAACAGAGCCGCTGTTTGCCTGGGTGGGGGTGATGGACTTGCAGAAGGAGCAGGGAATTTCTACAGTAGGCCTTCCTGTGCAAGGCTTTGGTCAAGGCAAAACCCAGTAACAAAGGAAGAGCTCTATTCTGGACCACTCCTGAGTTTGTGTCCCTTTTTCCATTTCAGAGCCATTGCACTGTCAAAGCCAGGCTCTTTCTTTATCCCTGGCACCTGGATTCCAGACACAGAACTTTCATGTTCATCTTCTCCTCAATATAGCAAGAAATCTATATAGCTTGTCCCTGTGAGAGAGGCACACTGAGAAAAAAGACAAAAAGCAGCTGCTGGCTTAACATACCACCATTGTCCAAAAACGTTACATAAGAGAGAAAGAAAAAAGAGGTTTATAACCTTCAGCCATTGAAAAGAATCGAGGGTTTTTAGAGCAAAGCTTCTCTCAGGGCTTCCAGATGTCATTAGACCCTGAAAAAATTCCAACTGACTGGGGGGTGGGGACAGGGGCTGTCCTAGTGCCTGCAGGAATTGAGTGTTCACAGTGTAAGGGTGAATATGAGAGGAAGACTGGCAAAGACTGGCCAGTTCCAGGCAGCACTTGTTAGCATTTTGTCTAAGCTCTGCCCTACAGTTACCTGGCAACACCAGGTATGCCTGACTCACTATAAAAGGGGCTGCTTGCTCCCTCTGTTCTCTCTTGCTCTTGCTCTTGCCTTCCTGTTCCAGGTCTGTCCTCTCACCCCTCCCCCCACTCTCTCCACATGCTCATAGCCAGCCTCTCCTCCTCTACTCTGTCTGCCTTTGTCTGCCTCTACTGCTCTCTTAACTCCCCTCCCCATGCTCCGAATAAACTTCTATTCTATTCTATTCTATTCTATTCTATTCTATTCTATTCTATT